>NC_056432.1:49524633-49861508 GCF_018296145.1 Oncorhynchus tshawytscha
CATCGACCTGGTTAAGGCTTTCTACTCTGTCAATCACCGCATTCTTATCGACAGACTCAATAGCCTTGGCTTCTCAAATGACTGCCTCGCCTGGTTCACAAACTACTTCTCAGATAGAGTTCAGTGTGTCAAATTGGAGGGCCTGTTGTCCGGACCTCTGGCAGTCTCTATGGGGGGGTGCCACAGGGTTCAATTCCTGGGACGACTCTTTTCGCTGTATATATCAATGATGTCGCACTTGCTGCTGGTGATTCTCTGATCCACCTCTAAGCAGACAACACCATTCTGTATACATCTGTCCCTTCTTTGGACACTGTGCTAACAAACCTCCAAATGAGCTTTAATGCCATACACCACTCCTTCCATGGCCTCCAACTTCTTTTAAATGCTATTTTTTTAAATATATTTTTTTATCCGTTATTTTACCAGGTAAGTTGACTGAGAACACGTTCTCATTTACAGCAACGACCTGGGGAATAGTTACAGGGGAGAGGATGGGGATGAATGAGCCAATTGTAAACTGGAGATTATTAGGTGACCATGATGGTACGAGGGCCAGATTGGGAATTTAGCCAGGACACCGGGGTTAACACCCCTACTCCTATGATAAGTTAAACTAAGTGCTCTTTTGCTCTTCAACCGATTGCTGCCCGCACCCTCCCGTCCGACAAGAATCACTGCTCTGGACGGTTCTGACATAGAATATGTGGACAACTACAAATACCTAGGTGTCTGGTTAGCCTTTTAAGGTATAGGGGGCAGCATTTTCACTTTTGGATAAATAGCGTGTCCAATTTCAACTTCCTGCTACTCATGCCATATTATTAGTAGATGTGGATAGAAAACACTCTGAAGTTTCTAAAACTGTTTGAATCATGTCTGTGAGTATAACATAACTTATGTAGCAGGCAAAACCCTGAGGACTAACTGTTCAGAATTATAAAAACATTTTTGCCTCTGACTGCTCCCTCAGTTGTCTTTGCCAAGGGATATTTGATAGGAACCATTTTTCAGTTCCTGCCACTTCCACTGGATGTCAGAAGTCTTTGGAATTTGGTTGAGGTTATTCATTTGTGCAAAGAAGAAGAAGCACATGCTGGAATAACGTTACACTATTGAGAGTTGCACAAGACGTAAAAAGGAGCATGATTTTTTTACTTGCTGTATTGAATACAGATTGCCCCATCTACAATTTGATAGATTATTAACGTTTTAAAATACCTAAAGTTGTATTACAAAAGTAGTTTGAAATATTTTGTCAAAGTTTACAGGCAACTTTTGAAATGTTTTGTAGTGACGTTGTGTTTTTGTAAGCTGTTTTTTTCTGGATCAAACACTCTTTATAAATGGACATTTTGGGTATATATGGACGGAATTAATCGAAAAAAAGGACCAATTGTGATGTTTATGGGAAATATTGGTGCCAACAAAAGAAGCTCGTCAAAGGTAATGCATGTTTTATATTTTATTTCAGCGTTTTGTGTAGCGCCTGCAGGTTTGAAATATGCTACCCTCTTTATTGACATTGTGCTATCATCAGATAATAGCTTCTTAAACCTCTTGATCCTACTTGAGACGCAGACGTCCCACCTAGAGCTCTGGAAATGCAAATGCGCTACGCTACACGCTAATAGTATTAGTTAAAACGCAAACGTTCATTAAAATACACATGCTTGGTATTGAAATAAAGCTACAGTCGTTGTGAATCTAGCCACCGAGTCAGATTTTTAAAATGCTTTTCGGCGAAAGCATGAGAAGCTATTATCTGATAGCATGCAACACCCCAAAAGACCCGTAGGGGATGTAAACAAAAGAATTAGCATAGTCGGCGCTACACAAACCGCACAATAAAATATAAAACATTAATTACCTTTGACCATCTTCTTTCTTGGCACACCTTGATGTCCCATAATCAATACTGGGTCTTTTTTTGGATTAAATCGGTCCATATATAGCCTAGATATCGATCTATGAAGACTGTGTGATAAACGGAAAAAAATAGCGTTTCATAACGTAACGTCATTTTTTAAAAGTTAAAAATTCGACGATAAACTTTCACAAAACACTTCGAAATACCTTTCTAATGCAACTTTAGGTATTACTACACGTTAATAAGCTATAAAAATCATCAGGAGGCGATGTAAATTCGATAGTTGGTCGTGTGGAAAAAATGTCCGGAAAAACACAGAGACAATGCCTCAGGTTGGTGGTCGGAGGGAATCGGTTCCCTTTGGTCGGATCTACCAAGAATCAAATCAGAATCAAATGAGGAGACTCTATACATCCTGTGGAAGCTGTAGGTACTGCAAGCTCGGCCTCATTTAATACGGTTCACCTTTAACAATGGGTTGAAGTGGCGCATGGATATTTTTTTCCATCTCCAGTGATCAGATTTTCCTGCGCTTTTCGATGAAACAGACGTTCTGTTATAGTCACAGCCGTGATTTAAACAGTTTTGGAAACGTCTGAGTGTTTTCTATCCACACATACTAATCATATGCATATACTATATTCCTGGCCTGAGTAGCAGGACGCCAAAATGTTGCGCGATTTTTAACAGAATTTCCGAAAAAGTAGGGGGGAGGCTTAACAGGTTTTAATGCTTTCGCTGAAACGCTTTTTAAAATCTGACATGTTAGCTGGATTCACAACGAGTGTAGCTTTAATTGAGTATCTTACATGTGTGATTTAATGAATATTATTTGAATTTGCCGCGCTGCATTTTCCCTGTTTTTTTCCCAAGTGGGATGCAAGCGTCCCCTATACCATAAGAAGTTAAACTGTAAACTCTCCTTCCAGACTCATATTAAGCATTTCCAATCCAAAATTACATCTAAAATCGGCTTCCTGTTTCACAACAAAGCCTCCTTCACTCATGCTGCCAAACATGCCCTCGTAAATTTGACCATCCTACCGATCCTTGACTTTGGCGATGTCATTTACAAAATAGCCTCCAACACTCTAGTCAGCAAATTGGATGTAGTCTATCACAGTGCCATCCATTTTGTCACCAAAGCCCCATATACTACCCACCACTGCGACCTGTATGCTCTCGTTGTCTGGCCCTCACTACATATTCGTCGCCAAACCCACTGGCTCCAGGTCATCTATAAGTATATGCTAGGTAAAGTCCCGCCTTATCTCAGCTCTCATGGTCACCATAGCAACACCCACCGGTATCACGCGCTCCAGCAGGTATATTTCACTGGTCATCCCCAAAGCCAACAATTACTTTGGCCGCCTTTCCTTCCAGTTCTCTGCTGCCAGTGACTGGAACTAATTGAAAATATCACTGAAGCTGGAGTCTCATATCTCCCTCTCTAACTTTAAGCATCAGCTGTCAGAGCAGCTTACCAATCACTGTACCTGTACACAGCCAATCTATAAAAAGCACACCCAACTACCTCATCCCCATATTTTTACTTATCCTCTTGGTCTTTTGCACCCCAGTATCTCTACTTGCACATCATCATCAGCACATCTATCACTCCAGTGTTAATGCTAAATTGTTTTTTTTTGCCTCTATGGCCTATTTACTGCCTTACCTCTCTACTCTTCTAGATTTGCACACACTGTACATGGATTTTTCTATTGTGTTATTTAACTGTGCGTTTGTTTATAAGTAACTCTGTGTTGTTGTTTTTGTCGAATTTCTTTGCTTTATCTTGGCCAGTGCGCAGTTGTAAATGAGAACTTGTTTCTTAACTGGCCTACCTGGTTAAATAAAGGTGAAATAAAAAATAAAAAAGTAATGTCGAGATGGCCTGAATCAACCAACTGAATCAAAGAAGGTATTTTTGTCATGTTTGATCATAGGAAGTCATAGGAAGTCAGAATTTCTCGTTGGTGTTGATTCAACCTGTCAATTTCATAATGGGAAGTCCAAATGGATATGTATTGGCATTGGACACTGTCAACTTGCAGAAGAGCATGGTCACACTGACAATATAGCAAATGTGTAATGGACACTGTCCAAAAGGAATATATTGGCAATGGACACTGTCCACCTGCCGTATAACATGTTAAGACTGGCAATGTATTATTAATATCGGACAATGTCCATTAGCAATACATTTCAATAGGCATTTACCATCACGAATTGGACATGCTCCAATATATTGCTGAAATTCCCAATTGACTTGCTCATTGAACTCGGTACTGCCGAGCAGTACCGAGCAGTAGTGGTTCCTCTCCTTTGCTCGTTGGTGTTGATTTCAGCCTGTCCATGAGGTGATGGTAAATCTCTAGTTAAATGTATTGTAAATGTACACTGTCCATTAGCAATACTTTACAATTGGCATTTACCATCACGATTTGGACATGCTCTAATATATTGCTGAAATTCCCAATTGACTTGCTCATTGTTCTCGGGATGGCTGAGCAGTGATAGTGGTTCCTCTCCATCGCTCGTTGGTGTTGATTTCAGCCTGTCCATTTGGTGATGTTAAATCACTGTTTAAACTTATTGGAAATAGACACTGCCGCTATGACCCAGGTTGTCACAGGAAGCTGAGAGTAAAAAAATATCCTCCTTGGGACACCCTTACCCAGAATCCTGAGTTTCAAGTCTTTACATTAAGAACTGACTGATTAACAGTGAAATAAAATAAAAAATTAGGGTCAATTTAACCACTTCCGGTTACTCCAGGAATCTTAAAATCAACACAGGTCATCCTTATAGTGGCCTGATGGATTGTTATTGAAGACGATTGATATGGCAATCATAATCCACATAGGCATCAGGTTGAAGTTATGGCAGCAGGCAATGTTTTCCTATGGAGAGAGATGTCAATGTCTACTGTTATAAGAAATATTCACTGTTTTCACTGTTAAGGGTTAGTTCAACATGGTCAAGGGTAGGCTTGCACAGACCGGGAAGACCTTAGGAACGTTCCTGGGATTGAATTGTGTTTCTAGCCTCAACGGTTTTGCCGCTGTCACCCAAAACCACCTCAAATTTAGGTCAGGTTTCATTTTGGGCCTACTTTTTGCACGCGTGCTGCGGTGCTAAAAGAGATGCAGGCCATTGCTTCAAATCCTATTGCTTCTAACTTCAATATGCTCTTTAAATAAATAATACCTACACCACTTTTAACATCACATTGCTCAACACTAGTGAGACTACAGTAGGCCTACAGTATATCGAAAAATATGACATGACTCTCCACCAATAATTACATATAGAGGCCGGCACGGGTATCGAACCTGCATCTGTTTGCACTGCGGGAGCTCCCATCCACTGCGGAGCCCCCATCCACAAAGTCACAAAGTATCAAAATACAGTGAGGTGTTGGTAAAGGTATATTGTGCTGCTAATAGCCCATAATGTCCCGGTCAGGATAACCAAAACATGTATTTATTTAAGACTATCAGAAAGAATGTTGGTCCTTATTTATTTAGATCCAAAGCCATGAATGAATGAGTTACTCAGCTTTATGTAGGTGCCAGCTATATGACTGTGCCATCAACTTGATAATATATAATAATGCTGTTTGTGGTATTATTTGTTTTGTCTTTTCTGGTGGATTAAACTGAAATAGCAAACAATTACATGATACAGCCAACCTAACTTAGAAATACATTTGACAATAGAATTCTCCCCATACCCTCCTTCTAGGCAAGTATATTGTCCAGCTACCTGCTAATAGCCATAATTGCACAGTACAACGTGACCGTGTGTGTTTGAAAATTATATTCTGGTGATGGTTTTTATGTGGGGTTCAAATGATGGATTGGATTTGGAGCAGATGAGCATGACCTCTGCTGTTATGTTTTAGGAGGTTCATTCTCATCCAGCTCTGGATGTCTTGAAGGCAGCTGATGCGGGAGGTGGGAGGGAGGGGAGTGGTGGGTTTGTTGGGAGGTGTCATCTTGGTGTCATCTGCATTGCAATGGAAGTGAACTTTGATATTGCATCTTTCCCAGGGGTAGGTCACGCACCCTGATCTGGGATTTTTCAGTTGCACAAACTGTTGATGGTCAGTGAGGTAGGAGGAAAACCAGGAGAGTGCAACACCCATGACACCAACTAGACGTTTCATGAGGAGTGGGTAGGAGATGGTATGGAAGGCTGCATTCAGCTCGAGGAGGATGAGGATGGATAGCCACCCTGAGTCAGCTGCATGCAGGGAGTTGTTACTGATTTTGACCAGGGCTGTTTCAGTGTTATGTTTGGAGCGGAAACCAGACTGGAATGGTTCGTGAAGGTTATGTGATTGAGTGGCCACAACCCACTCCAGTATTTTGGAGAGGAAGGGAAGGTTTAAGATGGACAGAAGTTGTTCATGTTCATGTTCATCTGAACTGCTTGAGGGAAGGTTCTGCAGGGAAGTTGTCAGGGGGCTGAAGTAGGAAGTTCAATGTGGAGAAGTGGACTTTTGGGTTGTTTTTACCAGAGTTGATGATGTCGGAGTAATAGGATGTACTTGCAGCTGAGATGGCATTCTTATATTTTAACAGGTGATATGTGTATGTTTGAGAGTGAACTACCCGACCAGTCTACTTGTACAAATGCTCAGGGCGCCGTGCACTGGCTTTTAACAGGCGTAGCTCCGGGGTGGTCCAGGGAGCAGTGTGAGTGAAGGAGACTGAGTGAGTTTTGAGGGGAGCGAATGGCACTGGAGGAGATGGATGCCGATTTACGGGCTCCAAAGCAATTTTGCTATTGTGTGTGTTTTTTCGCGTTATTTGTAACTTATTTTGTCCAAAATATTTCTGCCACCTCCTCTTATGACCGAAAAGAGGTTCTGGATATTCAGACAGTGATTACTCACCTCGAACAGGACAAAGATTTTTTGCTTAACGAATAGTTCGCAAAGGATTTACTTCAGACACCGGACAAGGTCCAAATCTCTGTCATTCGCATGAAGAAGAGACGGAGATATCGGGGACATGGGTCGGGGTGACTTGTAAGGATCCGACGGCGATTGGGAAATCCGCCTCTACCATCAGTCCTAATAACCAACGTGCAATCATTACATAATGAACTGGATGAGATCTGATCAAGACTATCCTACCAACGGGACATTAAAAATGGTAACATATTATGTTTCACCGAGTCGTGGCTGAACGACAACATGGATAACATACAGCTGACCGGGTTTTCCGTGCATCAGCAAGATAGAACACTTGCATCGGGTAAGACAAGGGGTCTGTGTCTATTTGTAAATAACAGCTGGTGCACAAAATCTAATATAAAGGAAGTCTCAAGGTTTCCTCGCCTGAGGTAGAGTATCTCATGATAAGCTTTAGACCACACTATTTACAAAGAACGTTTTCATCTACATTTGTCATAGCTGTCTATTTACCACCACAAACTGATGCGGGCACTAAGACCGCATTCAACAAGCTGTGTAAGTCCATAAGCAAACAGGAAAATGCTCATCAAGAGTCAATGCTCCTAATGGCCAGGGACTGTAATGCAAGGAAACTTAAATCCATTTTACTTCATTTCTAACAGCATGGTATATGTGCAACCTGAGGGAAAACACTCTATACCACCTTTACTCCACACACAGAGACACGTACAAAGCTCTCCCTGCCCTCCATTTGGCAAATTTGACCATAACTCTATCCTCCTGATTCCTGCTTACAAGCCTAAACTAAAGCAGGAAGTACCAGTGACTCGCTCAATGACGCAGATGCTAAGCTACATGAGTGTTTTGCTAGTACAGACTGGAATAAGTTCTGGGATTGTTTTGATGGCATTGAGCAGTACACCACATCAGTCACTGGCTTCAAGTGCATCGATGACATCGTCCCCACAATGACCGTACGCACAACCCCTCACCAGAACCCATGGATTACAGGCAAAATCCGCACTGAGCTAAAGTGTAAAGCTGCCACGTTTCAAGGAGCGGAACAAACCGGACGCTTATAAGAAATCACGCTATGCCCTCCAACGAACCATCAAACAGATAAAGTGTCAATACAGGAATAAGATTCAATACAGGACTAAGCCTACACCGGCTCCGATGCTTGTCGGATGTCGCAAGGCTTGCAACTATTACGGACTACAAAGGGAAGGACAGCCTGGAGCTGCCCAGTGATACGAGCCTACCAGACGAGCTAAATTACTTTAATGATTGCTTCGAGGCAATCAGCACTGAAGCATGCAAGAGAGCACAAGATGTTCCGGACGACTGTGTGATCACGCTCTTTGTAGCTGATGTGAGTAAGAGCTTTAAACAGGTCTACATTCACAAGGCCGCATGGCCAGACCGATTACCAGGACATGTAATCCGAGCATGCACTGACCAACTGGCAAGTGTCTTCACTGACATTTTCAACCTGTCCCTGACTGAGTCTGTAATACCAACATGTTTCAAGCAGACCACCATAGTCACTGTGCCCAAGAACACCAAGGTAACCTGCCTACATGACTAAAGACCCATAGAACCCGCGCCTATAGCCAAAGTGCTTTGAAGTGCTTTGAAAGGCTGGGCATGGCTCACATCAACACCATTATCCCAGAAAGCCTAGACCCACTTCAATTTCCATTCCACCCCTACAGATCCACAGATGGCGCAATATCTATTGCACTCCACACTGCCCTTTCCCACCTGGACAAAAGGAACCCCTATGTGAGAATGCTGTTCATTGACTGCAGCTCAGTGTTCAACCCCATAGTGCCCTCAAAGCTAAGAGCCCTGGGACTAAACACCTCCCTCTGCAACTGGATCCTGGACTTCCTGACGTGCCGCACCCAGGTGGTAAGGGTAGGTAACAACACATCTGCCACAATGATCCTCAACACGGAGGCCCCTCAGGAGTGCGTGCTAAGTCCCCTCCTGTACTACCTGTTCACCCATGACTGCATGGCCAAGCACGACTCCAACAACATCATTCATTTTGCCAACGACCCAACAGTGGTAGTCCTGATCACCGACAACGAGGAGACCTGGCAGTGTGATGCCAGGATAACAACCTCAAATTGATCAAGACACAGGAGGTGATCGTGGACTACAGGAAAAGGAGGATCGAACATGCCCCCATTCTCATCGACGGGCCTGAAGGGGAGCCGGTTGAGAGGTTCAAGTTCCTTGGTGTCCACATAGCCAACAAACTATTATGGTTCAAACCCATGAAGACAGTCGTGAAGAGGGTACAGCAATGCCTATTCCCCCTCAGATGCCTGAAAATATTTGGCATGGGACCTCAGATCATCAAAAGTTTGACAGGTGCTCGATCGAGAGCATCCAGAATAGTTGCATCCCTGCCTGGAATGGCAACTGCTTGGGCTACGACCGCATAGCATAACAGAGGGTAGTGCGTACGGCCCAGTACATCACTGGAGCCAAGCTTCCTGCCATCCAGGACCTCTATACCAGGCGGTGTCGGAGGAAGGCCCTATAAATTTCCAAAGACCCCAGATACCCTTGTCATGGACTGTTTTCTCTGCTACCAGAAAGGAAAGTAGTACTGAAGCGTCAAGTCTACATCCAAAAGGCGTCTTAACAGCTTCTACCCCCAAGCCATAAGACTCCTGAACAGCTAATCAAATCAATCAATCAAATGTATTTTTAAAGCCCTTCAAGAGGCTTTATTTGTTGACTTCCCGGAAGATCTGACCCTGGGGCACGACCTGAGACTGTTGGACTATTTTTAAAACATTTGCGGATGTCTAGTAAGAGGCCGTAGATTTGCAATATGGAGATCCTCATCAATCATACGGGAAATGCCATCGGCGTCCCTTATGTAGGGGAGTTAGAGGGAGAGTGAGAGAATATTAGAGGGAGCATACTTAAATGCACACAGGACACCGGATAAGACAGGAGTAAAACTCCAGACATAACAGACTGACCCTAGCCCCCCAATGCATAAATACTGAAGGCTGAGACAGGAGGGGTCGGGAGACACCTTGGCCCCGTCCGACGATACCCCCAGACAGGGCCAACCAGGTAGGATATAACCCCACCCACTTTGCCAAAGCACAGCCCTCACACTACTAGTGGGATATCAACCTCTGGAATCTAGGGGGCACTATTTTCATTTTTGGAAAAATAACATCCCCAAAGTAAACGGCTATTTTGTCAGGACAAGATGCTAGAATATGCATATAATTGACGGCTTAGGATAGAAAACACTCTAAAGTTTCCAAAACTGTAAAAATATTGTCTGTGAGTATAACAGAACTGATATTGCAGGCGAAAGCCTGAGAAAAATCCAATCAGGAAGGGACTCTTATTTAGAAAGCTCTGCGTTCCTCGGCATCCCTATTGAGCAGTGAATGAGATATCAACCAGATTCCTTTTTCTATGGCTTCCCTAATGTGTCTAGTGTCACAATACATAGTTTCAGGCTTTTATTTTGAAGAATGAGCCTGAAGGTCAACAATTGCGTTAGTGGTCAGCTGAAGTCTCTCAGAGTGTTTTGTGCATAAATGACAAATGCGGCCATTGTTTCTCTCTATCCTACTAAGAAGCCACCAGTCTCGGTTAAATATATTGTCAAATAGATATTTGAAAAACACCTTGAGGATTGATTATTAACAACGTTTGCCATGTTTCGTTCGATATTATGGAGCTAATTTGGAATATTTTTCGGAGTTGTAGTGACCGATTTCTCAGCCAAACGGAGCTATTTTGCCTACAAAAATAATATTTTTGGAAAAAAGGAACATTTGCTATCTAACTGGGAGTCTCGTGAGTGAAAACATCCAAAGCTCATCAAAGGTAAACGGTTTAATTTGATTGCTTTTCTGATTTTCGTGACCAGGTTGCCTGCTGCTAGCTAGTCATAATGCTATGCTAGGCTATCAATAAACTTACACAAATGCTTGTCTTGCTTTGGCTGTAAAGCATATTTTCAAAATCTGAGATGACAGGGTGATTACCAAAAGGCTAAGCTGTGTTTCAATATATTTCACTTGTGATTTCATGAATAGGAATATTTTCTAGTAATATTTATGTCCGTTGTGTTATGCTAATTAGTGTCAGTTGATGATTACGCTCCCGGACCTGGGATGGGTAGTATCAAGAGGTTAAAAACACCAACTTACTACCCTGAAACAAGGCTGAGTATAGCCCACAAAGATCTCCCCTATGGCACAAACCCGAGAGGAGTGCCAAACCCTGACATGAAGATCACGTCTGTGACTCAACCTACTTAAGTGAAGCGTCCCTCCTAGGGACAGGATGGAAGAGAGCACAAGAAAGCCAGCTACTCAGCCCCGTAATAGGGTTAGAGTCAGAAAATCCCGGTTGAGAGAGGACAACTGGCCGAGACAAGGGCGGTTCGTTGCTCCAGTGCCTTTCCGTTCACCTTGACACCCCTGGGCCAGACTACACTCAATCATTGGACATACTGAAGAGATGAGTCTTCAATAAATTCTTAAAGGTCGAGACGGAGTCTGCGTATGCCACATGGATAGGCAGACCATTCCACAAAATTGAGCTCTATGGGAGAATTCCGTGCCTCCAGCTGTTTATTTAGAAATTCTAGAGACAATAAGGAGACCTGCATTGTGTGACAGTAGCGTACGTGTAGGTATGTACGGCAGGACCAAATTGGAGAGATAGGTAGGAGCAAGCCCATGTAATGCTTTGTAGGTTATCAGTAAATCCTTGAAATCAGCCCTAGCCTTTACAGGAAGCCAGTGTAGAGAGGCTAGCACTGGAGTAATATGATCAAATTATTTGGTTCTAGTCAATATTCTAGCAGCTGTGTTTAGCACTAACTGAAGTTTATTTAGTGCTTTATCCGGGTAGCCCGAAAGTACAGTAGAACATTGCAGTAGTCTAATCTAGAAGTGACAAAAACATGGATGAACTTTTCTGCATCATTTTTGGACAGAAAGTTTCAGATTTTTGCAATGTTTTGATGGTGGAAAAAAGCTGTCCTTAAAATAGTCTTGACATGTTTGTCAAAAGAGAGATCAGGGCCCAGAGTAACACCAGGTGGTTCACTCTTTTATTTGAGACAACTGTACAACCATCAAGATTAATTGTCAGATTCAACAGAAGATATCTTTGTTTCTTGGGACACAGGACTAGGATCTCTGTTTTGTCCGAGTTTAAAAGTTAAACATTTGCTGCCATCCACTTCCTTATGTCTGAAACACAGGTTTCCAGGGAGGGAAATTTTGGAGCTTCACCATGTTTCATCAGAATGTACAGCTGTGCATCATCTGCATAGCATTAAAAGTTAACTTTATGTTTCAGAATGTCATCACCAAGAGGTAGAATATATAGAGAAAACTATAGTGGTCCTAAAACGGAGCCTTGAGTAACACTGAATCTTACAATTGATTTGTCAGAGGACAAACCATCCACAGAGACAAACTGATATCTTTCCAACAGATAAGATCTAAACCAGGCCAGAACTTGTCTGTGTAGACCAATTTGGGTTTCCAATCTCTCCAAAAGAATGTCATGTTAGAATTGGGTCCAGTATACAGCTTGAAGGTTAGAGGCCATTACTATTTTCATGAATGTGTCAAGAGATATAGTATTAAAAAAGTGTTTTCATTGATCCTTGGTCCTGGCAGTGTTGTGCAGGCTTTGGAGAAATACGCAGATTTATAGAGCAGTCCATAATTTGCTTTCTAAAGATCTTTTCGTCAAAGATGTTCATCGATTTATCACTGCTGAAGTGAAAGCCATCCTCTCTTGGGGAATGATTTTGAATTAGCTTTACGACAGTATAAAAAATAAATGTTGTATTGTTCTTATTATCCTCAATTAAGTGGGAAAAATAGGATGATCGAGCAACAGTGAGTGCTCTTCGATATTGTATGGTACTGTCTTCCCAAGCTAGTCGGAAGACTTCCAGTTTGGTGGGGCGCCATTTCCGTTCCAATTTTTCTGGAAGCTTGCTTCAGGGCTTGGGTATTTTCTGTATACCAGAGAGCTAGTTTCTTATGACAAATGTTTTTTGTTTTTATGTGTGCGACTGCATCTTGGGTATTACGCAAGGTTAGGTTGTGAACCGATTTTTGTACTCCGATGTCCTTGGGTAGGTGGAGGGTGTCTGGAAGGGCATCTAGGAATCTTTGGGTTGGTCTGGATTTTATAGCACGGCTTTGATGATCCTTGTTTGGGGTTTTGTTGCGATTTCAAATTGGTAATCAATTGGTGGTCCGATGGTCAAGGATGTTGAGGGAAAACGTTAAGATCTACAATATTTATTAGGTGCAGAGTATGACTGTAGCAGTGGTTAGGTTCACAGACAACCCACTGATTCAATGATGGCTCCGAAAGCCTTTTGGATTGGGTCTGTAGACTTTTCCATGTGAATAATAAAGTCACCAAAAATTTGAATATTATCTGCCATTACTACAAGGTAGGAATTCAGGGAACTCAGTGAAGAACGCTGTATACGACCCAGGAGGCCTGTAAACAGTAGCTACGAGGAGATTACCTTTATAACAAGTGACTGAGTAGGCTGCATAGATTCCATGATTAGAGGCTCAAAAGACTGAAACGCAGTCATTTTGTTTTTTGTAAATTGAAATTTGCCATCGTAAATGTTAGCAACATCTCCGCCTTTGTGGGATGCGCGGGTGATATGTTCACTAGTGTAACCAGGAGGAGAGGCCTCATTTAACACAGTAAATTCATCAGACTTAAGCCATGTTTTAGTCAGGCCAATCGCATCAAGATTATGTTCATTGACGATATCTGCCTTGGAAGTCTAGGATATAACATTAAGTAGCCCTATTTTGAGATGTGAGATATCACAATCTCTTTCAATAATGACAGGAATGGAGGAGGTCTTTATTCCAGTGAGATTGCAAAGGCTAAAGATACCATGGTTAGATTTGCCCAACTTTGATTGAGGCACAGACATGGTTTCAATGGGGATAGCTGAGCTGACTACACTGCCTGTGCTAGTGGCAGACTCCTCTAAGCTGGCAGGCTGCTGCCTGGCCTGCACCCTATCTCATTGTGGAGCTAGAGGAGTTTGAGCCCTGTCTATGTTCATAGTTAAGATGAGAGCACCCCTCCAGCTAGGATAGAGTCCGTCACTCCTCAGCAGGCCAGGCTTGGTCCTGTTTGTGGGTGAGTCCCAGAAAGAGGGCCATTTTTCTACAAATTATTTTGCGAGGGGCAGAAAACAGTTTTCAACCAGCCGATTGAGATGTGAGACTCTGCTGTAGAGCAAATCACTCCCCCTAACTGGGAGGGGGCCAGAGACAATTACTCGATGCCGACATCTTTCTAGCTGATTTACACACTGAAGCCATGTTGTGCTTGTTGACCTCTGACTGTTTCATCTTAACATCGTTGGCTACCCGGACTATTTGCATTGAACCCCCCCCCTCCCTATTTTTACGCTGCTGCTACTCTCTGTTTATTATCTATGCATAGTCACTTTACCTATACCTACATGTACATAATACTTTAATTACATTGACTAACCTGTGCCCACGCACGTTGACTCTGTACCGGTACCCCCTGTATATAGCCTCGCTACTGTTATTTTTATATTTTATTTATTTATTACTTTAGTTTTTTTTTGTAAAAACTTTCTTAACACTTATTTTTCTTAAGACTACATTGTTGGTTAAGGGCTTGTTAGTAAGCATTTCACGGTTGTATTCAGTGTGTGTAACAAATAAAATGTCATTTGATTTAATATCCAGGGCAGAGCAAAGGCAGTCATTGATTTGAGTGATGAGGTCAGAAGGGGACTGGGAATCAGGACTGGGGTATGTATTAATAAGGCTCATGAGATCAATGGGTTTTCTGTTTTAAAAATGTCTAAAGGAAATGGTGAGTTGGACATTTTGCTTGGAAAGGGGGGCTTTGTGATCAGAGATGGGGAGCTCAACATCAGTTATATTGCAAGGAGCAATATATACCAGCGGAGCAGACTAAATCGAAATGTGACCAGTAACATTTTGAAAGATATCAAGACCATAGAGTGATAACATAAAGACAGCAGCAAAAGTATATTTTCCAATAGCATCAACGTGGATATTATAATCATCTAACAGTACATTGGGAGACATGGCACAGACATCGTTAATTTAATATTTTTTATTTTACCAGGCAAGCCAGTTAAGAACAAATTCTTATTTACAAGTACGGCCTACTCCGGCCAAACCCGGACGATGCTGGGCCAATTGTCCGCCGCCCTATGGAACATCAAATCAATGCTGTTTGTAATAGAGCCTGGAATCAAACCAGGGTGTCTGTAGTGCCGTCTCTAGCACTGAGATGCAGTGCCTTAGAACGCTGCGCCTCTCGGGAGCCCATTAATGAGGACAGTTCAGATAAAAACAGCTCAGATGGCTTAAATAGTCTATAAATGGTTACAATTATCAGCTACTTTTGGACCCTACTGCAAATCCACACTAATCAAACTCCTGTTTCTTTCAGGCCTTTCCTGAGTTGGAGATTGGAGTTAAAAGAGTGTTTGTACTGGTTTGTCTTGAAAGTGGGGAATCCTCCTTTCTGACTGTGCCCACCCTTCACACAATGAGCAAAACATCCCTGAAAGTTATATGCTGAACCACCATATTTTTTAGATCAGCGATTCCAAAACTCGATTCTATGGATGCCAAGGGGGTGCAGTTTTTTAAAACTTCAATACACAGCTAATTTGAACAATCAAAGCTTGATTATGAGTTGATTATCTGAATCAGCTGTGTAGTCGTGCTAGGGTATAACCCCAAAAAGTCCACCCCTTGTGGTCCCCAGGACCGAGTTTGGGAAACATTGGTAGACTCAGCAGCCAGATCAAACAAGGGCCTGAAATAAACAGGAGCTTGACTAGTGGGGAGTTGCAGTACGGTCCAAAAGCAGCTGGCCAGTGGTAGAACAGGCCAAGTGAGGTCATGGTTCTACAGTGCATTAGGAAAGTATTCAGACCTCTTGACTTTTTCCAAATGTTGTTATTAAGTTACAGCCTATTCCAAAATTGATCAAATTGTTTTTCCCCTCATCAATCTACATACAATACCCCATAATAACAAAGCACCATTTTGAATAGATACCACTGTATTCTTATGGTCCTCATTCAAACCAATGTTATTTTATGCATATTTAGAATTCTTAAAAACTCAGAAAAATAAATAAACGTTATCTCACTGTCAGCTGCGTTTATTTTCAGCAAATATTTGTATGAACATAACAAGATTGTATGAACATAAACATCAGTAAATATTTTTATGAACATAAGATTCAAAAACTGAGACATAAACTGAACAAATCCCACAGACATGTGACTAACAGAAATGAAATAATGTGTCCCTGAACAAAGGGGGATCAAAATCTAAAGTAACAGTCAGTATCTGGTGTGGCCACCAGCTGCATTAAGTACTGCAGTGCATCTCCTCCTCATGCACTGCACCAGACATGCCAGTTCTTGCTGTGAGATGTTACTCCACTCTACCACCAAGGCACCTGCAAGTTCCCTGACATTTCTGGGGGGAATGGCCCTAGCCCTCACCCTCCGATTCCAACAGGTCCCAGACAGGCTCAATGGGATTGAGATCGGGGCTCTTCGCTGCCATGGTGGAACAAGGACTTTCCTGTCTCGCAGGAAGTCACGCACAGAACGGGCAGTATGGCTGGTGGCATTGTCATGCTAGAGGGTCATGTCAGGATGAGCCTGCAGGAAGGGTACCACATGAGGGAGGAGGATGTCTTCCTGCAATGACACCAAGCTCAGTCCGATGATACTGTGACAAACCGGCCCAGACCATGACAGAACCTCCACCTCCAAATCGATCCCACTACAGAGGACAGGCCTCGGTGTAACGCTCATTCCTTCGACGATAAACGTGAATCGGACCATCACCCCTGGTGAGACAAAACCAGGACTCGTCAGTGAAGAGCACTTTTTGCCAGTCCTGTCTGGTCCAGCGATGGTGGGTTTGTGCCCATAGGTAACGTTGTTGCCGGTGATGTCTGGTGAGAACCTGCCTTATAACAGGCCTACAAGCCCTCAGTCCAGCCCCTCTCAGCCTATGGCGGACAGTCTGAGCACGGATGGAGGGATTGTGCATTCCTGGTGTAACTCAGGCAGTTTTTGTTGTCATTCTGTACCTGTCCCGCAAGTGTGATGTTCGGATGTACCGATCCTGTGCAGGTGTTGTTATACGTGGTCTGCCACTGTGAGGATGATCAGCTGTCCGTCCTGTCTCCCTGTAGGTCTGTCTTAGGCGTCTCACAGTACGGACCTTGCAATTTATTGCCCTGGCCACATCTGCAGTCCTTATGCCTCCTTGCAGCTTGCCTAAGGCACATTCACGCAGATGAGCAGAGACCTTAGGCATCTTTATTTGTGTGTTTTTCAGAGTCAGTAGAAAGGCCTCTTTAGTGTCCTAAGTTTTCAGAACTGTGACCTTAATTGCCTACCATCTGTAAGCTGTTAGTGTCTTAATGACCATTCCACATGTGCATGTTCATTAATTGTTTATGTTTCATTGAACAAGCATGGGAAACAGTGTTTAAACTCTGAAGACCTGTGAAGATATTTGGATTTTTATGAATTATCTTTGAAAGACATGGTCCTGAAAAAGTTTCTTTTTTTGCTTAGTTTAGTTCATAATTAATAGTATAACAAATCTGAATGCAAGCACAATAAGTTGAGTCCGTCTGCACACTTCAGCCTTAGTTTGGAATTGATAGCTTAAACGGTTAAAGCATAGTACCATCTAGAATGTGATGATGTTTTACCATTCTAGTCTTTGGACTTTGAAATTAATGGTTTTCTGCAAATGTGGTTGTCATATAAAAAGTATAAATAATATCAAAAATAATGAGGTAAGTTAGGGCAGAATGCACATTTGAAAGTTGGTTTATGTTGATAGCTGAAACTGTTTAAGCACTAGAGCCAGCAGAAGAAGTCAAATAATATGAGTATGGAAGAGTTCTAGACAGGTCTCGCTTTCAGCAAGCACATTCATTGCATGGGATTGGTGCATGCAGGTTGGCTGCTATACATTGGGTCTTTAGCCTGGTTTGCTAACTTCCTCTCTCAAAGAGTCCAGTGTATAAAGTCAGAAAATCTGCTGTCTCAGTCACTGCCTGTCACTAAGGGATTACCCCAAGGCTAGATCCTAGGCCCCACGCTCTTCTCAGTTTACGTCAACAACATAGCTCAGGCAGTAGGAAGCTCTCTCATCCATTTATATGCAGATGATAGTCTTATACTCAGCTGGCCCCTCCCCAGATTTTGTGTTAAATGCTCTTCAACAAAGCTTTCTTAGTGTCCAACAAGCGTTCTCTACCCTTAACCCTGTTCTGAACACCTCCAAAACAAAGATCATGTGGTTTGGTAAGAAGAATGTCCGTCTTCCCACAGGTGTTATTACTACCTCTGAGGGTTTAGAGCTTGAGGTAGTCACCTCATACAAGTTCTTGGGAGTATGGCTAGACGGTGCACTGTCTTTCTCTAAGTAACATATCAAAGCTGCAGGCTAAATTAAATCTAGACTTGGTTTCCTCTATCGTAATCGCTCCTCTTTCACCCCAGCTGCCAAACTAACCCTGATTCAGATGACCATCCTACCCATGCTAGATTACGGAGACATAATTTATAGGTCGGCAGGTAAGGGTGCTCTCGAGCGGCTAGATGTTCTTTACCATTCGGCCATCAGATTTGCCACCAATGCTCCATATAGGACACATCACTGCACTCTATACTCCTCTGTAAACTGGTCATCTCTGTGTACCTGTCGCAAGACCCACTGGTTGATGCTTATTTAGAAAACCCTCTTAGGCCTCACTCCCCCCTATCTGAGATATCTACTGCAGCCCTCATTCTCCACATACAACACTAGTTCTGCCAGTTACATTCTGTTCAAGGTCCCGAAAGCACACACATCCCTGGGTCGCTCCTCTTTTCAGTTCGCTGCAGCTAGCAACTGGAACGAGCTGCAACAAACACCTCAAACTGGACAGTTTTATCTCAATCTCTTCATTCAAAGACTCAATCATGGACACTCTTACTGACAGTTGTGGCTGCTTTGTATGATGTATTGCTGTCTCTACCTTCTTGACCTTTGTGCTGTTGACTTTGGCCAATAATAATAATTCTTGTTAATAATTCTTGTAGCATGTTTTTGTGCTGCTACCATGTTGCGTTGCTACCGTGTTGTTGTCACGTTGTGTTGCTACCATGCTGTGTTGTCATGTGTTGCTGCCTTGTTATGTTGTTGTCTTCGGTCTCTCTTTATGTAGTGTTGTGTCTCTCCTGTTGTGATGTGTGTTAAAAATGGCTCTAAATACTTTTCTGTACTTGATGGACGTTGGCCTATGGCGGTTCTAGTAATGACGTCATTCACAAGGCAAGAGGAGCTGCGCCCTGAGTAACTTCACTGAGGAAATTTTATTTGTGGGAGAGACATGAGATAGAGACTGATTAAGTGAAAGAATAAAGTTTTAGTGGCAATCAGCATATTTTGCGTTATGGTTTGCATATTATTAGAAACATAGTACCTGGTTAGTGAATTGATTATAGCTTCAGCTGTAAGCCAGCAAGAACAGCTGGAAGCTGGAAGCTACTGGTATCTTCTTGCATTGTAAAGTGTCCTAGCCTGTATGAGCATAGTTTTGCGAACAGTTTCAACATTGCTACATGCCGTGTCGCATTATTCAAGTGTGTTAACTTCTGTGCAGCATTATAGGGGGGACATCGGCTGCGCAGATAGACAGAGTTGATCTGTGAGACACATTTGACAGAAATACCAAAAGTAACATCATTTCTAGTACCAACTGGGCTCAATCTGTGCTTTATGCAATAGCCATTTGGCAACATATAGACTATCAACACAAATTCTCCCAAACTGACTGTGCATATTTTCCACTGACCACTTGCCTAAATGCTTCTGAAGTTTCCTGAGTTACAGTATGTTTGGCTATAAGAATGGGCAAAAACACAAGTTTACTGGATACGTTCCTTGTTATTATACAGCACATCCAAGCCAAACATTCTCACATTGTATGATGTCATGTTAAAACATTTTTTACTGTATTAAAAATGTAATATGAACATGTTGCTGACTGTATACATGTGCCATTCACAATGTTGCATTATAGTGCCCAAAATGAACTGGATAAAAGTGTGAATTATTTAGTTTCTAACAATGTCCCACATTTAGAAAACGTCACAGAGTGAGAACCACCTCATTTCTTTGCCAACAGTAATATATTTTTTAATAGTGTCAATGGTCAAAATGACCTTTGCGGCGGTTTTAGTAATAATATTTGAAAAATATTCCAACACGCTCTGCACTTTATTTGATTTATTTTAATCTTATGTTAACTCTCAGTTGTTGTCATAGACATCATAGATGGCAATTGTTTTTAAACAACATCGTCCATCATAGGGGTTAGCGACAGTTGCTGTCAATGAAGATGTCAAAGTTCAATTAGATTGATCAGACAGATTGTACAGAAATATATTGCGCTTTGGAGGGTTCAGAGAGTTTAACATTTCCTCTCCCTGTGTCTTCTTATTCTATCCCACCCCCTTCCCAATCTCCTTCCACTCTCCTTCTCTCCCCAGGTTGACCCATGACATCAGCCTGAATGAGTTTGAAGATGACGACTTGTCTGAGATCACTGAGATCACAGATGAGTGTGGGATGAGTCTCAACTACATGGGCCTAGAGATTAAGGTAAAGTAGCACTTCAAACCTGCAGTTGCTTTATGACAGTCACACACACACACACACACACACACACACACACACACACACACACACACACACACACACGCATAATGGTCTGGAGAGTTAAAACACCACTTTAAAATAGCAGTTTAAATACATCCCACTAATAAAAACAACTCCACACAACAATATTGTCCAGATAATCTGAGCGCACCTCAGAATTTGTTTTACCCAGTTGATTGGCTTGAAGTTTTTGAAATAGCCGAATTGGTCTGTGTCAGCAGTCCTGGATAAGGAAACATGTAGCCCTTTCCTGCTGTCAAATGGTTATTAATATTTTTCATGACTTGACTTTTTCCACATTTTGTTGAGTTACAGCCTTATTGTAAATTGATTATTGGCTTTTTTTCCTTATCAATCTACACACAATACCCCATAATGACAAAACGAAAACAGTTTTTTATTTATTCAGACCCATTTGCAAAATGTGGAAAAAGTCAAGGGGTGTGAATACTTACCGAATGCACTGTATGTAAGTGCATCTGTTATTCAATGCATTTGTATTGGCTAATAGCAATAAGGTCAAATACACTTAAAAAATATATATTATTTCATATTTTTATTTTTTATACTTCAAGGGGGTCTTAAAATTCTAAATGAAATAGCAAAATGATACTTGATTTGACCTTCTTAACCTGTTGCGACGAGCAATCCCGTATCCGGGATCCTATTTATAGCCTCAAGCTCATTACCATAACGCAAAGTTAACTATTCATGAAAATCGCAAATGAAATGAAATAAATATATTAGCTCTCAAGCTTAGCCTTTTGTTAACAACACTGTCATCTTAGATTTTCAAAATATGCTTTTGAACCATAGCTAAACAAGCATTTGTGTAAGAGTATTGATAGCCTAGCATAGCATTTAACCTTAGCATTCAGCATGCAACATTTTCACAAAAACAAGAAAAGCATTCAAATAAAATCATTTACCTTTGAAGAACTTCAGATGTTTTCAATGAGGATACTCTCAGTTAGATAGCAAATGTTCAGTTTTTCCAAAAAGATTATTTGTGTAGGACAAATCGCTCCGTTTTGTTCATCACGTTTGGGTAAGAAAAAACCCGAAAATTAAGTCATTACAACGCAAACTTTTTTCCAAATTAACTCCATAATATCGACAGAAACATGGCAAACGTTGTTTAGAATCAATCCTCAAGGTGATTTTCACATATCTATCGACGATAAATTATTCGTGGCAGTTTGGTTTCTCTTCTGAAGAAAATGGAACGCGCATGGACCTGGAGAATACGCAATAATTTCGACGGAGGACACCGGGCGGACACCTGGTAAATGTAGTCTCTTATGGTCAATCTTCCAATGATATGCCTACAAATTCGTCACAATGCTGCAGACACCTTGGGGAAACGACAGAAAGTGCAGGCTCATTCCTGGCGCATTCACAGCCATATAAGGAGACATTGGTACACAGGGCATTCAAACTCTAGACCATTTCCTGTATGAAATTTCATCTTGGTTTCACCTGTAGCATTAGTTCTGGGGCACTCACAGATAATATCTTTGCAGTTTTGGAAACGTCAGAGTTTTTTCTTTCCAAAGAATTTGGTCAATTACATGCATAGTGCAGAGCATCTTTTCGTGACAAAATATCAAAATATCTTGTTTAAAACGGGAACGTTTTTTATCCAAAATTTAAAAGAGCGCCCCCTATCTCGAAGAAGTTAAAAATGATTTATATCTTAGTAGACTCCCCAGTTTAGGCAAGGCTTCGACTGTAATGGGTTAAGTCGCTCAAATGAGATAATAAGTAGTTCTAGATACTAAGTCATTCAAACAAGATACTAAAAAATAAAAGTCGTTCAAACGAGAAAATTCCAAGAGTGTACGTTTTTGAACTTCTTTTTTGCCTTGGGTGTCAGGGCTTCTGTAGAAAGTGGAAATGTATTGTGTGAATAAGTATATAAACCCTTTGCTATATGGCAAGATAGGTTCAAGGAACAGAAATGACTTAATAAGTCACACAATATGTTGAATGGACTTCATCTGTGTGTATTTACAGTATAGAGATTCACATGATTTTAAAATGAATTAAGTTCCTCTGCGTACACATCATGGACAAACTGAAATGGTCCACCCACACAGACAGTGTGGTGAAGAAGGCACAACAGCGTCTCTTCAACCTCAGGAGGCTGAAGAAATTTGGCTTGTCACCTAAAACATTCACAAACTTTTACAGATGCACAATTGAGAGAATTCTGTCGGGCTTTATCACCGCCTTGTATGGCAACTGCCCTGCCCACAACTGCAGGGCTCTCCAGAGGGTGGTGCGGTCTGCACAACGCATCACCGGGGGCATACTACATGCCCTCCAGGACACCAACAGCACCCGATATCACAGGAAGGCCAAAAAGATCATCAAGAACAACAACCACCCGAGCCACTGCCTGTTCACCCCGCTACCATCCAGAAGGCGAGGTCAGTACAGGTGTATCAAAGTTGGGACCGAGAGACTGAAAATAGCTTCCATCTCAAAGCCATCAGACTGTAAACCCTGTTACAGATTCAGGTACCCATTTGGGAACCAACGTAAACTGGGACGTGGCGCATGGAACGCAAAAATATTCTTAGAAATATTTAACCTCCACACATTAACAAGTCCAATAGCTCAAATGAAAGATAAACACCTTGTTCATCTAGCCAGCAAGTCAGATTTCTAAAATGTTTTACGGCGAAAACATAGCACATATTTATGTCAAACCACCACCAAAGACACAGCTAATTTGAATTAGCCACGTTGAACAAAATATGCAATCAACAACCGCAGGATTAAAAGAAAAATAATTCACTAACCTTTTGAAAATCTTCATCAGATGACAGTAATAGGACATGTTACACAGTACATTTATGTTTTTTTCAATAATATGCTATTTATATCCATAAATCTCTGTTTACAATGATGCCATGTTCAAAAAAATGCTACTCAGATGTCCGGAGAAATGATGATATCTGCCGGAGCTAACGTCAGATAACAAGCAATACACATCATAAACTTTGACTAAATATACATGTTCTACATATAGTTAGAAAGATACACTTCTTCTTAATGCAACCGCTGTGTTACATTTATTTTTAACGTTACAGAATTCGTTCACTATGTAATAATATGAGACGGCGCTCAGAAATTAGCATTATGTCTCCTCTATCTCGGAGTCCACAGAAACCCATAATGAACACATAAATATTCCCTTACCTTTGATGTTCTTCGATCAGAAGTCGTGGAAGAAGTTATACTTACCAAAAACTGCGTTGGTTTTCAAGTCTGTGTCTTTAGGTTATCAAACACGACAAATTCCGGTCGAAATGCAGGCAAAATTCCAGTGGATGCGCATCAAAACTTCAAAATTACATATTATATGTCGACTAAACTGGTCAAACGAAGTGCCGAATCGAGCTTTAGCATGTTTTTAACATAGAAAACAATCCTTAGCGTGAACAGACAAGCCTACATCGTTTGGTGAATCTTGGTGAATCTTGGAACAAAGGGAGCTCCTGACCCGACGTGCGCATGAAAGTGCATGTATTTTCGCGTGACCCGGAGGTTTCAGCCCGCCAAAACTCGAGGGAGCGTGTGATTCTCACAATGAGAGGCCCCACTGAAAGGGGACATCGCGCTGAAGAGATAGGAACTGTTCCCAGATCTGTAGCTGGTTGGGAAGGGTGGGGGCGATGACGTCAAAGTTGGCCCAACTTTTCTGTTGTCAAGAGAGAGTTTGGGAGAATGGATGCCCTGAGAGTTCTGCTTTACATAGAGACATAATTTGAACGGTTTTAGAAGCTTTAGGGTGTTTTTTATTCAATAATTATTATTATATGCATATATTAGCAATTTTTGACTGATTTTTTTTCTGTTTACTATGGGCACGCAACTCCTCCAAAGGGGGCAGTAGTCAGCCCTATCCTTAACAGGTTTTAAACAGCCATCACTAACACAGAGCGGCTGCTGCCTACATACAGACTTGATATTCATGACGACTCTAACAAATGGATCACGAGTCACTTTATTAATGCCACTTTAATAATGATGTTTACATATCTTGCATTACTCATCCCATATGTATATAGTGTATTTTATTCCATCTATTGCATTGTGCCGAGGCCTCTCGGTCATTGCTCATACATATATTTATATGTACATATTCTTATTCCATCCCTTTACTTAGATTTGTGTGTATTTGTTGAATTAATTTAATTCCTCTGTTTTAATTCCCAATCAAAACTAAACACTGTCAATTCATCAGGATTTGTATGACCCTTATATTATAAGAATGGACAGAGCCCCGGTCTTAAAAGTCAAGTAACAGCCTTTAATTCAAGAGAGTTCATACACATTTTGCCACAGGTTATAAACTGAAAATGATGTCAGCGTTTTCTAAATGTTCCGTCTCTTCTTGACACTGGTAGAAAGGCCCTATAGTTCTCAAGCCTTCCCTCCTCGCCTAGAGCCAAGGTCAGTCAGTGTAGATAAGCATTCTAGACAGTCTGGAGATAGTCCGTCCCTGCCATCTGGAGATAGTTCATTCATTTGTACCAAGGCATTGTTCTAAACTCCTGACTACATTATATTCAATAAAAGGGAGCAAGAGAGAAAATTCATACATGTACAGTAACATAATAGTCCTTTAATTCATCCTGATTGAAATGTATACATAATTAGTCATTATAGATAAAAATTCCCTTAACAGTATTAGATAGTTGTTGTGGAAATTTTAGATTACTTGTTGATATTGCTGCTATGTCAGAACTACTGTAGAAGAACAAGGATTTCGCTACACTCGCAATAACATCTGCTAACCATGTGTATGTGACCAATAACATTTTATTTAATTTGATTTGATTTAAACGAAAGAGTCAGGTCGGCAGCCTTGCGAGGGTTAACACATTTAAATGTTTTACTCATGTTGGCTGCAGTGAAGAAGAGCTTGCAGGTTTTGATAGCGGATTGTTTAGTTTGTCTGGGAGCAAGACATCGTGGTCCGCAACAGGGCTGGTTTTCTTTTTGTAGTCCGTGATTGACTGTAGACCCTGCCACATACCTCTCGTGTCTGAGCCGTTGAATTGCGACTCTACTTTGTCTCTATACTGACACTTAGCTTGTTTGATTTCCTTGCGGAGGGAGTAGCTACACTGTTGGTATTCGGTCATGTTTCTGGTCACCTTGCTCTGATTAAAAGCAGTGGTTTTCGCTTTCAGTTTTGCGTGAATGCTGCCATCAATCCACTGTTTCTGGTTGGGGAAGGTTTTAATAGTTGCTATGGGTACAACATCACCGATGCACTTGCTAATACTCGCTCACCGAATCAGCGTATTCATCAATGTTATTGTCCGACGCTATGCGGAACAAATCCAGTCTACATGATTGAAGCATAGAAGCGTAGAATTCGATTGCTAGGACCAGTGTTGAACAGATCAATACTATTAGTGGGGAGGTTCAATTGTGTACTGATGTGTGTTTTCTTGTTGGTGGTACATAATCTGATTCCACCAGCATGTGCTAACGACCCCTCGCTCTGCACAAGTTGAAGGAAAGTTGGCAAATATATTTACAAATTGACAGCTAAGATATCTACATTTACAGTAATAATGGCATAAACATGAATTTGGTAGTGTAACGATATTCTTCGTCCTCCTCTGAAGAGGAGTAAGAAATGTCGGACCAATGTGCAGGGTGGTATGTGTTCATGATGTTTACTGACTGAACACTGAAAATACAAAATAACAACGTGAAATAAACGAAAACCGAAACAGTCCTGAAAGGTGTCGAAAACACTAGACAGACAATAATCACCCACAAAACACAGGTGGGAAAAGGCTACCTAAGTGTGATTCTCAATCAGAGACAACGAACGACACCTGCCCCTGATTGCGAACCATACCAGGCCAAACACATAAACACAACATAGAAAAAAGAACATAGACTACCCACCCCAACTCACTCCCTGACCAAACTAAAAACAGACATAACAAAGGAACTAAGGTCAGAACGTGACAGGTAGTGTTTGTATGGGTTTGTGTAATGCGGTTACAGGTGGTTAGATGTAGCCTGAGGACCACAGAGTACCTTCCAGACCATGTAAGCAATTTAATCTACTCCTTTTCACTTTGTAAACTCACAGTGCCCTGCTGAAAAATACCCCACAACAGCATTTTGTGTACATGAGCATGAGGGAGGGGACAAACCTTACTGTTAAACAACCTAACTGTGGGACAGAAACTAGCAAGGGAAACTAAAATATATCAAATCAAGACTACAACAGTAGACAACCACCTCATTCTTCTCTCTGCAGATTCTCCAAACACAATACAAATACACACCTAGAAAAATAAACCACCAAGGGCTACTCTTGACGAGAATGATCTGTCAAAGTCAAAAGGCTGGGGGAGATGTACAGATGGGTCTTTGAGATGAGGAAGCGGTTTGGTTGTACAGTGTTGTGATTAGAGATGGTTTTGTATGAGAACGATTGAAAGGTGCCTTTTCTCCTCAATTGAGATGTTTGATTGGGCTCAAGTCCGGGGTTCTGGCTGGGCAACTCAAGGACACTCAGAGACTTGTACCGAATACACTCCTGCGTTGTCTTGGCTGTGTGCTTGGGGTCGTTGTCCTGTTGGAAGGTGAACTTTCACCCCAGTCTGAGGACCTGAGCACTCTCGAGCAGGTTTTCAGCAAGGTTCTGTACATTGCTCCATTCATCTTTCCCTCGATCATGACTAGTCTCCCAGTCCCTGCAGCTGAAAAACATCCCGACAGCATGATGCTGCCACCACCATTCTTCGCCGTGCAGATGGTGTCAGGTTTACTCCAGACGTGACGCTTGGCATTCAGGGTAAAGAGTTCAATCTTGGTTTCATCAGACCAGAGAGTCTTGTTTCTCATGCTCTGAGAATCCTTTAGATACCTTTTGGCAAACTTCAAGCTGGCTCTCATGGGCCTTTTATTAGGAATGGCTTCCGTTTGGCCACTACAATAAAGGCTTGATTAGTGGAGTGCTGCAGAGATGGGTGAACCTTCCAGAAGGACAACCATCTCCACAAAATAAAAAATTATGATAATACAATTTGACAAAAGTATATTCATACAGTTGTTATACATGTGTAATTAAGAAAACACCGAAAGAATTTCCAAGAAATTGTCCAGAAAGCACTTTTTTAAGGGGGTGATAAGTTTTTGAAAAAATGTTCAAATTTTCCAAATTTTACTTTTGGGTCTTTACATTTGCAATATGAAAAATTACGGTGGAGCGCACTCGCCATCTATTGGATTTTTGCAGTTTTAAACTTGGCATTTGCCATATGGCATTTGCAATCAACTTTGAATGAAACAACATCCAATTGAGTGGTATTGGAAACTGTGTATATGGTTCGTACGGTGCCAATATGTTCCCATTCATTTTTGTCCATTTCAGGGGGGAGTTCCCTTACATGCCTAAATAAACACATAATGTATATATTAGCATATAAGATGTGAATTGGCAACATTTCATTCCAAAGTCTGAGTTTATTTCCTCTCTTCAGCTCGACAACGGATGCCATCGATTCATTCTTCAAAGTGTGTAGAAATTAAGTAGTCATCCAAGAAGTGCCCTCTGTGCTCAGTCTCGCATAATTTGATTTGGATTCATACTCCAACCATTTGTATGCTATAATTTGCATGCTTGGAGCATGGTAGTATGCATTTTGAGAAACACCAACTGTATCACACACGAAGAAGTGAAGACTGCTGGATAATCATATTATTTCATTATAGTATCTACACTATTATAGAAACACAGGCCACATGGACATGACTGGACATTTTAGAATAAGGTTGTAACGTAACAGAATGTGGAAAAAATGAAGGGTTCAGAATACTTTCCGAATGCACTGTATATACAGTATATACACTACTGGTCAAAAGTTTTAGAACACCTACTCATTCAAGGGCTTTTCTTTATTTGTACTATTTTCTACATTGTAGAATAATAGTGAAGACATCAATACTATGAAATAACACATATGAAATCATGTAGAAACCAAAAAAGTGTTAAACAAATCTAAATATATTTTATATTTGAGATTCTTCAAATAGCCACCCTTTGACTTGATGACTGCTTTGCACACTCTTGGCATTCTCTCAACCAGCTTCACCTGGAGTGCTTTTCCAACAATCTTGAAGGAGTTCCCACATATGCTGAGCACTTGTTGGCTGCTTTTCCTTCACTCTGCGGTCCGACTCATCCCAAACCATCTCAATTGGGTTGAGTTGGAGGATGCAGCACTCCATCACTCTCCTTCTTGGTCAAATAGCCCTTACAGCCTGGAGGTGTGTTGGGTCATTGTCCTGTTGAAAAACAAATTATAGTCCCAATAAGCTGAAAGCAGATGCGATGGCGTATCGCTGCATACTTACTGCTAATATTGGCTGCTTAATTAATTATATCAGACAGACTCAACAAAAGGCCTACTTACAGTTACAAATGTGGTAGCCTGCTGTCTCTGGGAGAGAAATGTGTCACTGTTTGTAAAATGCTTTGCCACTATTTGTAAAATGCTTTGCATTCAATCTAGCCATTTGAACTATTCGGCCTAGAAAAAAAAGGAAAAAAATGCATTCTTGTTTTAGGCTCCTTCTTTCAAATAGTTTTACTTGTCATATATATCCTGCTACAATAACTGAGTATTTTCTTCTTGTCTCATCCCGCATAAAACAGAGTTTTTGTCTTAATCTACTGGATATATCACACAGCTAGGGGCCAATATTAGCAGTGTAGCAAAAAGTTGCCTACACAACAGATGAGAGCTTGCATTTGTTATGGAGTTCATTATTCTTCTTTGTGCTTAACTTATTTGTGCATAAATTCTTGTTTGATAAGTTGGAGTGAGAAAGTGTCCAAAGAAATGAGTACCACTGAAATAAAGGATAAATATATATTTTTTTAATTGAAACACATCCAACCAACACAGAGAAACATGCGCACACACACTCAGCCTTGTCCCCGATGCTATGTCTGTGAAGAGTGAGAGATGACTTGTGTGCATGCATGCTTCTGCAGAAAGTTGCAGGAAATTAGAATCATTGTTGCGTTCTTTTAATATCTTACGTGAATTAAGTTTAAAACATTTAATTCACTTTCTACTAAGTTTAATACATTTGTTAATTATGTTTAATTATTGTTGTGCATGCTTGTATGTGTGGTTGCGTAGGTAAACCTTTACTTATTAGAGTGCAGGGCAATTGGATTTGATTTGCGGTCATTTGTTTGGATGTAGTAAAATACAAAATGTCAGGGCTGAATCAGGCTATGAGATAGAGTAATGACATTTACTTTCTCTGCATTATTCCTGAACACACACTTACGCCCGCCCACACACACACACACACACACACACACACACACACACACACACACACACACACACACACACACACACACACACACACACATACACTGCTGAGAGGACAAACAGCCGACTTTTTATTCCTCAAAGAGACCTCTTTGTTTTAGAAGAAACAGCAAAATGAAGGGAGGGGAGATGAGGGAGGGAGGATGGAGGGAGCAGAGAAAATGAAGAGAAGGAGGGACATGGGAGGGGGGTGATGGAGGAGAGAGGGAGGGGGCGTATCGGTGGAGTGTGGGTGTACATGAGCATACGAAAACACGGACAAGGAGGAAAAGGAAACCTATCTCCATGGCAACAGTTTTATCTCAACTACTGCAAGATTCATTGCTGAAAATATATGCAGCGTTGGAACACGCTTCTTATGTACGACGCAACGCATACCACATACCACAAACCCCCAAGATGCCTAATTGCTATTATAAACTGGTTACCAACGCAATTACAGCAGTACAAAAAAATGTTTTGTCATGCCCATGGTATACGGTCTGATATACCACGGCTGTCAGCCAATCAGCATTCAGGAATCAAACCACCCAGCTCATAATAGAACTGGTATCTTCTATTTCAAAAACCTTCTAGCATTATGAAGATAAACCTTCCTTTTGTAGTTTGTGTTTGGTCATACACATACAGGATACATTATATGGCCAAAAGTATGTGGACCCCCCCCTGTGGTGGTGTTCCTTCCCAACTACATTGCAGACGCATGCCAGACAGTCGGGAAGAACTACTGAATATAAGTGCAACGTCAACTCACCATCAGTACAACCAGGAATATGACTTTCGCAAAGCGGATCCTGTGTTCTGCCTTCCACCCAGGACAACGGAATGGATCCCAGCCTGTGAACCAAAACAACGATGTCGTAAAAGAGGCAAACGAAGCGGTCTACTGGTCAGGCTCCAGAGACGGGCACATCGCGCACCACTGCCTAGCATACTACTCGCCAATGTCCAGTCTCTTGACAACAAGGTTGATGAAATCCGAGCAAGGGAAGCATTCCAGAGAGATATCAGAGACTGTAACGTTCTTTGCTTCACGGAAACATGGCTCACTCGAGAGACGCAAACGGAATCGGTGCAGCCAGCTTGTTTCTTCACGCATCGTGCCGACAGAAACAAACATCTTTCTGGTAAGGAGAGGGGCAGGGCGTATGCCTTATGATTAACGAGACGTGGTGTGATCACAACAACATACAGGAACTCAAGTCCTTCTGTTCACCTGACTTACAATTCCTCACAATCAAATGTCGACCGCATTATCTTCCAAGGGAATTCTGTTCGATTATAATCACAGCCGTATATATTCCCCCCCAAGCAGACACATCGATGGCCCTGAACAAACTTTATTTGACTCTTTGCAAACTGTAAACCACATATCCTGAGGCTGCATTCATTGTAGCTGGGGATTTTAACAAGGCTAATCTGAAAAAAGACTCCCTATATTGTATCAGCATATTGATTGCGCAACCAGGGCTGGTAAAACCTTGGATCATTGCTCTTATAACTTCCACGACACATATAAGGCCCTCCCCCGCCCTCCTTTCGGAAAAGCTGACCACGACTCCATTTTGTTGCTCCCTGCCTTCAGACAGAAACTAAAACAAGAAGCTCCCGCGCTCAGGTCTGTTCAACACTGGTCCGACCAATCTGATTCCACGCTTCAGGATCACGTGGACTGGGATATGTTTTGCATTGCTTCCAACAACAACATTGACGAATACGCTGATTCGGTGAGCGAGTTCATTAGAAAGTGCATTGACAATCTCGTTCCCATAGCAACGATTAAAACATTCCCAAACCAGAAACCGTGGATTGATGGCAGCATTCGCCTGAAACTGAAAACGCGAACCACTGCTTTTAACCAGGGCAAGGTGACCGGAAACATGACCGAATACAAACAGTATAGCTATTGCCTCCGTAAGGCAATCAAACAAGCTAAGCATCCGTATAGAGACAAAGTAGAGTCACAATTCAACGGCTCAGACACAAGAGGTATGTGGCAGGGACCAGGATGTCTTGCTCCCAGAAAGACTAAATAACTTTTTGGCCGCTTTGAGGACAATACAGTGCCACTGACATGGCCCGCAACCCAAACCTGCGGACTCTCCTTCACTGCAGCCAACATGAGTAAAACATTTAAACGTGTTAACCCTCGCAAGGCTGCAGGCTCAGACGGCATCCCCAGTCGCGTCCTCAGAGCATGCGCAGACCAGCTGGCTGGTGTGTTTACGGACATATTCAATCAATCCTTATCCCAGTCTGCTGTTCCCACATGCTTCAAGAGGGCCACCATTGTCCCTGTTCCCAAGAAAGCTAAGGTAACTGAACTAAATGACTACCGCCCGCCCCGTAGCACTCACTCAACCCCGCCCTGTGCAACTGGGTACTGGACTTCCTGACGGGCCGCCCCCAGGTGGTGAGGGTAGGTAACAACATCTCCACCCCGCTGATCCTTAACACTGGGGCCCCACAAGGGTGCGTTCTGAGCCCTCTCCTGTACTCCTTGTTCACCCACGACTGCGTGGCCATGCACGCCTCCAACTCAATCATCAAGTTTGCGGACGGCACTACAGTGGTAGGCTTGATTACCAACAATGACGAGACGGTCTACAGGGAGGAGTTGAGGGCCCTCGGAGTGGTGTCAGGAAATTAACCTCACACTCAACTTCAACAAAACAAGGAGATGATTGTGGACTTCAGGAAACCGCAGAGGGAGCGCCCCCCATCCACACCGATGGGACAGTAGTGGAGAGGGTAGTAAGTTTCAAGTTCCTCAGCGGGGGGCGGCAGGGTAGCCTAGTGGTTAGAGCATTGGACTAGTAACTGAAAGGTTGCAAGTTCAAATCCCCAAGTTCAAATCCCCGAGTTCAAATCCCCAAGCTGACAAGGTACAAAATCTGTCGTTCTGCCCTTGAACAGGCAGATAACCCACTGTTCCTAGGCCGTCATTGAAAATAAGAATTTGTTCTTAACTGACTTGCCTAGTAAAATAAAATAAAGGTACACATCACGGACAAACTGAATTGGTCCACCCACACAGACAGCGTCGTGAAGAAGGCGCAGCAGCGCCTCTTACACCTCAGGAGGCTGAAGAAATTTGGCGTCTCACCAAAAGCACTCACAAACTTCTACAGATGCACAATCGAGAGCATCCTGTCGGGCTGTATCACTGCCTGGTACAGCAACTGCTCCACCCACAACCGTAATGCTATCCAGAGGGTAGTGAGGTCTGCACAACGCATCACCTTGGCAAACTACCTGCACTCCATGACACCTACACCACCCGATGTCACAGGAAGGCCACAAAGATCATCAAGGACAACAACCACCCGAGCCACTGCCTGTTCACCCCGCTATCATCCAGAAGGTGAGGTCAGTACAGGTGCATCAAAGCAGGGACCGAGAGACTGAAAAACAGCTTCTATCTCAAGGCCATCGGACTGTTAAACAACCACCACTAACATTGAGTGGCTGCTGCCAACACACTGACTCAACTCCAGCCACAATGGGAATTGATGGAAATTGATGTAAAATATATCACTAGCCACTTTAAACAATGCTACTTAATATAGTGTTTTCATACCCTACATTACTCATCTCATATGTATATGTATATACTGTACACTACATTATCTACTGTAATCTTTATGTAATACATGTATCACTAGCCACTTTAAACTATGCCACTTTGTTTACATACCCAACATTACTCATCTCATATGTATATACTGTATATATACTGTATATACTGTTTAAACTGTACTCGATACCATCTACTGCATCTTGCCCATGCCGTTCTGTACCATCACTCATCACTATCTTTATGTACATATTCTTTATCCCTTTACACTTGTGTGTATAATGTAGTAGTTTTGAAATTGTTAGGTTAGATTACTCGTTCGTTATTACTGCATTGTCGGAACTAGAAGCACAAGCATTTCGTTACACTCGCATTAACATCTGCTAACCATCTGTTTGTGACAAATATATTTGATTTGATTTGGTTTTAAAGGACTATGTTCATTGAATGTCGTAATCACAGATTTTTTGGAAGATGTAGGTGTCTTTCAGAAGCACCATATATGTGTATATAGCTCTGAGATAGGAGTATATATTGTAGGTGCAGAATAGTGTACACATCATAATCAAATCAAATCAAATCAAATTTTATTTGTCACATACACATGGTTAGCAGATGTTAATGCGAGTGTAGCGAAATGCTTGTGCTTCTAGTTCCGACAATGCAGTAATAACGAACAAGTGATCTAACTAACAATTCCAAAAAACTACTGTCTTATACACAGTGTAAGGGGATAAAGAATATGTACATAAGGATATATGAATGAGTGATGGCACAGAGCAGCATAGGCAAGATACAGTAGATGATATCGAGTACAGTATATACATATGAGATGAGTATGTAAACCAAGTGGCATAGTTAAAGTGGCTAGTGATACATGTATTACATAAGGATGCAGTCGATGATATAGAGTACAGTATATACGCATGCATATGAGATTAATAATGTAGGGTAAGTAACATTATATAAGGTAGCATTGTTTAAAGTGGCTAGTGATATATTTACATCATTTCCCATCAATTCCCATTATTAAAGTGGCTGGAGTTGAGTCGGTGTCATTGACAGTGTGTTGGCAGCAGCCACTCAATGTTAGTGGTGGCTGTTTAACAGTCTGATGGCCTTGAGATAGAAGCTGTTTTTCAGTCTCTCGGTCCCAGCTTTGATGCACCTGTACTGACCTCGCCTTCTGGATGACAGCGGGGTGAACAGGCAGTGGCTCGGGTGGTTGATGTCCTTGATGATCTTTATGGCCTTCCTGTAACATCGGGTGGTGTAGGTGTCCTGGAGGGCAGGTAGTTTGCCCCCGGTGATGCGTTGTGCAGACCTCACTACCCTCTGGAGAGCCTTACGGTTGAGGGCGGTGCAGTTGCCATACCAGGCGGTGATACAGCCCGCCAGGATGCTCTCGATTGTGCATCTGTAGAAGTTTGTGAGTGCTTTTGGTGACAAGCCGAATTTCTTCAGCCTCCTGAGGTTGAAGAGGCTCTGCTGCGCCTTCTTCACGATGCTGTCTGTGTGAGTGGACCAATTCAGTTTGTCTGTGATGTGTATGCCGAGGAACTTAAAACTTGCTACCCTCTCCACTACTGTTCCATCGATGTGGATGGGGGGTGTTCCCTCTGCTGTTTCCTGAAGTCCACAATCATCTCCTTAGTTTTGTTGACGTTGAGTGTGAGGTTATTTTCCTGACACCACACTCCGAGGGCCCTCACCTCCTCCCTGTAGGCCGTCTCGTCGTTGTTGGTAATCAAGCCTACCACTGTTGTGTCGTCCGCAAACTTGATGATTGAGTTGGAGGCGTGCGTGGCCACGCAGTCGTGGGTGAACAGGGAGTACAGGAGAGGGCTCAGAACGCACCCTTGTGGGGCCCCAGTGTTGAGGATCAGCGGGGAGGAGATGTTGTTGCCTACCCTCACCACCTGGGGGCGGCCCGTCAGGAAGTCCAGTACCCAGTTGCACAGGGCGGGGTCGAGACCCAGGGTCTCGAGCTTGATGACGAGCTTGGAGGGTACTATGGTGTTGAATGCCGAGCTGTAGTCGATGAACAGCATTCTCACATAGGTATTCCTCTTGTCCAGATGGGTTAGGGCAGTGTGCAGTGTGGTTGAGATTGCATCGTCTGTGGACCTATTTGGGCGGTAAGCAAATTGGAGTGGGTCTAGGGTGTCAGGTAGGGTGGAGGTGATATGGTCCTTGACTAGTCTCTCAAAGCACTTCATGATGATGGATGTGAGTGCTACGGGCGGTAGTCGTTTAGCTCAGTTACCTTAGCTTTCTTGGGAACAGGAACAATGGTGGCCCTCTTGAAGCATGTGGGAACAGCAGACTGGTATAGGGATTGATTGAATATGTCCGTAAACACACCGGCCAGCTGGTCTGCGCATGCTCTGAGGGCGCGGCTGGGGATGCCGTCTGGGCCTGCAGCCTTGCGAGGGTTAACACGTTTAAATGTCTTACTCACCTCGGCTGCAGTGAAGGAGAGACGGCATGTTTTCGTTGCAGGCCGTGTCAGTGGCACTGTATTGTCCTCAAAGCGGGCAAAAAAGTTATTTAGTCTGCCTGGGAGCAAGACATCCTGGTCCGTGACTGGGCTGGATTTCTTCCTGTAGTCCGTGATTGACTGTAGACCCTGCCACATGCCTCTTGTGTCTGAGCCGTTGAATTGAGATTCTACTTTGTCTCTGTACTGGCGCTTAGCTTGTTTGATAGCCTTGCGGAGGGAATAGCTGCACTGTTTGTATTCAGTCAGGTTACCAGACACCTTGCCCTGATTAAAAGCAGTGGTTCGCGCTTTCAGTTTCACATGAATGCTGCCATCAATCCACGGTTTCTGGTTAGGGAATGTTTTAATCGTTGCTATGGGAACGACATCTTCAACGCACGTTCTAATAAACTCGCACACCGAATCAGCGTATTCGTCAATATTGTTATCTGACGCAATACGAAACATCTCCCAGTCCACGTGATGGAAGCATTCTTGGAGTGTGGAGTCAGCTTGGTCGGACCAGCGTTGAACAGACCTCAGCGTGGGAGCTTCTTGTTTTAGTTTCTGTCTGTAGGCAGGAATCAGCAAAATGGAGTCGTGGTCAGCTTTTCCGAAATGAGGGCGGGGCAGGGCCTTATATGCGTCGCGGAAGTTAGAGTAACAATGATCCAGGGTCTTTCCACCCCTGGTTGCGCAATCGATATGCTGATAAAATTTAGGGAGTCTTGTTTTCAGATTAGCCTTGTTAAAATCCCCAGCTACAATGAATGCAGCCTCCGGATAAATCATTTCCAGTTTGCAGAGAGTTAAATAAAGTTCGTTCAGAGCCATCGATGTGTCTGCTTGGGGGGATATATACGGCTGTGATTATAATCGAAGAGAATTCTCTTGGTAGATAATGCGGTCTACATTTGATTGTGAGGAATTCTAAATCAGGTGAACAGAAGGATTTGAGTTCCTGTATGTTTCTTTCATCACACCATGTCACGTTGGCCATAAGGCATACGCCCCCGCCCCTCTTCTTACCAGAAAGATGTTTGTTTCTGTCGGCGCGATGCGTGGAGAAACCCGCTGGCTGCACCGCTTCGGATAGCGTCTCTCCAGTGAGCCATGTTTCCGTGAAGCAGAGAACGTTACAGTCTCTGATGTCCCTCTGGAATGCTACCCTTGCTCGGATTTCATCAACCTTGTTGTCAAGAGACTGGACATTGGCAAGAAGAATGCTAGGGAGTGGTGCACGGTTTGCCCGTCTCCGGAGTCTGACCAGAAGACCGCTTCGTTTCCCTCTCTTTCGGAGTCGTTTGTTTGGGTCGCTGCATGGAATCCACTCCGTTGTCTTGTTTGTAAGGCAGAACACAGGATCCGCGTCGCGAAAAACATATTCTTGGTCGTACTGATGGTGAGTTGACGCTGATCTTATATTCAGTAGTTCTTCTCGACTGTATGTAATGAAACCTAAGATGACCTGGGGTACTAGTGTAAGAAATAACACGTAAAAAAAACAAAAAACTGCTTCCTAGGAACGCGAAGCGAGGCGGCCATCTCTGTCGGCGCCGGAAGTAAAATATAGTAAAATATCATAACATATTACACCTGCCCTGGGTGTCTCTTTCTGGTATCATTAGAGCTACAGTCTGGGAATTGAGAAGCTGTTCAGTCATCATTTCAATTCTTAATATTTTCCCATTCATTATTGAAGAATATAACCTATTAATGCCTCATGAGGTTACCCTAATGACTGTCTTTATCATAACAACATTACAAATAACAATAATTAAATGAACATTATATATCTTAAGGTAGATACAGTCAGTAAACAAACTGCTGCAATGAATAGTCTCTCTGCCTTGATCTTTCCATTTGGCTCTTTCCCTCTCTCTCTTTCTCTCCCTGTTATAAGTGGCTCAGCATTGGCAGTGACAGTGTGCAGGCTGATGTCAGATCAGCCTCTAATTGGCCAACTCAATCCCCCTTCCCCCCTATTTTCTCCTTCCTCCATCCTTTGCTCTCTCTCTACCTTCTCATCTTGTTCCATTTCCTCTGTCTCTCTCAATCTTTATCTCCCTTTGTGTGTCTCTGCTTGTAGCTCCCATTGCCTTTCTCTCTCTCTCTGGACTGACGTGAGTATCTTCCAATCCCTGCAGGGCTGTGTGAGGCAGGGGACCAATAGTGGAGTGGGGAAGGAGGAGCTGGGTGCTGTCGGTCAGTTCCAGGCCGAGATGCTCCATTTGGATCTGATCGACGGGGCCGATGGTTACCGCGATGACAAGGAGTCATCTAAGCCTTCTTCCACAGCACCCCTGCCAGTAACCGAGGACCCCCCTCTAGTAACCATGAATATATACCGGCCAAAGAGACCCACGACCCTTAACCTTTTCCCCATGGTGCCACGCACTCAGGTGAGTCCAAATTAACCCTCCGTTATCCCTTTATTACTCTTCCCATCCTTTCACCCACCTCCCTCCTTCTGCTGGCTGACCCCACTCGCTGTCCCCTTTTCTTTCTTCCTCGTTAACCTCCGTGACAGCTGAATGAATATTGATAGCTGGAAGGATGGAGGGGTGGATGAATGAAATGATAGAGTAAAATGTACGAGAATGTGAGGACAAAGCTGATATTCTGTACTGTATCTAGTCTATATGTGTGTATAAAATCAGTGGGGACAAAGATGTGATGATATCACCCCCCTAGACACCATGTCTGTTTTTCTCTGGGTGTTATGCTGGTCGAAACAATGGCTGGGATTGTCAGGAGAGAGAGAGTGTGTTCTTTTGGTACACATCTCCTTTTGTGTGTGACAACTGTGTATGTGTGTGACTGAGGCATGTGACTGTATCAGTGGTGGTCGGTGCCATTTAAGATGAGGGAGGAATTATATTTTTTTAATGAACATGGCCTTATTTCTATTACAGCATATTGGATGACTGTCATTCATATTCCATTCCCCCAGCTCAATGTAACATCGATAGGTTTAGGCTACTACATTATACAACATGTTTACCTATGCCCATCATGAGGTTGCTACAATCTAGCCTAGTGGTTCCCAACCTTTTTTGGGTACTGGAGTGATTCCTATATTATATTGGACAAAAATGTATTTTAAAATCAATATTATTTGTCTATGCCTGTCATTTAACTGTAAATAAGGATAATGTGTTACTATAATAACACTCATGTACTCTTAACATGCAAGCAGTAAAATTAGATTTTAAAAAACAATAAAAATACATCTTATGGAACAGCGGAGACTGTGAAGCAACACAAACATAGGCACAGACACATAAATACAAACACACAATAACATACACACTATACACACATATTTTGTATTGTGGATATGTGGTAGTAGAGTAGGGGCCTGAGGGCACACACGTAATATGTTGTAAAATCTTGTGTGAATGTATTGTAATGTTTAAAAAAATGTATACTGCCTTAATTTTGCTTGACCCCAGGAAGAGTAATGGGAATCGATAATAAATACAAATCCAAACATCAGTTTAATCTTTTTTATAGGATTTATTCACATTTTGAAGTGTCCAGAAAATTATACAAAAACAAAGATCAAATGTTACACACATTCTCCCAGTAAATGTAACCCATATTTCTAGACTTGTGTATGACACATGATGACTCACCAATCAGTGAGAAACTTGATCATGTCTTTCACTCATACTCTGTCAGTATTTTGGGGCAGGGTGGCAACAGCAGTGATCAGGCTTTTCTCCAAGTCCAGTCTGTTCCTGTGCTAGGGTCATGGATGAAAATGTCACTTCACAGAAGTATGTTCAGGCCCCTTGACTTTTTCCACGTTGTTATGTTACAGACTTACTCTAAAATTGATAACATTTTTGCAAATGTATAAAAAAAATGAAATATCACATTTACATAAGTATTCCGACCCTTTACTCAGTACTTTGTTGAAGCACCTATGGCAGCGACTAAAGCGTTGAGCTTGCACACCTGTATTTGGGGAGTTTCTCACATTCTTCTTTGCAGATCCTCTCAAGCTTTGTCAGGTTGGATGAAGAGCGTCGCTGCACAGATATTTCCAGGTCTCTCCAGAGATGTTTGTCTGGGTGGTCCAGAGGCCGGAATTGAACCCGATCCCTAACCATGCCTAAGCCACTCATGTCTCCCCAGTCTGAGGACCTGTTCGCTCTGGAGCAGGTTTTCATTAATGATCTCGCTGTACTTTGCTCTGTTCATCTTTCCCTCGATCCTGGCTAGTCTCCCAGTCCCTGCCGCTGAAAAACATCCCCACAGCATGATCCTGCCACCACCATGCTTCACCGTAGAATTGGTGCCAGGTCTCCTCCAGAAGTGACGCTTGGCATTCAGGCTAAAGAGTTCAATCTTGGTTTCATCAGACCAGAGAGTCTTGTTTCTCATTGTCTGAGAGTCCTTTAGGTGCCTTTTGGCATACTCCAAGAGGGCGTACATGTGCCTTTTACTGAGGAGTGGCTTCCGTCAGGCCACTCTAACATGAACACCTGATTGTGGAGTGCTGCAGAGATGGTTGTCCTTCTAGAAGGTTCTCCCATCTGCACAGAGGAACTCTGGAGCTCTGTCAGAGTGACCATCAGGTTTTTGTTCACCTCCCTGACCAAGGCCCTTCTCCCCCGATTGCTCAGTTTGGCCTGGTCGGCCAGCTCTAGGATGAGTCTTTGCGGTTCCAAACTTCTTCCATTTAAGAATGATGGAGGCAACTGTGTTCTTGGGGACATTAAATGCTGCAGAATTTTGGTGCCCTTCCTCAGATCTGTTTCTCGACACAATCCTGTCTCGGAGCTCTACGGATAATTGCTTTGACCTCATAGCTTGGTTTTTGGCTGACATGCACTGTCAAATGTGGGACCTTACATAGACAGGTGTGTGCCTTTTCAAATCATGTCCAATCAATTTAATTTACCACAGGTGGACTCCAATCAAGTTGTAGAAACATCTCAAGGATGATCAATGGAAAGAGGTTGCACCTCAATTTCAAGCCTTATAGCAAAGGGTCTGGTTACTTACTTAAATAAGGTATTTCCGTTTTTATTTTGAATACATTTGCAAAAAAAGATAAAAAGCTGTTTTTGCTTTTTCATTATGGGGTATTGATGAGAAATGTTTTATTTAATCCATTTTAGAATAAGGCTGTAACGTATAATAATGTGGAAAAAGTAAAGTGGTCTGGAGTCACGTAATGCTGCAAAGCAAGATGGTTGTCTAAAAGGAGACTTCCGATAAAATCCTCCGAAGTTTGATAGAATAGAACATTTAGTACAATTTTTTTTGAGGGGAAAGTTAATTTAATTTGTTTTATCAACGTTTTTCAACAATGTCTGCTTTGAATTCAGCCTCAACACGTACATGTAGCGCAATTGCCGGCGCAGCGGTTAACAAGGCTAGCTCTGTTGCTTGCAATTCAGCAAGCATGACTTTGAAAGGGAAGAACATAGAACCCAGCTCGTTGTCAGCCTTGCAATCATCCCTATAGAAGGCCATGGAAGAAATGGGTAGAGTCAGCACCATTCTTGAATCTCTTGAATCAGATGTTTCTCAGGTCAAACAATCTTAGATGGATTTGCAAGAAGATGTATCGGTCATATTACAGAGGCTAAATGAGTCAGAAGGTCGGATATCAATGCTGGAGGACGACAACGATTGACTGATTAAAAACGTCGAGAAGAACGCCAAACTGTATGAGGATCTCTACAGAAGCATGCAAGACGCAGCTAACTGAGACAGGCCCCTCAGTTTAAGACTTTTAGGAGTCAAAGAAGGTCTGGAGGATGGCAAGCCGCAGGAATGCGTGAGACAAATTATCTTGGAGACTCTGGGGGTGAATCTGGATGAATCCGAGCTTCAACGGGTTCACTGTACCCTAGCACCAATACCACGGGAGAATATAACCTTAAGCAAAGATGTCGGTAAAGTAAGTAGATGGAACTAACAACCTTGACCTTATTTTAATTGATCTGATATTATATGGTTGCATAGAACATTTTGTTCTCCCACTTTCCTAAAATTTCAGTTTTATTTATTTTTCTTCTCTATTATTTTTACTTATTGCCATTTGGTGTGGGAATACAGGATTTATCAAGTGAGTTAAGGTATTGTACTCCAATCCAAGAACAGCAGTCCCCACAGGCTATGCCTGTATGCAAATGCTGTCCTCCTGTTGAAATGACTTCATTACAGATAAAATGAGTGCCATCAGGGATGAAATACCTGGGTATAAAATTGAGCAATGAACCACAGAATATCATGCAAATTACTACAAAAAATAAAGAATGCTCTTGATAAATGGAGGCTGCTTAATATTACATTATGGGGTAAAATAAATACTTGTCACACCCTGACCGTAGAGCTTTTTATGTCTCTATTTTGGTTTGGTCAGGGTGTGATTTGGGTGGGCATTCTATGTTCCTTTTTCTATGTTTTGAATTTTTTGTTTTGGCCGGGTATGGTTCTCAATCAAGAACAGCTGACTATCGTTGTCTCTGATTGGGAACCATACTTAGGTAGCTTTTTCCCCACCTATGTTTTGTGGGTAGTTATTTTTTGTTTAGTGTTTTGCACCTGACAGGACTGTTTCAGTTATTCTCTTTGTTATTTTGTTATAGTGTTCAGTTTCAATAAAAAGCATGAACACTTACCAAGCTGCGCTTTGGTCCAATTCCTCTTCTTTAGACGACAAACACCGTTACAATACTATTCAAATGGTTCTGGTCCAACACTTTAATTGTGTGTCCATGATCCTCCCTGTGACCATTTCTACCTTACTATTTAAGCAGTACAATCAAATGATTAAGTGCCAGGTCTTTGGGATGGGAAAAAAACGGAATAAATGTGAACAAGTTATATGCTCCAAGGATAAAGGTAGACTAGCATTCCCCAATGTAGAACTATACAACATATCATTTGAAGTAGCCAAATTGGCCAGACACTGGGGCAATTATGATTCCCATTTGGGATGGACTCAGATAGAGAGGTATTCTATCACAACTCAGTTTAAGCCTATTGAGGCCTTATCACAATTCTACAACATTCCCGAGAGGTATGGGTTAAGATTCATAAGATGTTTGGCATTTCCCAGTATAAACAAAAATATTCTTCCATGTGGCACAACCCATCGGTTTGCATAGGAAAACATTAATTTATCTGGGAGGTATGGCTTAGACAAGGCCTGCATGTACTAGGGGATGTATATGAGAAAGGAGTGCTTATGTCCTATCAGGATCTGAAGGGAAAATGTTATTTGCCAGATAAGGGATATTTCTGGAAATACTTACAACTAAGGAGCAGCATGGGGTCTCTTATGAGAATTAACCTCCAGAGATATTAAACGTTTTTAGAACAATATTTCATGTTACCTGGAATATCACACTCTGCTTCAATGTTTTATAAAAGAGTCTCATATGCACAATATGGAAACTGTGAGAATTAAAGGTTGATTTGGCAGAGGGACGTTAATTGTGACTTTGAGGTAGGATGTATGGAATTTTGATTCCGATTTAGGGTGGTGTTCCAGGGATACAAGGGGTACATTATATGATTGTTCATAGATACTACTGGACCCCAGTTAGATTACATGAAGTGGGTTTATTGCAAAATAGTTTATGCTGGAAATGCAAGGGTGATGTAGGTACCTTTATGCATGCTATATTGGAATATCCCAAGGTTCTTAAAAAGCTTGAGGAATGGGTGGGACAGCATATCCCATAGGCCCCACACCTGTGCTTATTAGGGGATATATCTACACTGCTCAAAAAAATAAAGGGAACACTTAAACAACACAATGTAACTCCAAGTCAATCACACTTCTGTGAAATCAAACTGTCCACCATCAGCAACACTGATTGACAATAAATTTCACATGCTGTTGTGCAAATGGAATAGACAACAGGTGGAAATTATAGGCAATTAGCAAGACACCCCCAATAAAGGAGTGGTTCTGCAGGTGGGGACCACAGACCACTTCTCAGTTCCTATGCTTCCTGGCTGATGTTTTGGTCACTTTTGAATGCTGGCGGTGCTTTCACTCTAGTGGTAGCATGAGACGGAGTCTACAACCCACATAAGTGGCTCAGGTAGTGCAGCTCATCCAGGATGGCACATCAATGCGAGCTGTGGCAAGAAGGTTTGCTGTGTCTGTCAGCGTAGTGTCCAGAGCATGGAGGCACTACCAGGAGACAGGCCAGTACATCAGGAGACGTGGAGGAGGCCGTAGGAGGGTAACAACCCAGCAGCAGGACCGCTACCTCCGCCTTTGTGCAAGGAGGAGCAGGAGGAGCACTGCCAGAGCCCTGCAAAATGACCTCCAGCAGGCCACAAATGTGCATGTGTCTGCTCAAACGGTCAGAAACAGACTCCATGAGGGTGATATTAGGGCCCGACGTCCACAGGTGGGGGTTATGCTTACAGCCCAACACCGTGCAGGACGTTTGGCATTTGCCAGAGAACACCAAGATTGGCAAATTCGCCACTGGCGCCCTGTGGTCTTCACAGATGATAGCAGGTTCGCACTGAGCACATGTGACAAACGTGACAGAGTCTGGAGACGCCGTGGAGAACGGTCTGCTGCCTGCAACATCCTCCAGCCTGACCGGTTTGGCGGTGGGTCAGTCATGGTGTGGGGTGGCATTTCTTTGGGGGGCCGCACAGCCCTCCATGTGCTCGCCAGAGGTAGCCTGACTGCCATTAGGTACCGAGATGAGATCCTCAGACCCCTTGTGAGACCATATGCTGGTGCGGTTGGCCCTGGGTTCCTCCTAATGCAAGACAATGCTAGACCTCATGTGGCTGGAGTGTGTCAGCAGTTCCTGCAAGAGGAAGGCATTGATGCTATGGACTCGCCCGCCCGTTCACCAGACCTGAATCCAATTGAGCACATCTGGGACATCATGTCTCGCTCCATCTACCAACGCCACGTTGCACCACAGACTGTCCAGGAGTTGGCGGATGCTTTAGTCCAGGTCTGGGAGGAGATCCCTCAGGAGACCATCCGCCACCTCATCAGGAGCATGCCCAGGCGTTGTAGGGAGGTCATACAGGCACGTGGAGGCCACACACACTACTGAGCCTCATTTTGACTTGTTTTAAGGACATTACATCAAAGTTGGATCAGCCTGTAGTGTGGTTTTCCACTTTAATTTTGAGTGTGACTCCAAATCCAGACCTCCATGGGTTGATACATTTGATTTCCATTCATAATTTGTGTGTGATTTTGTTGTCAGCACATTCAACTATGTAAAGAAAAAAGTATTTAATAAGAAGATTTTATTCATTCAGATCTAGGATGTTATTTTAGTGTTCCCTTTATTTTTTTGAGCAGTGTATTTTACCACCAGGTATTAGCAAAGAAGAGTTTGGTCTTGCCTCAGTGGGTTTTCTTATTGCAGCTAGACTCATACTATATATCTGGAAGAGCGCAGAAATCAACAGATTGGCTGAATGAGCATAATCTTGTCTGGAAATCAACTTGCAGACAAGAATATGCTCATTCATTTCCAAAATGTCTTTGAATCTCACAAACGCAATCAACTGGGCTACCTCACTGACATCAGTGGCTTCATCCAATAGCAGAGAAAATGGACCAGAATTTTTAAAAACATTTTCCACCACTTGATCTACGATATCAACACCCATGTCATCGTTCCTACAGTACATCATGTTATTTGAAAATGGTACCATCTTCAGTGCGTCCGCTGTTGTCTTATCAATGATTTGTCTTATCAATGATAGTTTCTGTTAGAATAACAGCAGCAGGCACTCTAGTGTACAGAGCAAAGGATCACGTGCACTTTGTGCGAGCAGAGGATCAACCATTGAGCGAACAGAGGCCAGGTAGACAGAGAAATGCACACACACCCAAAGTAAAAAAAACAGGCCTATAAATATAAACTAGCTACATTTCACACCAGTGACCTCAGTAAATGTTTTCCTACCTATAAAGACTGAAATAACTTGAACATATTTTGGGGAATAATATTTTTCCAAATATTTTTTTTCTTCACAATTTTGAAAATACACCAATGTACCCCCTGGAGACTACTCATGTACCCCTAGGGGTACGCCTACCCTCGGTTGGGAAACCCTGACCTAGCCTATGAACGAAAGTTTACAATGTAGTTACACAGATCGAGATACAGTTTTTCAATCAAGGTGACACAGTGACACACTCAACACCACCTTGCCTGCATCTAGCTGATCTGGGGAGTAATCATTAGTCCAACAGTTGCAAACGAGAGTTTCTATTTGACAAATCCAGATATGTTAATCCCCATTAAGTTCAATTTGCTTCCGTTTAAGAAAGGTTTTTCAACAGAATTGGCGGAATGAATTCACCCCAGATCACACTCTTTCATAGCGTCCAGATACAAACAGCATGATCACTTTGCTCATTGTATGATTCCTTCTTGTGTCTATACACTCTTCCCCTCTCACCTTTTCCCTTTGCTTGTGGACTTCAGTGCACAACACATCAGCTATCTGTGGCCAGAAGAAAATACCTTTCCAAGCCAAACCTTCATATCATAACTGCTACCAACTAAATATAGCCTACAACATTGTCACCATATTAGCTAGCATCATAGTCAACTAAGCTACAAAAGTACTACAAAGTACAGTGTAGTTACACCGGCATGTTCCAGTTCCCACCAATATCCAGCAACATCGCACAGCTATTGAAGAGGAGTGGGACAATATTCCACAGGCCACAATCAACAGCCTGATCAGCTCTAAGTGAAGGATATGTGTTGCGCTGCATAGTGCAAATTGTGGTCACACCAGATACTGGACTGTTTTTCTGATCCACGTCCCTACCCTTTTTTTCAGGTATCTGTGACCAACAGATGCTCATCTGTATTCCCATTCATGTGAAATCCATAGATTAGGACCTCATGAATTTATTTCAATTGACCAATTTCCTTATATGAACTGTAACTCAGTAAAATCTTTGAAATTGTTGCATGTTGCATTTAGATTTTTGTTCAGTGTAGGTTCATTCTCTGATCATTTGATTGGGTGGTCAGTTCATGCTGCAAGAGCTCTGATAGGTTGTAGGACTTCTTCCGGAAGTTGTCAGAATTACTGTGTAAGTCTATGGTAGGTGGTGAGAACCATGAGTTTTGTTCCTAGGTTATGTATTGAAGCCAATGCACCCAGAGGAGGACGGAAACTAGCTGTCCTCTGGCTATGGTGCTATCCATAGTGCTGTTGAGGCTACTGTAGACCTTCATTGGAAAACAGTGTGTTTTAATCAATAATTTATTGACATTAATATATTTTGTGTAGTTGTATCTAAAAAGGATCACTTTTTCAATGTTCCACTATTTACATTTTTATTAAATTCGCTGTGGATTGTCCTCCCCTTTCTCATCTGAGGAACCTCCACTGCTGGCTACGTGTGACAGTGTGTGTGTGTTTGTTTCTTGTTTTCTGTAAATTCAGTTAACTTACATTCATGTCATGACCCTGTGCATTTATTGTTTCAGTTGGAAGAAGTATAATGAGTATGTGGGGTTATGGGTGGATGTGTGTGCACACATGAGACACACTATAATGTGAGCTTGTGAGGTATGTGTTTTTCATTAGTAGCAGAAATAAGAACTAGGGTAGACAGTTATGGTGGTCAGAGAAGGAGTGACATACACCGACACTCGAGCAAAGGCTGTCAGAAGGAACATCCACTGTGTGTGCTTGATTTCTTTTACCAGTCTGATGGGAGAGAAGTAAGAGTGTCTGTGTGTCTGTGAGCTGTCATAAGTAATAATTGCACCTGAGCGCTCCGTTGTTGCACAATCCCTTGAAGGCTGATTTAAAAGGCATTCGATGGAATGGTTGTGATACATTTTTCTGCACAAAATAATAATTATACAAGCATGTTGTATCATAACCATTGTGTCAAATGTGTTGTACATCAGTTATACAACCTGAGTATGTACAGGGCCCATGCTTGGACAAACTCCTCTCATATCCCTGCTATATTTGGTTTCATCATTTGATATTCAAAGAAAAGGTCATCATATAAAAAACAGTTTGGACAGAATATTCCCAATGCAACAGTCAACATCTTTACATTCTTTGTCAACTGTCAACTGTCTTTACATTCTTCAGGCAAATAGTACTATTGAAAGACAAACAAAGAAGAGTATGAATTAGGCTGTTTGAAAAGGTTTGAATCCTAAGCAAACTGCCTACACATTGTTGGAAGTGCAATAAACCAACATAGTTACTGTAGTTGGTCAAAGCTGTCTGTTAGAAAACATAGGTAGAGCATTGGTGAAGTATACATTTGTGGTGCTCATGTGAATTTCCTTTTTTTGGCTTCAGATCAGTTCATTATCCCGGGCTGTGACACAACCGGACGTGGCCGGGAGCCACAACCGGACGTGGCCGGGAGCCACAATTGGCAGAGAGTCGTCTGGGTTAGGGGAGGGTTTGGCCGGAGGGGCTTTACATGGCTCACCACTCCTTAGCGACTCCTTCTGGCGGACCGGGTGCCTGCAGACAGACCCCTGTCGCCAGTTGAATGGTGTTTCCTCTGGCACATTGGTGCGGCTGGCTTCCAGGTTAATCTGGCGAGTGTTAAGGATCGCGGTTAGGTTGGTCATGTTTCGGAGGACGCATGACTCTCCCGAGCTCGTTGGGGAGTTGCAGCCATAAGACAATAAATATGTAAAAAATAATGCAGTTATTAGTATTTATTTAATATTAACAACCGATTTTCCAGAGGGACGCAAAAAAACAGAAACCCATTTAAGCCAAAGAATTTCCCTGATATCTTAACAAGACAATCAAGAAAGCTCCTGTAAAATAAACAAATAATCAACATGTACCCATTAACTATTTACATGAAAATGTTTGTTGAAGAAAGGCCTAGTACTGTAAATAATCCAATTTAAAGCACATTATAAAATGTAAAGAACACAATACAATTGCAAAATGTACAATCAAACGTACAATCAGTTAGAGTAGAATGTGTACGTACAATTCAGGGATGGCCACAATTGCTCTTTAAGAGCTACAGTGTTCTGCAGGCTTTCTTGTTCATGCCCAGTTCTACCACACCTGATTATACTATTCAATGTGTTGATGAAAAGCTGAGTAGTAGAATCAGGTGTGGTAGCACTTGGCTTGAACAAAAAAGCCTGCATAACTCAACAATAGCAATTTTGGTAACTGCTGATACAAATACTGTGACAAATGAGAAACTGCAGGGAAACACCTGCTAAAATACAAAGTCATTAGACAAGTACAAAACACTTTTAGGAATACATATTTACAAATCTGACATTGGATAGGTGCTCTAAATCCTTGAGCTACAAATGTTCTTAGTAATTCTGTACACAGCTGTCTAACTCCAGCAAAAGACCACACATTCATTTCCACTTTGATAAATGGCAGTACAGTAAATATGAAAACAGATGGTTTATCGTTAGAACCTTTTGTAGGAGCATCTTTAAATCTCTGAGTTGTTTCCGTAAACCATCATTATTAAAGTTGCACTTGAAAATGCTTGTAAATCTAACAGCTGCCTTAGACCACTCATAGAACTACTAAGTGCGTTGTTATGTAGATTGCTGTATTCAGACCCCTTGACTTTTTCCATGCTATAAACCAAGCTATAAGGTCGAAGGAATTGTCCGTAGAGCTCCGAGACAGGATTATGTCAAGGCACAGATCTGGGGACTCGTACCAAAACATGTATGCAGCATTGAAGGTCCCAAAGAACACAATTACTTCCATCATTCTTAAATGGAAGAAGTTTGGAACCAGCAGGACTCTTCCTAGAGCTGGCCGCCCGGCCAAACTGAGCAATCGGGGGAGAAGGGTCTTGGTCAGGGAGGTGACCAAGAACCTGATAGTCCACAGTTCCTCTGTGGAGATGGGAGAAACTTCCAGAAGGACAACCATCTCTGCAGCACTCCACCATTTAGACGGAAGCCACTCCTCAGTAAAAGACACAAAGAAGACTCGAGGCTGTAATCGCTGCCAAAGGTGCTTCAGCAAAGTACTGAGTAAAGGGTCTGAATACTTATGTAAAAGTTATATTTCAGGTTTAAAGTTTTTATGAATTAGCAAAAATTTCTAAAAACTGTTTTTCCTTTGTCATTATGGGTTATTGTGTATAGATTGAGGGAAAAATCAATGTAATCAATTTTAGAATAAGGCTGTAACCTAACAAAATGTGGAAAAAGTCAAGGGGTCTGAATACTTTCCGAAGGCACTGTACATTTAATGTTCAATCAACTGAGTTCTATTTTGCTTCTTGTAGACTATTGTCTGTAATTTGTCTCAACATATTTCATTATGTGCGCAATGAAGTGCCAAAGCAATGATTTCCTGTTTTATTATAGGGTAGGTATTAGTATAAGCCACCTAAATATCTCTCTGGGAGTTGATCCGTTCTCAGTATTGTGAAAAACATCTAATGTTAAGGAAAGATTTGAATGAAGAAAGCTGATCCAAGAGCAACTGTTCTGCCTGCGGCTATGGAATCCTGACCTGTATACCGGACGTGTTACCTGTCCCAGACCTATTATTTGACCATGCTGGTCATTTATGAACATTTGAACATCTTGGCCATGTTCTGTTACAATCTCCACCCGGCACAGCCAGAAGAGGACTGGCCACCCCTCATAGCCTGGTTCCTCTCTAGGTTTCTTCCTAGGTATTGGCCTTTCTAGGGAGTTTTTCCTAGCCAATGTGCTTCAACACCTGCATTGCTTACTGTTTGGGGTTTTAGGCTGGGTTTCTGTACAGCACTTTGAGATATCAGCTGATGTACGAAGGGCTATATATACATTTGATTTGATTTGAAGAGCAGTGCTTCCTTTCATTCGATCCTATCAGTATCGACACATGCTCCAACAACACACTTAGTGTATTACAGATGCACAATTGAGAGCATCCTGTCGGGGTGTATCACTGCCTGGTACGGCAACTGCCCCGCCCACAACCACAAAGCTGTAGACGGGTGCTGTAGGTTTCCTGGAGGGCAGGTAGTTTGCCCCCAGTGATTCGTTGGGTAGACCGCACCATCCTCTGAAGAGGCCTGTGGTTGCAGGCGGTGCAGTTACCGTACCAGGCGGTGATACAGCCCAACATGATGCTTTCAATTATGCATTTGTAAAAGTTTGTGAGGGTTGTAGGTAGAGGTCAACCGATTAATCAGAATGGCCGATTAATTAGGCCCAATTTTAAGCTTTCATAACAATCGGAAATCGGTATTTTTGGGTACCGATTTAAAAAAAAATGTATACCTTTATTTAACTAGGCAACACAGTTAAGAACACGTTCTTATTTTCAATGACGGCCTAGGAACGGTGGGATAACTGCCCTGTTCGGGTGCAGAACGACAGATTTTTACCTTGTCAGCTCGGGGGATCCAATCTTGCAACCTTACAGTTAACTAGTCCAACGCTCTAACCACCTGCCTCTCATTGCACTCCACGAGGAGCCTGCCTGTTACACGAATGCAGTAGAAGCCAAGGTAAGTTGATAGCTAGCATTAAACATGTCTTATAAAAACAATCAATCAATCATAATCACTAGTTATGGTTGATGATATTACTAGTTTATCAAGCGTGTCCTGCGTTGCATATAATCGATGCAACGCTGGGGGATGATTTAACAAAAGCGCATTTGCGAAAAAAGCACAATCGTTGGACAACTGTAACTAACCATAAACACCAATGCCTTTCTTAAAATCAATACACAGAAGTATATATTTTTAAACCTGCATATTTAGCTAAAAGAAATCCAGGTTAGCAGGCAATATTAACCAGGTGAAATTGTGTCATTTCTCTTGCATTCATTGCACGCAGAGTCCGGGTATATGCAACAGTTTGGGCAGCCTGGCTCGTTGCAAACTCATTTGCCAGAATTTTACGTAATTATGACATAACATTGAAGGTTGTGCAATGCAACAAGAATATTTAGACTTAGGGAAGCCACCTGTTAGATAAAATACCGAACGGTTCCGTATTTCACTGAAATAATAAACGTTTTGTTTTCGAAATGATAGTTTCCGGATTCGACCATATTAATGACCAAAGGCTCGTATTTCTGTGTGTTATTAGGTTATAATTAAGTATATGATTTGATAGAGCAGTCTGACTGAGCGATGGTAGACAGCAGCAGGCTCGTAAGCATTCATTCAAACAGCACTTTTGTGCGTTTTGCCAGAAGCTCTTCGCAAGCACAGCACTGTTTATGACTTCAAGCCTATCAGCCTAATGGCTGGTGTAACCGATGTGAAATGGCGAGCTAGTTAGCTGGGTGTGTGCTAATAGCATTTCAAACGTCACTCGCTCTGAGACTTGGAGTAGTTATTCCCCTTGCTCTTTAAGGGTCGTGGCTTTTGTGGAGAGATGGGTAACGCTACTTCGAGTGTGGCTGTTGTCGATGTGTTCCTGGTTCGAGCCCAGGTAGGGGCGAGGAGAGGGACGGAAGCTATACTGTTACACTGGCAATACTATGTGCCTATAAGAACATCCAATAGTCGAAGGTAAAAGAAATACAAATGGTATAGAGAGAAATAGTCCTATAAATACTATATTAACTACAACCTAAAACCTCTTACCTTGGAATATTGAAGTCTCATGTTAAAAGGAACCACCAACTTTCATATGTTCTCATGTTCTGAGCAAGGAACTCAAACGTTAGCTTAATTACATGGCACATATTGCACTTTTACTTCTCCAACACTTTGTTTTTGCATTATTTAAACAAAATTGAACATGTTTCATTATTTATTTGAGGCTAAATTGATGTATCATATTAAGTTAAAATAAGTGTTCATTCAGTATTGTTGTATTTGTCATTATTACATTTTTTTTTTAAATGTTTTAATCGGCTGATTAATCGGTATCGGCTTTTTTTGGTCCTCCAATAATCTGTATCGGTATCGTTGTTGAAAAATCCTAATCGGTCGACCTCTAGTTTTAGGTGACAAGCCAAATTTCTTCAGCCTCCTGAGGTTGAAGAGGTGCAGTTGCACCTTCTTCACAACACTGTCTGTGTGGGTGGACCATTTCAGCTTGTCAGTGATGTGTACGCCAAGGAACTTGAAGCTTTCCGCCTCCACTGTGGTCTAGTCGATGTGGATAGGGGGGTGCTCCCTCTGCTGTTTCCTGAAGTCCATGATGAGCTCCTTTGTTTTGTTGACGTTGAGTGAGAGGTTATTTTCCTGTCACCACACTCCCAGGGCCCTCACCTCCCTCTAGGCTGTCTCATCATTGTTGGTAATTAGGCCTACTACTGTTCTGCAAAACTTGATTATTGAGTTGGAGGTGTGCGTGGCCATGCAGTCATGGGTGAACAGGGAGTACAGGAGAGGGCTGAGCACGCACCCTTGTTGGGGACCCAGTGTTGAAGATCAGCAAAGTGGAGGTGTTGTTTCCTACCTTGACCACCTGGGGGAGGCCCATCAGGATGTCCAGGAGCCAGTTGCACAGGGCAGGGTCCAGACCCTGGGCCTAAAGCTTAATGATGAGCTTGGAGGGTACTATGGTGTTGAATGCTGAGCTATAGTCTATGAACATCATTCTTACATACAGTGGTTTGTGAAAGTATTCACCCCCCTTGGCATTTTTCCTCTTTTGTTGCTCCATTTTAACAACCTGGAGTTAAAATGGACTTTTGGGGGGTTTGTATCATTTGATTTACACAACATTCCTACCACTTGAAGATGCAAAATATTTTTTATTCTGAAAAAAACAAGAAATAATACAAATAAAGAGGACTTGAGCGTGCAGAATTATTCACTCCCCCCAAAGGCAATACTTTGTAGAGCCACATTTTGCAGCAATTACAGCTGCAAGTGTCTTGGGGTATGTCTCTATAAGCTTGGCACATCTAGCCACTGGGATTTTTGCCCATTCTTCAAGGCAAAACTGCTTCAGCTCCTTCAAGTTGGATGGGTTCCGCTGGTGTACAGCAATCTTTGTCATACCACAGATTCTCAATTGGATTGAGGTCTGGGGCTTTGACTAGGCCATTCCAAGACATTTAAATGTTTCCCCTTTAAACCACTTGAGTGTTGATTTAGCAGTATGTTTAGGGTCATTGTCCTGCTGAAAGGTGAACCTCCGTCCCAGTCTCAAATCTCTGGAAGACAAGCAGATTTCCCTCAAGAATTTCCCTGTATTTAGCGCCATCCATCATTCCTTCAATTCTGACTAGTTTCCCAGTCCCTGCCGATGGAATACATCCCCACAGCATGATGATGCCACCACCATGCTTCACTATCGGGATGGTGTTCTTGGGGTGATGAGAGGTGTTGGGTTTGCGCCAGACAGAGATTTCCTTGATGGCCAAAAAGCTCAGGCCCTGAAGCAAGGATATAAGCATATAATTGTTACCATTGGAAAGAAACACTTTGAAGTTTGTAGAAATGTTGAACATACTTCTTTCCATAAGAAATATTAGAGTTTGATTACATTTTAGGGTATCTGAGGAGAAAATATAAACTTATTTTGACTTTTGAAACAAAGTTTAGGGGTAGATTTTCAGAATCCTTTCTCTGTATGTTGAACGAGTGCATTACTCAAATCGATGGTGCAAACTAACTGACTTTTTGGGATATAAAGAAGGATTTTATCTAACAAAATGACACTACATGTTATAGCTGGAACCCTTTGGATTACAAATCAAAAGACATTTTTCAAAAAGTAAGTAAATATTTAATCTCTATTTATGAATTCATGAAATCTGTGCCGATGGAAATATAGCGCCGTCCTCAACCAATCGCATGTCATGCTTTCAGTGTAATAGCTACTGTAAGTCAGACGGTGCAGTTAGATTAACAGGAATTTAAGCTTTCAACCGATATAAGACAGTTTCAGCTAAATGCTAATATTCATAATTTTTATGATTATTTATTTGAATTGCGCGCCCTACAGTTTCACCGGAAGTTGTCCAGCTAGCTGGATGCCGAGGCCTAAATTAAGCAAATGCTTTTTTCTGGCAACTCATCCGTAAGGGCAGTTCTGTGGAGTGTACGGCTTAAAGGCGTCAGATATGGACAGATACTCCAATCTCAGCTGTGGAGCTTTGCAGCTCCTTCAGAGTTATCTTTGGTCTCTTTGTTGCCTCTCTGATTAATGCCCTCCTTATCTGGTCCTTTAGTTTTGGTGGGCGGCCCTCTCTTGGCATGTTTGTTGTGGTGCCTTATTCTTTCCATCTTCTAATAATGGATTTAACGGTGCTCTGTGGGTTGTTCAAAGTTTCAGATATTTATTTATATCCCAACCCTGATTTCCACAACTTTGTCCCTGACCTGTTTGGAGAGCTCCTTGGTCTTCATGGTGCCGCTTGCTTGGTGGTACCTCTTGCTTAGTGGTGTTGCAGACTGGGGCCTTTCAGAACAGGTGTATACAGTTGAAATCAGAAGTTTACATACACTTAGGATGGAGTCATTAAAACTCGTTTTTCAACCACTCCACAAATGTCTTGTTAATTAACCAACTATAGTTTTGGCAAGTCGGTTCGGACATCTATGTTGTGTATGACACAAGTAATTTTTCCAACAATTGTTTACAGACAGATTAATTAAGTTATAAATTTAACATACACTAAGATGACTGTGCTTTTAAGCAACTCCCAGAAAATTCCAGAAAATGGTGTCATGGCTTCAGAAGCTTCTGATGGGCAATGTACATAATTTGAGTCAATTGGAGGTGTACCTGTGGATGTATTTCAAGGCCTACCTTCAAACTCAGTGCCTCTTTGCTTGACATCATTGGAAAATCAAAAGAAATCAGCCAAGACCCCCCCAAAAATTGTAGACCTCCACAAGTCTGGTTCATCCTTGGGAGCAATTTCCAAACGCCTGAAGGTACCATGTTCATCTGTACAAACAATAGTACGCAAGTATAAACGCCATGGGACCACACAGCCGTCATACCGCTCAGGTCTGTCTCCTAGAGATGAACGTACTTTGGTGCGAAAAGTGCAAATCAATCCCAAAACAACAGCAAAGGACCTTGTGAAGATGCTGGAGGAAACGGGTACAAAAGTGTCTATAACCTGCAAGGAAGAAGCCACTGCTCCAATACCGCCAAAAAAATTCCAGATTACAGTTTGCAACTGCACATGGGGTGAAAGATTGTACTTTTTGGAGTCTGGTCTGATGAAAAACAAATAGAACTGTTTGGCCATAATGACCAGCGTTATGTTTGGAGGAAAAAGGGTGACGCTTGCAAGCCGAAGAACACCATCCCAACCTTGAAGCACGGGGGTGGCAGCATCATGTTGTGGGGTTGCTTTGCTGCAGGAGGGACTGGTGCACTTCACAAAATAGATGGCATCATGAAGGAAGGAAAATTATGTGGATATATTGAAGCAACATCTCAAGACATCAGTCAGGAAGTTAAAGCTTGGTCGCAAATGGGTCTTCCAAATGGACAATGATCCCAAGCATACCCCAAGCATGGAAAAATGGCTTAAGGACAACAAAGTCAAGGTATTGGAGTCGCCATCACAAGCCCTGACCTCAATCCTATAGAAAATTTGTGGGAAGAACTGAAAAAGCATGTGCGAGCAAGGAGGCCTACAAACCTGACTCAGTTACACCAGCTCTGTCAGGAGGAATGGGCCAAAATTCACTCAACTTGTGGGAAGCTTGTGGAAGGCTACCCAAAATGTTTGACCCAAGTCTTGCAAATTTAAAGGCAATGCTACCAAGTACTAATTGAGTGTATGTAAACTTCTGACCCACTGGTAATGTGATGAAAGAAATACAAGCTGAAATAAATAATTATCTCTACTATTATTCTGACATTTCACATTCTTAAAATAAAGTGGCGATCCTAACTGACCTAAAACAGGGACTTTTTACTAGGATTAAATTCAGGAATTGTGAAAACTGAGTTTAAATGTATTTGGCTAAGGTGTATGTAAACTTCTAACTTCAACTGTATATACTGAGATCATGTGACAGATCATGTGCCACTTAGATTTCACACAGGTGGACTTTATTTAACTAATTATGTGACGTCTGAAGTTAATTGGTTACACCAGATCTTATTTAGGGGCTTCATAGCAAAGTGGGTGAATACATATGCACGCCCCACTTTTTTTTTTGAGCATATTACTTGCCAATGTCCAATCTCTAGAAAACAAGGTGGACGAAATTAGGGCACAAGTTGCCTTCCAGAGAGACATTAGAGATTGTAACATTCTCTGTTTCACGGGAACATGCCCCCCCCCCCAAGCAGATACCTCATCGGCCCTGAAAGAACTTCACTGGACTCTATGTAAACTGGATACCATACATCCTGAGGCTGCATTTATTGTAGGTGGGGATTTTAACAAAGCTAAACTGAGAACAAGACCTACTAAATTCTATCAGCATATTGAATGCGCGACACGAGCTGGAAGCATTCTGGATCATTGCTACTCTAACTTCCGCGATGTATACAAGGCCCTTCCCCGCTCTGCCTTTGGCATGTCTGACCACAACTCAATTTTGTTGCTCCCAGCCTATAGACAGAAACTAAAACAGGAAACGCCCATGCCCAGGTCTATACAACGCTGGTCTGACCAATCAGAATCCACGCTTCAAGATTGCTTCGATCACGTGGACTAGGATATGTTCCGAATAGCCTCAGACAATAACATTGATGTATATGCTGACTCAGTGAGAGAGTTTATTAGAAAGTGCATTGGAGATGTCGTACCCACTGTGACTATTAAAACCTTTCCTAACCAGAAACTGTGGATTGATGGCAGCATTCGCACAAAAAATGAAAGCTCCAACCACTGCTTTTAATCATGGCAAGGCGATTGGAAACATGACCAAATACAAACAGTTCAGCTATTCGCTCCGCAAGGCAATCAAACAAGCAAAGCATCAGTATAGATGTAGTAGAGTTCAACGGCTCAAACACGGCTCAAACACGAAACGTTTGTGTCAGGGTCTACTGTCAATCACGGATTACAAAAAGAAAACCAGCCCTATTGCGGACATCGACGTCTTGCTCCCAGACACATTAAACAACATCTTTACTCGATTTGAGGACAATACAGTGCCACCTACATGGCCCGCTACCAAAGCCTGAGGGCTCTCCTTCTCCGTGGCCAAAGTGAGTAAAACATTTAAACGTGTTAACCCTCGTAAGGCTGCCGGCCCAGACGGCATCCCTAGCCGCGTCCTCAGAGCATTCGCAGACCAGCTCGCTGGTGTGTTTACGGACATATTCAAGCCTTATCCCTATCCATCTGTTGTCCACACATGCTTCAAGATGGCCACCATAGTTTCTGTTCCCAAGAAAGCTAAGGTAATTTAACTAAATGACTATCGCCCCGTTACACTCACTTCTGTCATCATGAAGTTCTTTGAGAGACTAGTCAAGGATCATATCACCGCCACCCTGCCTGATACCATAGACCCACTCCAATTTGCTTACCGTCCCAATAGGTCCACTGACATTGCAATCGCCTGCACACTGCCCTATCTGATCTGGACAAGGGGAATACCTATGTAAGAATGCTGTTCATTTACTACAGCTCAACATTTAACACCATAGTACCCTCCAAACCCTCCAAAACTCCAAGCTCGAGACCCAGGGGTTCAACTGGGTCCTGGACTTTCTGACGGGTCACCTCCAGGTGGTGAAGGTAGGAAACAGCATCTCCACCCCGCTGATCCTCAACACAGGGGCCCCACAAGGGTGCGTTCTTAGCCCTCTCCTGTACTCCCTGTTCAGCCATGACTGCATGGTCATGCACGCCTCCAACTCAATCATCAAGTTTGCAGATGACACTCCAGTGGTAGGCCTGATTACCAACAACGACGAGACGGCCTACAGTGAGAAGGTGAGGGCCCTCGGAGTGTGGTGTCAGGATAATAACCTCTCACTAAATGTCAACAAAACAATGGAGATGATTGTGGACTTCAGGAAACAGCAGAGGGAGCCTCAGTAGGCTGACGAAATTTGGATTGTCACCTAAAACACTCAAACTTTTACAGATGCACAATTGAGAGCATCCTGTCGGGCTGTATCACCGCCTGGTATGGCAATTGCACCGCCCTCAACCGCAAGGCTCTCCAGAGGGTAGTGCGGTCTGCACAGCGCATCACCACTTTGATAATGTTTACATATTACATTACATTACTCATCTCATATGTATATACTGTATTATTTACCATCTACTGCATCTCGTCAATGCCGGACGGCCATCGCTCAGCCATATATTTATATGTACATATTCTTATTCATCCCTTTACATTTGTGGGTATAAGGTAGTTGTTGTGAATTTGTTAGATTACTTGTTAGATTTTACTGCATGGTCGGAACTAGAAGCACAATCATTCCACGACACTCGCATTAACATCTGCTAACCATGTGTATGTGACCAAATACATTTGATTTGATTTTACCAAATGATGATAGACAAGCATTGTAATTTTGAATTCCGTAAAATGAGTGTGGACAGGTGCATTTTTTGTTGTTGTTGTTGTCTATCAACAATGACCAGCCACCAGGGTCTGACAACCTGATAGGAAAAAAGCAGACATACTAGAAAGTGTGTGCCCTCAGGCCTAGAGGGAAGCAGAAGTTATTCCGCTACCCACGAATAGTAAAGCCCCCTTTACTGGCTCAAATAGACGACCAATCAGCTTATTACCAACCCTTAGTAAACTTTTGTACAAAATTGTATGACAAGTTACAATGCTATTTTACAGTAAACAAATTGACAACAGACTTTCAGCACGCTTATAGGGAAGGACATTCAACAAGCAAAGCACTTACACGCATGATTGATGATTGGCTGAGAGAAATTGATGAGAAAACTGTTTTGTTAGACTTCAGTGCGGCTTTTGACATTATCGATCATAGTCTGCTGCTGAAAAAACATATGTGTTATGGCTTTACACCCCCTGCTATATTGTGGATAAAGAGTTAGGCCTCTTACTTTTTAAAATCTTTACCTCCAACATGCCATTGGCTTTGGGTAAAGCCAGTGTGTCTATGTATGCAGATGACTCAACACTATACACGTCAGCTACTACAGCGACTGAAATGACTGCAACACTTAACTTATTAAGGTATTTTGGGCAACATTTTCACTTTTGGATAAATAGCGTGCCCAATTTCAACTTCCTGCTACTCATTCCAAGAATATAGGAAATGCATATTATTAGTAGATTTGGATAGAAAACACTCTGAAGTTTCTAAAACAGTTTGAATCATGTCTGTGAGTATAACAGAACTTATGTAGCAGGCAAAACCCCGAGGACTAACCGTTCAGATTTTATTTTTTAGGTCTCTGTCTGTTCCGTGAGTTCTCACTGGCAAATGATATTAGTTAGGAACCTGTTTTCAGTTCCTACCGCTTCCACTGGATGGCACCAGTCTTTGGAATTTGGTTGAGGTTATTCATTTGTGCAATGAAGAAGTATGCCATCTAGGAACTGAGTAACACTGTTGAGAGTTGGCCAAGACATGAAAAGTAGCGTTAGTTTCCTCCCATCCTCTATTGAAAACAGATAGACCCGTCTTCAATTTGATCGATTATTAACATTTAAAAATACCTAAAGTTGTATTACAAAAGTAGTTTGAAATATTTTGGCAAAGTTTATAGACAACTTTTAAAATATTTTGTAGTGACATTGCACATTTTGGAAGCAGTTTTTTTCCGGATCAAATGCATCAAATAAATGGACATTTTGGATATATAAGGACGAAATTAATCGAACAAAAGGAACAATTGTGATGTTTATGGGACATATTGGAGTGCCAACAAAAGAAGCTCGTCAAAGGTAAGGCATGTTTTATGTTTTGTGTAGCACCTGCAGGGTTGAAATTTGCTTTCGCCTGGATTCACAACGAGTGTAGCTTTAATTGAGTATCTTACATGTGTGATTTAATGAAAGTTAGATTTTTATATCCATTTATTTGAATTTGCCGCGCTGCATTTCCCTGTTTTTTGGCCAAGTGGGACGCAAGCGTCCCCTATCCTAAATTAACAAAGGGCTGCAGTTAGTTTCAGAATGGGAGGCAAGGAATAAGTTAGTCCTAAATATTTCAAAAAACATTGCATTTAGGACAAATCATTCACTAAACCCTCAAATAAATCTTGTAATTATTAATGTGGAAATTGAGCAAGTTGTGGAAATTCATGTGGAAATTGAGCAAATTGCTTGGAGTAACCCTGGATTGTAAACTGTCACTGTAAACATATTGATACAACAGTAGCTAAGATGGGGCGAAGTCTGTCCATAATAAAGCACTTCTCTGCCTTCTTAACAACACTATCAACAAGGCAGGTCCAACAGGCCCTAGTTTTGTCGCACCTGGACAGTAGTTCAGTAGTGTGGTCAGGTGCCACAAAGAAAAATTACAATCGGCTCAAAACAGGGCAGCACGGCTGGCCCTTAAAAGTACATGGGGAGCTAACATTAAAATAGGCATGTCAATCTCTCATGGCTCAAAGTGGAAGAGAGATTGACTTCATCACTACTTGTTTTTGTGAGAAGTGTAAACCATGCAGCGCCTTATGTCAAGATCGCAGATTTTGGAGAAACAACAAATGTCGGTACATACAGTACAGGTGTCTTATATTGGCTGAAAGCTTAAATTGTTGTTAATATAACTGAACTGTTCAATTGACAGTGCCATGCTATTGTTTGAGGAGAGCTCCTAACAATAAAACACTTTTTCACCGTGATAGGTTTGATAAATTCAACTCTGAAGATGAAATGTGTTCTTACATTCTGAAATCTTGCCCTGATTTATCATGCAAAGGGTCCCAGAGATAACATTAAGTGTTGTTTTGTTAGATATAATCTTTTTCATATCCTAAATAGATCCATATAGCATGCACGATCCATTTTGTATTTCCACTCGTTCAATTTGCAAAGAAAGGAATCTGTAAAAATATCACCCTCAACGTTGTTTCAACGAGTCAAATCACGTTTGTATGTATTCCTCAGAGATCCTAGAATGCAACAAGACTTCACTATATCATTAGGGGTGGAGTATATCCTATAAGACAACATATTTGGTCAGAGAGCGACGCCTTCATGGTACTTGAACGACTGTATCTTTGTCAAATAAGCACCAATGGGGTCGAACAAAGCTAGCTCGATAGTCAATGAGCTGGGCTTTACGGGAGTATCCGGAAACTCTGTGTCTGTTGCTAAATGTAGGTGCTAACCTTTTTCAGGTGCATGCCTCTTCCTTTTGGCAAACATTTTAAGAATATTCAGAGTTATGAAGTTATGAAAACTGGTTGTTTTGCAAATGTTGAACTTATATGGCTACTAATACTGCAGAAAAATGTAATATAAATGCAAATGTCTCTCATGATTTGCCCATATGTACCTGGGTGACTTCACAGTAAATGTCCTGTAGCTTTAAGTTATTAGTCTGAAACTTTGCACATACGCTGCTGCCATCTTATGGACACCATCAGAATTACAGCCAGAGTGATAGGTGGAACTGGGACCTTTCTCTTGCATTTCAAAGATTTGTATTTTCTACCAGATCTATTGTGTTATATTCTCCTACATTCAATTCACATTTCCACAAACTTCAAAGTGTTCCCTTTTAAATGGTACCAAGAATATGCATATCCTTGCTTCAGGGCCTGAGCTACAGGCAGTTAGATTTTGATATGTAATTTAAGTGAAATTTAAAAAAAAAAAGGGGGCTATCCCTATTAAACTACTAGCACACAGCTCGGACACCCATACATACCCCACAACACATGCCACCAGAGGTATCTTCACAATCCCCAGAACAGACTATGGGAGGCGCAAAATGCTACATAGAGCCATGACTACCTTAAACTCTATTCCACATCAGGTAACTAATGCAAGCAGTAGAATCCGATTTAAAAAACTGGTGAAAATATACCTTATTGAACAGCTGGGACTGTGAAGAGACACACACAAAGGTACAGACACACACAAGCGCTAGCACACACACTTTACACACACATTCGTTGTAATATTGTTGTGTGATGGTATTATACATTTTGTATTGTAGATATGTAGTGGTGTAATAATGTTATGTGATGTACTGTTTTATCTTTTGTTTTATATGTAATGTAAGTGCCTTGAGGATAGGGAGACGCTAGCGTCTCAACTGGCCAATTGCCAGGGGAAATGCAGAGCGCCAGATTCAAATAAAATGCTATAAAATTCAAGCTTTCATTAAATCACACATGTAAGATACTGAATTAAAGCTACACTCGTTGTGAATCCAGCCAACATGTCAGATTTTAAACATGCTTTTCGGCGAAAGCATAAGAAGCTATTATCTGATAGCATGCACCCATCTGAACTAGTAGTAAACAAAAGAGCTAGCATAGCATGAGCTACACAAAACGCTGAAATAAAATATAAAATATGCATTACCTTTGACGAGCTTCTTTTGTTGGCACTCCAATATGTCCCATAAGCATCACAATTGGTCCTTTGTACGATTAATTCCGTCCATATATATATCAAAAATGTCCATTTTTAAAGCCGTTTGATCCATACAAAAACAGCTTAGAAAAATGCAACGTCACTACAAAATATTTCAAAAGTTGCCTATAAACTTTGCCAAAATATTAACGACCGTTAATAATCGATCAAATTGTAGACGGGGCAACTGTATTCAATACATGAACGAAAATAAACCAACTCTGCTCATCATGTCTTGTGCAAATCACTAAGGGTCCCCCGTTCTGAGTTGGCCTACTTCCTGCTAAAACAAAGAAATAACCTCAACCATATTCCAAACACTGAAGATGTAGGAACTGAAAGTATATTTCTAATACATTTCCAATGGCAAAGACAATATAGGGAAGAGAGATGGGGAAAGAAAAAAATAATAATTCTGAACAGTTAGTCCTCTCGGTTTTTCCTGCTACATAAGTTCTGTTATATTCACAGACATGATTCAAACAGTTTTAGAAACTTCAGAGTGTTTTCTATCAAAATCTATGAATAATATGCATATCTTATATTCTTGGCATGAGTAACAGGAAGTTGAAATTGGGCACGCTATTTATCCAAAAGTGAAAATTCTGCCCCCTAGCTTGTTTGGACCCCAGGAAGAGTGGCTGCTGTCTTTGCAGCAGCTAATGGGGATCCTTAATAAATACAAAATTCAAGGCTTTAATTTGTGGCACTGTGCAGACATAGCAAAGAAAATACTGGTTGATGAGTTAAGTTAACTAGCAAGATAGCTATGAACAGACTGCCTCTGAGTCAGGACTGCTCCATCTAGCTAGATAGTAGAGGGGTACAAAAACACTGGTACACAGATGCATAGCTCATACAATTATATTTTGTTCTAGTCAATGACAATACATGTTGCAATGTAAATATCTGCGTGAAATACATCTCATTGCATGCTAGTGCATAAAATATGAAATTGTGTTTTTTTTGCTTAGGAAAGGGGACTCACCCATCATCAAGCTTGTGAAGGAGACACACATTTATGATAGCTAGTGACCGAGGATGAAAAACCTGGGGACCACGAGATGTCCTCGTATACCCATATTTAGATCAAATGCACTTGATTTTTCATGTCTGTGTGAATGACAAGCCCATTCAGTCTATTTTGGGGTATTTATTAAAACCATAATGTTTTATACTCAGCGGGTAGGGGCCTACATACTTAAGATAATTTGTCTTCATGAATGGTTGCATCCCCAATTTTAAAGTGTGAGAAAATAAGGCATTTGATATCACAAAGTATATTGTATTTCCATCTCTCCAGGATTGCCATTTCTCATTTCATTACCTTACCTCAGAAATGTTTACGTGTCAAACAGATCCATAAGTCTTCTCCAAAATATCGTAGATATGTTAATATACAAATCTTATGTAAAATTAACATTACACCAGTGCAGCAAGCTGGTGGACTCCATCAAGTACTATTGATCTGTGGGAATACGGTGACACCCAGGGGTTGTATGTTTGATTTCTCCCTAATCATAGTGTTTATCTCTCCCTCGTAGTTCTGGTAGGTCCTTGAAAATTGTATCCACTTCTTTCATGCACAAGAACTACAAGCCAAATGTCAGAAAAATGTTGGACTAATATGAAATGTATTGAAAGATTTTGTTGTATGCATTTTTTATGCGATAGCAAAATGTATAGCTAATGGAGATGATGAAACATCTAGTTAATAACTAGAAAGATTCACTGTTGCTGTCAAAGTCATTCCAAAGGGTAGGTTTAACAGAGCAAATGAAATGTATCGATACTTTATAAGTCATAACTAGAAACTTATACTTATATTTTTGGTGATGGAGATATGAATCCAACCTATAAATTATGTGTTCGTAGACAAACTGGATATTAACTCCAAAAATTCAGAAAATCACATTGTATGATTTTTAAGTAATTAATTTGCATTTTATTGCATGACATAAGTATTTGATCCATTTTGGGGCTGTCACGGGGCAATACGGACTTTCAGCTCCCTCCAAACATTTTCAATTGGGTTCAGGTCTGGAGACTGGCTAGGCCACTCCAGGACCCTGAGATGCTCCTTACTTGCCCTGGCTGTGTTTTGGGTCGTTGTCATGCTGGAAGACCCAGCCACGACCCATTTTCATTGCTCTTACTGAGGGATGGAGGTTGTTGGCCAAGAGCTTGCGATACATGGCCCCATCCATCCTCCCCTCAATACGGAGCAGTCGTCCTGTCCCCTTTGCAGAAAAGCATCCCCAAAGAATGATGTTTCCACCTCCATGCTTCACGGTTGGGATGGTGTTCTTGGGGTTGTACTCATCCTTCTTCTTCCTGCAAGCACGGCGAGTGGAGTTTAGACCAAAAAGCTCAATTTTTGTCTCATCAGACCACATGACCTTCTCCCATTCCTCCTCTGGATCATCCAGGTGGTCATTGGCAAACTTTAGATGGGCCTGGACATGCGCTGGCTTGAGCAGGGGTACCTTGTGCGCGCTGCAGGATTTTAATCCATGGCGGCGTAGTGTGTTACTAATGGTTTTCTTTGAGACTGTGGTCCCAGCTCTCTTCAGGTCGTTGACCAGGTCCTGCCATGTAGTTCGATGCTGATCCCTCACCTTCCTCATGATCATTGATGCCCCTCGAGGTGAGATCTTGCATGGAGCCCCAGACCGAGGGTGATTGACCGTCATCTTGAACTTCTTTCATTTTCTAATAATTGCGCCAACAGTTGTTGCCTTCTCACCAAGCTGCTTGCCTATTGTTCTGTAGCCCATCCCAGCCTTGTGCAGGTCTACAATTTTAGCCCTGATGTCCTTACACAGCTCTCTGGTCTTGGCCATTGTGGAGAGGTTGGAATCTGTTTGATTGAGTGTGTGGACAGGTGTCTTTTATACAGGTAACAAGTTCAAACAGGTCCAGTTAATACAGGTAATGAGTGGAGAACAGGAGGGCTTCTTAAAGAAAAACTAACAGGCCATTGATATCCCAGGATGTACTGGAAGGGAGTCAGCCCAGTGGAGGAGTGACAAAGTGAGTTCTAGGCATACTCCGCCCAGGGAAGGAACTAGGCACACTCCCCCTGCCTGTCCTGGCAGTGACTTCTTAGGAACCTCCCCAGCTCCTGGTTGGTCCTCTCCACCTGCCCGTTGGACTGAGGCCAGTACCTGGATGTGAGGCTGGCCATGGCCCCCAGCTTCTCCATGAAACCTCTCCATACCCGCAACGAGAATTGGTGACCATGGTCAGAGATCAAGTCCTCTGGAAGGCCATAGTACCAGAAGACCTGCTGGAACAGTGCCTCAGTGGCCTGGAGGGTGGTAAGGAGACCAGAGAGGATAAAACGGTTGTCCACAACAACCATGGTGAAACTATCCAGACGGATGGAGATCAGTAAGAAATCTATGGACAGAAGGGACCAAGGACGAGTTTTCCTGCTGAAGCATGCCGGGAGATTTGGTTTGGGCATATACAGAGCAGGAGTTGAAAAAGCGGGCGATGACCTGTGCCATGGTGAGCCACCAATACTTTGCAGAGATGAATTGAATGGTACAGGTGAAAGCTGGATGTCCAGCGGCGAGGGATGTGTGTGCCCAGGTCTCTTACCACCTGTGGGGACATAGATGCGCTCAGGAGAGCAAGTAGCAGGTGCTGGTTCCCTCTCCAGAGCCTGGCAGATGTTTTGGGATGTAGATGTGAACATGGGGCCAACGATACAGGAGGACAAAATGATGGGCTGGAGGGCACTTACAGGACTCTCAACTGACATGGAACCTAGGAAGGGTTTGGCCCTCTGCCCCAGTGGACCCTGGGTTGGGAAGCATCGGACACAGCTGAAGCTGGTGCCACTCCTGGCAGTTTGGACCTCCTTGTGTAGTCCTCTATACAAAATAGGGTGCAGAGCACTGGTTCATTCCATCCACTGGAGGCTGCCACGGACCGGAAGGTGAGGGTGTACTCAGTAGCAGTCTGGGCTCCCTGTTGGAGTTGGAATAGTTGCTCACCTCCCTCTCTGACCTCTGGTGGATTGTCGAAGACTGCCCTGAACATAGCCATGAACCTCTCGTAGGAACCCAGCTCTTTCTCGCCTCTCTCCCAAATGGCTGTAGCCCACTCTAAGGCCTGCCTGGTCAGCAGGCAAATGACTGTGGAAACCTTGGGCCTCTTGTGGTGGGGGCTCCCATCTGATGGCCGAAATAGAGGGAGTACTGGAGTAGGAAGCTACGGCATTTGGATGGAGTCCCGGAGTCCCATCATACTTGTCCGGGAGGGACAGCAGGGCATTGCCTCCCTGGGCGGACTGCTGGGTAGGTTGGGGGGCTGGCTTGCTGAGACGACTCGTGGTAGGAGACCCTCCACTAGTTGGAGGTGAAACCTCTCGAGTGGCGTCGAGGCGGTGTAGGACACCAAGGACCTCATCCGGAGGTCATGGCGGAGTAGGTATGCCTGTTCACGGCTCTTTTCTGGATTTTGCTAATTAGCGGGAATTGGACTAATTCTTCTGTACATGCATTACCTACAGAGAGATGAACAGAGAGATGAACTTGGAGAAGAGTCCCCTAAGGAAGCTGGTCCTGGGATTCTGTTCACAAACACAAACAGACCCCACAGATCCCCAGGACAGAAACACAATTACATGTAGACTCAACTAATTCATATGAAAACTAAAAGATAATTACTTGACACATTGGAAAGAATTATCAAAAAAGGAGAAGACAGGTATGTGCACACTACCTACAAAATGAGGTGGAAACTGAGCTGCACTTCCTAACCTCCTGCTAAATGTTTGACTATATTAGACACATATTTCCCTCAGATTACACAGACGTTACAAAGAATTTGAAAACAAATCAAATTTTGATAAACTCTCAAATCTATTGGGTGAGATCTCAATTCATTAAAACGAGGAAATCACCACCGCCCGACCTCTCTGCTTTCTCTCCCCCAGCTCCATCTAATCCAGATATTCTGTGCATCCACAAATCAACGGCCCTACAGATCATCACTGGCCAATTAAGCCATTGATATGTATATAGTATGAAACGTAATTATTATTTCCTAAATTGATTAATTGATTGAATAATTGATACCTGATCAATTTATTTGCATTCTCATGATTATGATGAACCCTTATGATCCTAAATGACTCAATCATGCTTCATATTGAATTCCTATTGAACTGAATTGCTGAATTACCTAATTATGTTAGTCATGAGAATGATTGTTATGATTTCACTTTTGTGAATATGAATTTTATTTGGTACATGTTATTCTGTTTCCTTTGTTATGCAGCACACACAAAATATCCAGGAAAATATACTATCCAGTAAATTCCTGCCTCAGTCTCCTCCATTCCTCTCAGTCACCTGACCCATGACCGCCTGTTTACCTTCACTATTGTCAGTCATCCTACCTGTCCGGCTACACACAGAGATTCCAATAATCTTTCAGTATATAGCTATCACGGCTCAGGAAAAGACCCTGATGCAGACCGTTCGAATAACGGACGTTTACTATGTAAACAGGGGGCAGGCAAAGGGCAGGCAGGGGTCCGTAGTCCAGGGCAGAGCCCGAAAGGTACAGAGCGGCAGGCAGGCAGAGTGATCAAATAACGGGAAAACAGGGACTCAAGGAAATAGGAGTAATAAAAAACACGCTGGTAGGCTTGACAAGACAAGACTAACTGGCAACAGACAAACCGAGAACACAGGTATAAATGCACCTGGGATAATGGGCAACGCCTTTTAAATTTTTTTTAACTACCCCCAGTTGGAGGGGAGTGGATATAAGCACATATAGCCATAAAATTAAATGTTTGAGAGAGAGAGAGAGAGAGAGAGAGAGAGAGATATTCTACCCCAAACCAGATGGGGGGAATCAGTGGGGGTTCTGGATGTAAGACAGGGGAGCTGTTGGCCCCCCAGCTTGTGTTTCACAAGCTTGGAAAAGGGACATTGGGTCCCTTTAAATGCACACCACGGAGCACAGACAAAAGACTCCCTGGTCATTCAACAGAATAAAAGCTTTGTCTGTGTGAAAGTGAGTGAGTCAGTGAATGAGAGAGCGGCAGGGTAGAGAAAGAGATTGTGTACATTGACTTTGTGCATCCAAATCTCTCTCGCTCACAATCTCTCCATTCCCTCTCTTTTGCCGTGTCATTCTCTCTCGCTTCATCTCTCTTTTTTACCGTTCTATCTTGCCCTCTCAGGACACATTAAACAACAACTCATTTGGTAAGAAGTACAGCTGGCAGGAGAAGGTCTCGCTCTCATCCTCCCCCCTCAAAACAGGTGAGCTGTTCCACCACCACTTCACTTTACAGGAGACTGCTGGCTCGTACCACCAGTTTAAATCTTTTGGGGGTTGCTGATTTTGCTGATTTAGTAGATTTTAACAAAGCAGTGACTGCAGAATCAACCACTGCACCTAGAACTATAAACATATTTCCTTTCATCCATTGTAACATTGTCCAAAATCTGTCTGTGGATGAATTAGAATGGCCTCTCTGAACTACAGTATATGTAAAACTAGGAGAGAGTGTGTTGAGTTACCGACTAGCACCGCCGACTCAGATGTTAAAAAGATGGCCAGTGCTGCACAACTATGAAGCTTCTATTACCCTAGCTGTCACTAAATGTGCATGGACAGAAAGGATAGCAAAATCAAATAGAAAATGGTTGACTTTTTATTCTTGACGCACATACACATAAACCGTTCTTTTGTAGTTACATCTGTCTCTCTAATATATAACCGTGTCATCTTTAGGTCCACTAGTACCAATTTGGTTTGATGCTTTATATTGCTGTTTTCTTGATCAGATATCTCTTGAAAAATATAGTTCTCCATTCCAATGGCACTTCCTGGTACAATTGTCTGTATTGGCCAACTACATGCTCTCTGGGATACATGTGTCTCCTTATAATGACAGTATCTGACTCTCTTCATTGCTTCACACCCCCAATCATTAGTAATGGTTGTAATTATAACTTAATTTATTAAAATATTTTTATACATTGCTCTCAAAGCATGTATTAGTGTCCACTGATAGTAGTGACAGCATCCCTGCAAGGCTCTAATAGTTTTTGACAGTGGATTATGACGTACTAGGTCAATCACATTCTATTTGCTGCCCAATGAATATGATGAGTAAGATGGATTAAGAGTGTAATCCCAGTGTTACCTAACCAACTAGACATTTCTGATATTTGTGTGTGTTTGTCTGTGCATGTTGATCTGTATTTGCACTGTCTGTGTACTGTATGTGAACTGCTGCATAAGTTTCCATCTGTTTTATTTTTCATTTAACTAGGCAAGTAAGTTAAGAAAAAATGATTACTTACAATGACGGCCTAGGAACAGTGGGTTAACTGCCTTGCTCAGGGGCAGAACGACAGATTTTTACCATGTCAGCTCAGGGATTCGATCTAGCAACATTTCGGTTACTGGCCCAACACTCTAACCACTAGGATATATGTTATGTGCCCTTGTATGTGTTTGTGTATTTTCTATGTTAATGTGTACATGTGTGGATATGTCTGTCTTTGTGTCTTCTTGTATGTCTGTCTGTGAATGCTTGGGTCTCTGTCTGTCTCCCTCCCCCAGGCGGGCTGATCTCTCCCCATGAGCACAGCTGTCTAAGCGACGAGGACAAGCTGCAGCACGGAGGTGGGACGCAGACCAAGGACCGCGGCACATCCACTGACACTCCCTGCAGATACAAACACACCTCTGGACACACCGAGAGCTCCACAGCGGGGACACGCTCCAAACTGCCGGAGAAGCCCCCAGCACCCCCGCCTCCCCAAAACTACACACTCGCACCTCTGGGCCCCCCAGGGACACACAGAGAGAAGATCCGCTATCACACAGATGTACGCCTAGAACCCACCGAGGAGATCTATCTGACTCCCGTGCACCGTTCCGAGCAGGACCACCCATTCCTGTCCCAGCAGCCAGAGCACGGACGCATGTCAATCAGCTCTGACAACGAGGGCCCACCCCCTTACCAGCCTCTGCCCGACCGGACCAACCCTTCCATTTGTGAGGAGGACGAGGTTTACATGCCCCCTCCCTCCTACGCCTCCTATGTGGAGGCTCTCTTCACCCCTCCCTCTACCGCCCCCCCCATGGAACCCCCAGGCTTAGCCCTGAACCTCGGCATGAGGGAAGGAGGAGCAGGGGCGATGGTGAGGGCAGGCGCAGGGGTGGAGTATGTAGATGCCCAAGATGAGACATTTGGGGTAGAGGGTGAGGATGAGAGGGTAAGGGTTGTGGGAGGCAGGCAGTATTTGGGACGTGGTGGCTGTGGTGCCCCCACGAGTACTTTGATGAGCTCGGAAGCGAGTGGTCTGTCTTACGACTCTGTGAAGTACACACTCGTTGTGGACGAGCACGCGCAGCTCGAACTGGTAAGTCTGAGGCAGTGTTACCAATGTTACAGCGACGACAGCAACTCTGCGACCGTCTACGACAACTGCGCCTCGTCTCCATATGAGTCAGCCATAGGGGAGAAGTATAAGGAGGAAGAGGAAGAAGAGAAAGAGGAGGAGGAGGAGGAGAGAGTGAGAAGGGTGAGGAGAGAAGCCCCCGCCTGTCTGTCAGAGGACTCCACCCCGGAGGCGAACTTGCACTTCTCTAAGAAGTTCCTCAACATCTTCATGAACGGACGGTCACGATCATCCAGTAGGTACCACCACTGAACCACAATGACACCATCTTGTGTTCAGACACTGCAGTTTCTTACGTTAGGCTTAAAGGGCAACTCAATCACTTTTCAACCTCATATTCATTATCTCCAGCACAATACCAGTGTCAACATATGTGAAAACGGAGCATTTCTAAGTTTTGTAGAAACAAATATTAAGTTCAAAAGTTCTGTCCGATGACGCCATTAAAAGTTACAACATTTTAATCCTTAGTCTATTGACTCACCCGTGCATCAATCTAAGTAACATAATAAAACAAATCCCCATGAAAATCCAGTTTAATCTAGAGATACTTTTTGTGTCTCAATCAGTGGCGGTCGGTACAGTGTAAGATGAGGGAGGATGATGCATTTTTTCATGAACATGGCCTTATTTCTATTGGACATAGCATGTTGGATGACTGCCATTCATATTCCAGTGACCCAGCTCAATGTAACATCGATAGGTTTAGGCTACTACATCATACTGTACTTGAATTTTGCCTGTACCCATTATGAGGTTGCTACAACCTAGCCAATGAATGAAAGTTTACCATGTAGGCGCACAGGTCGATATAATTTTTAGTAATCAAGGTGACAGACACTGACACTTCAATACTGCCTTGCACACTCTTGCCTTTACCTAGCTGATCTAGGGTGTAATCAAATCAAATCCAATTTTATTTGTCACATACACATGGTTAGCAGATGTTAATGCGAGTGTAGCGAAATGCTTGTGCTTCTAGTTCCGACAATGCAGTAATAACCAACAAGTAATCTAACTAACAATTCCAAAACTACTGTCTTATACACAGTGTAAGGGGATAAAGAATATGTACATAAGGATATATGAATGAGTGATGGTACAGAGCAGCATAGGCAAGATACAGTAGATGGTATCGAGTACAGTATATACATGAGTATGCATGAGATGAGTATGTAAACAAAGTGGCATAGTTAAAGTGGCTAGTGATACATGTATTACATAAGGATGCAGTCGATGATATAGAGTACAGTATATACGTATGCATGTGAGATGAATAATGTAGGGTAAGTAACATTATATAAGGTAGCATTGTTTAAAGTGGCTAGTGATATATTTACATCATTTCCCATCAAATCCCATTATTAAAGTGGCTGGAGTTGAGTCAGTGTCAGTGTCAGTGTGTTGGCAGCAGCCACTCAATGTTAGTGGTGGCTGTTTAACAGTCTGATGGCCTTGAGATAGAAGCTGTTTTTCAGTCTCTCGGTCCCAGCTTTGATGCACCTGTACTGACCTCGCCTTCTGGATGATAGCGGGGTGAACAGGCAGTGGCTCGGGTGGTTGATGTCCTTGATGATCTTTATGGCCTTCCTGTAACATCGGGTGGTGTAGGTGTCCTGGAGGGCAGGTAGTTTGCCCCCGGTGATGCGTTGTGCAGACCTCACTACCCTCTGGAGAGCCTTACGGTTGTGGGCGGAGCAGTTGCCGTACCAGGCGGTGATACAGCCCACCAGGATGCTCTCGATTGTGCATCTGTAGAAGTTTGTGAGTGCTTTTGGTGACAAGCCAAATTTCTTCAGCCTCCTGAGGTTGAAGAGGCGCTGCTGCGCCTTCTTCACGATGCTGTCTGTGTGAGTGGACCAATTCAGTTTGTCTGTGATGTGTATGCCGAGGAACTTAAAACTTGCTACCCTCTCCACTACTGTTCCATCGATGTGGATGGGGGTGTTCCCTCTGCTGTTTCCTGAAGTCCACAATCATCTCCTTAGTTTTGTTGACGTTGAGTGTGAGGTTATTTTCCTGACACCACACTCCGAGGGCCCTCACCTCCTCCCTGTAGGCCGTCTCGTCGTTGTTGGTAATCAAGCCTACCACTGTTGTGTCGTCCGCAAACTTGATGATTGAGTTGGAGGCGTGCGTGGCCACGCAGTCGTGGGTGAACAGGGAGTACAGGAGAGGGCTCAGAACGCACCCTTGTGGGGCCCCAGTGTTGAGGATCAGCGGGGAGGAGATGTTGTTGCCTACCCTCACCACCTGGGGGCGGCCCGTCAGGAAGTCCAGTACCCAGTTGCACAGGGCGGGGTCGAGACCCAGGGTCTCGAGCTTGATGACGAGCTTGGAGGGTACTATGGTGTTGAATGCCGAGCTGTAGTCGATGAACAGCATTCTCACATAGGTATTCCTCTTGTCCAGATGGGTTAGGGCAGTGTGCAGTGTGGTTGAGATTGCATCGTCTGTGGACCTATTTGGGCGGTAAGCAAATTGGAGTGGGTCTAGGGTGTCAGGTAGGGTGGAGGTGATATGGTCCTTGACTAGTCTCTCAAAGCACTTCATGATGACGGATGTGAGTGCTACGGGGCGGTAGTCGTTTAGCTCAGTTACCTTAGCTTTCTTGGGAACAGGAACAATGGTGGCCCTCTTGAAGCATGTGGGAACAGCAGACTGGTATAGGGATTGATTGAATATGTCCGTAAACACACCGGCCAGCTGGTCTGCGCATGCTCTGAGGGCGCGGCTGGGGATGCCGTCTGGGCCTGCAGCCTTGCGAGGGTTAACACGTTTAAATGTCTTACTCACCTCGGCTGCAGTGAAGGAGAGACGGCATGTTTTCGTTGCAGGCCGTGTCAGTGGCACTGTATTGTCCTCAAAGCGGGCAAAAAAGTTATTTAGTCTGCCTGGGAGCAAGACATCCTGGTCCGTGACTGGGCTGGATTTCTTCCTGTAGTCCGTGATTGACTGTAGACCCTGCCACATGCCTCTTGTGTCTGAGCCGTTGAATTGAGATTCTACTTTGTCTCTGTACTGGCGCTTAGCTTGTTTGATAGCCTTGCGGAGGGAATAGCTGCACTGTTTGTATTCAGTCATGTTACCAGACACCTTGCCCTGATTAAAAGCAGTGGTTCGCGCTTTCAGTTTCACACGAATGCTGCCATCAATCCACGGTTTCTGGTTAGGGAATGTTTTAATCGTTGCTATGGGAACGACATCTTCAACGCACGTTCTAATAAACTCGCACACCGAATCAGCGTATTCGTCAATATTGTTATCTGACGCAATACGAAACATCTCCCAGTCCACGTGATGGAAGCATTCTTGGAGTGTGGAGTCAGCTTGGTCGGACCAGCGTTGAACAGACCTCAGCGTGGGAGCTTCTTGTTTTAGTTTCTGTCTGTAGGCAGGAATCAGCAAAATGGAGTCGTGGTCAGCTTTTCCGAAATGAGGGCGGGGCAGGGCCTTATATGCGTCGCGGAAGTTAGAGTAACAATGATCCAGGGTCTTTCCACCCCTGGTTGCGCAATCGATATGCTGATAAAATTTAGGGAGTCTTGTTTTCAGATTAGCCTTGTTAAAATCCCCAGCTACAATGAATGCAGCCTCCGGATAAATCGTTTCCAGTTTGCAGAGAGTTAAATAAAGTTCGTTCAGAGCCATCGATGTGTCTGCTTGGGGGGGGATATATACGGCTGTGATTATAATCGAAGAGAATTCTCTTGGTAGATAATGCGGTCTACATTTGATTGTGAGGAATTCTAAATCAGGTGAACAGAAGGATTTGAGTTCCTGTATGTTTCTTTCATCACACCATGTCACGTTGGCCATAAGGCATACGCCCCCGCCCCTCTTCTTACCAGAAAGATGTTTGTTTCTGTCGGCGCGATGCGTGGAGAAACCCGCTGGCTGCACCGCTTCGGATAGCGTCTCTCCAGTGAGCCATGTTTCCGTGAAGCAGAGAACGTTACAGTCTCTGATGTCCCTCTGGAATGCTACCCTTGCTCGGATTTCATCAACCTTGTTGTCAAGAGACTGGACATTGGCAAGAAGAATGCTAGGGAGTGGTGCACGGTGTGCCCGTCTCCGGAGTCTGAGCAGAAGACCGCTTCGTTTCCCTCTCTTTCGGAGTCGTTTGTTTGGGTCGCTGCATGGAATCCACTCCGTTGTCTTGTTTGTAAGGCAGAACACAGGATCCGCGTCGCGAAAAACATATTCTTGGTCGTACTGATGGTGAGTTGACGCTGATCTTATATTCAGTAGTTCTTCTCGACTGTATGTAATGAAACCTAAGATGACCTGGGGTACTAGTGTAAGAAATAACACGTAAAAAAAAAAAAAAAAAAAAAAAACTGCTTCCTAGGAACGCGAAGCGAGGCGGCCATCTCTGTCGGCGCCGGAAGTAAAATATAGTAAAATATCATAACATATTACACCTGCCCTGGGTGTCTCTTTCTGGTATCATTAGAGCTACAGTCTGGGAATTGAGAAGCTGTTCAGTCATCATTTCAATTCTTAATATTTTCCCATTCATTATTGAAGAATATAACCTATTAATGCCTCATGAGGTTACCCTAATGACTGTCTTTATCATAACAACATTACAAATAACAATAATTAAATGAACATTATATATCTTAAGGTAGATACAGTCAGTAAACAAACTGCTGCAATGAATAGTCTCTCTGCCTTGATCTCTCCATTTGGCTCTTTCCCTCTCTCTCTTTCTCTCCCTGTTATAAGTGGCTCAGCATTGGCAGTGACAGTGTGCAGGCTGATGTCAGATCAGCCTCTAATTGGCCAACTCAATCCCCCTTCCCCCCTATTTTCTCCTTCCTCCATCCTTTGCTCTCTCTCTACCTTCTCATCTTGTTCCATTTCCTCTGTCTCTCTCAATTTGCTCTCTCAAGCTCGTTGTATACAGCATATAATTCCTCGCATCTATCTACTCTCTCTCCTCCTCTCACCTTTTCCCTAAGTGTGTGGACTTTTCCCTAAGTGTGTGGACTTCAGTGCAGCCTATAACGATGTCGCATCATAGACAACATAGCTACTAGAACTAATGTGTTAGTAAACCCACTACAATCATGCAGTACAGTGTACAATCATCAGCAGTTACACCAGCAGGCCCCAGTGGCAATAAATTAAAAAAACAGAAGCTTACTTTGACTTGTAATAGTTCCAGTGTTGGATAGCTATAGCCAGCTTTCTAATATAGCATCCCTCTCTGTTTGAGCCGGGTGTTTGAGTAGGCTAAACTGGCTAGCTACGTTACACTCTAGCTAAGTAAGTGAAAGTGGAAAAAAAAATATTACGAAATATAGCTAGCTCTCTCTCTCTCAAAACTGTTAAACTATTGTCTTTTTCTCTCTTTGAGTCAACTACTCACCACATTTTATGCACTGCAGTGCTAGCTAGCTGTAGTTTATGCTATCAGTACTAGATTAATTATCTGTTCCTTCGATTGGGTGGACAACATGTCAGTGCATGCTGCAAGAGCTCTGATAGGTTGGAGGATGTCCTGGGCGTCCTCCGGAAGTTGTCATAATTATGGTGTAAGCCTATGGAGGTGGTGAGAACCATGAGCCTCCTTGGTTGTGTGTTGAAGTCAATGTACCCAGAGGAGGACAGAAGCTAGCTGTGACCGGGTATGGTATCTCGTACTTCTTTAGGTTAGTAATAATTTGAGTAATGCTGGAGTTTTTGCGAAGGAGCTTGATAAATGAACAGCATGTAATGTTTCGACCTATTCGACGTCAGAGGCCCAGCCTACTTTTTCATAGAGAAAACCTGTCACTCTTGATAAAAGGAAGTGTGCTATCAAATCAAATCAAATGTATTGTCACATACACGTGTTTAGCAGATGTTATTGCGGGTGTAGTGAAGTTCTTGTTTCTAGCTCCGACAGTGCACTAATATCTAACAAGTAATATCTAACAATTTCACAACATATTCCCAATTCACACAAATCTAAGTAAAGGAATGGAATTAAGAATATATAAACATATGGACGAGCAATGTCAGAGCAGCATAGACTAAGATACAGTAGAATAGAATACAGTATATACATATGAAATGAGTAATGCAAGATGTGTAAACATTATTAAAGTGACCAGTGTTCCATTTACAAAAGTGTCCAGTGATTTCAAGTCTATATACAGTGCCTTGCAAAAGTATTCATCCCCTTGGCGTTTTTCCTATTTTGTTGCATTAAAACCTGTAATTTAAATGTATTTTTATTTGGATTTCATGTAATGGACATACACAAAATAGTCCAAATTGGTGAAGTGAAATGAAAACAAATTACTTGTTTCAAAAAATTTTAAATAACAGAAAAGTGGCACATGCATATATATTCACCCCCTTTGCTATGAAGCCCCTAAATAAGATCTGGTGCAACCAATTCCACCTGTGTGCAATCTAAGTGTCACATGATCTTAGTATATACAGTTGTAGTTGGAAGTTTACATACACCTTAGCCAAATACATTTAAACTCAGTTTTTCACAATTCCTGACATTTAATCCTAGTAAAAATTCCCTGTTTTAGTTCAGTTAGGATCACCACTTTATTTTAAGAATGTGAAATGTCAGAAAAATAGTAGAGATAATTATTTATTTCAGCTTTTATTTCTTTCATCACATTCCCAGTGGGTCAGAAGTTTACATACACTCAATTACTATTTGGTTGCATTACCTTTAAATTGTTTAACTTGGGTCAAACATTTTGGGTAGCCTTCCACAAGCTTCCGACAATTTCGGGTGAATCTTGTCCATTCCTCTTGACAGAGCTGGTGTAACTGAGTCAGGTTTGTAGGTCTCCTTGCTCGCACACACTTTTTCAGTTCTACCCACACATTTGCTATAGGGTTGAGGTCAGGGCTTTGTGATGGCCACTCCAACACCTTGACTTTGTTGTCCTTAAGCCATTTTGCCACAACTTTGGAAGTATGCTTGGGGTCATTGTCCATTTGGAAGACCCATTTGTGACCAAGCTTTAACTTCCTGACTGATGTCTTGAGATATTGCTTCAATATATCCACGTAATTTTCCTTCACTCATGATGCCATCTATTTTGTGAAGTGCACCAGCCCCTCCTGCAGCAAAGCATCCCCACAACATGATGCTGCCACCCCCGTGCTTCACGGTTGGGATCGTGTTCTTCGGCTTGCAAGCCTCCCCCTTTTTCATCCAAACATAACGCTGGTCATTATGGCCAAACAGTTCTATTTTTGTTTCATCAGACCAGAGAACATTTCACCAAAAATTACAATCTTTGTCCAAATGTGCAGTTGCAAACCGTAGCCTGGCTTCTTCCAGAAGCAGTGGCTTCTTCCTTGCTGAACGGCCTTTCAGGTTATGTCAATATAGGACTCGTTTTACTGTGGATATACTGTACATACTTTTGTTCCTGTTTCCTCCAGCATCATCACAATATCCTTTGCTGTTGTTCTGGGATTGATTTGCACTTTTCGCACCAAAGTACGTTCATCTCTAAGAGACAGAACGCATCTCCTTCCTGAGCGGTATGACGGCTGTGTGGTCCCATGATGTTTATACATGCGTATTATTGTTTGTACAGATGAATGTGGTACCTTCAGTCATTTGTAAATTGCTACCAAGGATGAACCAGACTTGCGGAGGTCTACAAATCTTTTTCTGGCTGATTTATTTTGATTTTCCCACGATGTCAAGCAAACAGGCACTGAGTTTGAAGGTAGGCCTTGAAATACATCCACAGGAACAACTCCAATTGATTCAAATGATGTAAATTAGCCTACCAGAAGCTCCTAAAGCCATGACATAATTTCTGGAATTTTCCAAGTTGTTTAAAGGCACAGTCAACTTAGTGTATGTAAACTTCTCACCCACTGGAATTGTGATACAGTGAATTATAAGTGAAATAATATGTCTGTACACAAAACTTATTTGTGTCATGCACAAAGTAGATGTCCTGACAGACTTGCCAAAACTATAGTTTGTTGACAAGAAATTTGTGGAGTGGTTGAAAAACAAGTTTTAATGACCACAACCTAAGTGTATTTAAACTTCTGACTTCAACTGTATACACCTGTTCTGAAAGGCCCCAGTCTGCAAGTACCATCAAGCAAGCGGCACCGTGTGAAGACCAAGGAGCTCTCCAAACAGGTCAGGGACAAAGTTGTGGAGAAGTACAGATCAGGGTTGGGTTATTAAAAAATATCTGAAATGTTGAAGAACCCACAGAGTTAAATCCATTATTAAAAAATGGAAAGAATATGGCACCACAACAAACCTGCCAAGAGAGGGTCGCCCATCAAAACTCACGGACCAGGCAAGGAGGGCATTAATCAGAGAGGCAACAAAGAGACCAAAGATAACACTGAAGGAGCTGCAAAGCTCCACAGCTAAGATTGGAGTATCTGTCCATAGGACCACTTTAAGCCATACACTCCACAGAGCTGGGCTTTATGGAAGAGTGTCCAGAAAAAAGAAAAAATCTACACTGGAGTTGCTTACCAAGCTCTTAGACTTAACCAAAAAGATTTACCGCTGCATTCGCCGCCAAAGGTGCTTCTACAAAGTATTGACTCAGGGGTGTGAATACTTATGTATTCACCATATTTATGCATTTAATGTTCAATACATTTGCAAAAATGTATTCAAATATTTTTCACTTTGTCATTATGGGGTATTATGAGTAGATGGAAGAGAACATCAATTTCATCCAGGCTGTACACACAACAGAATGTGGAATAATTCAAGGGTATATGAATACTTTCTGAAGGCACTGAACCCAGAGTAGACGCTTGCGGGATACCTTTTATTAAATAAAGGATAAATAAAATAAGCGACTATTGTAAGTACAGTGTGTATTCTGTTAGGTATACTTTGGAAACAGTACTTCAGAATAAAAACAAAAACTATTTTCCTCCCAACTTCTCCAGGTGCAGAGCCGTTTGGCTTGTTCTCCTGCCTCATAAATGGGGAAGAGAGGGAACAGAGTCACAGAGCCGTCTACAGGTGAGATACACCTTTATTATCATCATCACATCATCATTGTCTTGGTCACCATCATCATTGTCTTCGACGTCACCTGCACTATTGCAAATGAGATTTGGCAAGTATTTATACAAAGATACTTATTAAACACATACTTTCAGTATATAGCTGATGTGGGAATTGAACCCATAACTATATCTTAACACTGATTAATAAGCAAAGACCTCTAACCCGTCATACTTACTCAGATGACTTAGGTAATCTTAACCACTAAAGTAATTGACCATTTACACTTTTGCCTTGCTTTGTAGCATTTAGTAATGTGACTTGTAAGTTATGCTCCATGACATATAGATTTGACAGGCCAAATGGGTCTCTTGGTATCAGTAGAGCAGAAAAACCTATGCATAGTTGCATCTTTCCACAAATAGAGTACATTATGCATCCTTTTGATATGTTAAGTAGAAATTGTGCACAAATATTGCATTTTAAAAGACTATTACAGTATATTAAAATTACGTTTTCTTTAATATAGACAAGTCTATACATTGTTCATAAAGTGCCAAAATTCTGCATTTTGGAAGCCATGTTTTTCCGACTTCTAAGAAGATTTCAACCCACTTAATCACAACATTTCTCATAGTTTTCACCATCATTGTAAAGTTAAGGTCAACCCCTGTTACGTGAACTGAAATCTCGTTTTAATATGGTGAAACTATTCCTTTTTAAAGGGATACTGCGAGATTTGGGGATTTACAGTAGCTCTTTATTCTACTTACCTAGTCCGATGAATTCAACATAATTTTTATGTCTCTGCATGCAGTTTGAAGGTAATTGACATTAGCTTATCGTTAGCATAGCTCAATTGCTGGAATTCTCCAGGTACAGTAACCAGCTCCTCTCAAAAGCAGGGAAATATACCTTCTAACTATTCCAAAGCTGGTTGGTTGGTAATTTATAGTCCCATATATAGTAGTTTATATTTGATAAATTCTCACAATACACTTACAAACTATATTGGACAGCTATCTAGCTCAGAACTGAAGCGCTGTCCTGTTGTCACAGCTGGCTGGCTGTGTGGAGAGAGGTTGCACATAGCCTTTTCTTGCACCTACGGCAGATGAATGAAATGTGTATAATTGCATTTAAAACAACTAGAATGTCACGCCCTGACCTTAGTTATCTTTGTTTTCTTTATTATTTTGGTTAGGTCAGGGTGTGCCGAGCGTGGTTTGTTTAGTTTTTGTATTGTCTAGGTGTTTTTGAATGTCTAGGGGTTTTGGTAGTCTAGGTGTTTATGTCTATGGTTGCCTAGATTGGTTCTCAATCAGAGGCAGCTGTTTATTGTTGTCTCTGATTGGGGACCCTATTTATGTAGCCATATTCCTTGGGTAGTTTGTGGGTTCTATGTTTAATTGCCTGTCTGCACTAGCCATATTAGCTTCACGGTTCGTTTTGATAGTTTGTTCAGTGTTCTTTCTTTATTAAAGATGAATGTACGCTTACCACGCTGCACCTTGGTCTCCTATTTATGACGTCCGCGACATAGAATTGAAATATTATAGTTTATATATACTGGTAAAAATACATAGAAAGTGCCAAACGCCCAGCTTTGGAGTAGCTTAAAGGTATTTTTCCATGCTTTTGAGAGGAGCTGTCTAGTGTACCTGTAGACCTCCAGCAATTGTGCTAAGCTTATGATGATCTAATGTAAATTATCTTTAAACAAGCATTGGGCCAGTAACCAAAAGGTTGCTGGTTTGAATCCCCAAGCCGGTAAGTTCTGGAGTCTGGAGTCATAAAAACAATTAAATAAATGTATGTTATTTGGCAGGTCAAGAATCTCCGGAAATCTCCAGACCCCCTGAAAGTTAAAAAACAAAAGAACAATTTTCAATAAATATTGTGTGTTTGACTGATTTGGACACAGAATGTGCAAAACCAACAGGCTGCTCAATACAGGTTGTTTGGTGTATTGTTGGTCTGTGTTCAACAGACCAACAATACAGTGAAATTCATGGAAGTACTACCACAGAAATGTCTCAATTTGTTGAGCCTTTTACCATTACTTGTAACTTCATCATATATTTGAACAGTATAAGACAAGTGATCATTCATGTACTGTCATGCAACCCTCTGTTTGCAAAACAATAGATGAACTTCTTGATTCTACCATCCCTTTAGCGGGATAATTGTCACCAACAACCGCTGAATTGCATAGCACCACATTCAAATAATATTACTACAAATATTTATATTCATTAAATCACAAGTGCAATATAGCAAAACACAGCTTAGCATTTTGTTAATCCACCTGTCATGTCGGATTTTGAAAATATGCTTTACAGCGAAAGCAATCCAAGCGTTTGTGTGAGTTTATCGATCGCTCGACAAAACATTATGAACACCTAGCATCAAGTAGCTTGGTCATGAAAATCACCAAAAGCAATCAAATTAATTGTTTACCTTTGATGATCTTCGGATGTTTTCACTCACGAGACTCCCAGTTACACTATAAATGTTCCTTTTGTTCCGTAAAGATTATTTTTATGTCCAAAATACCTCCGTTTGTTTGGCGCGTTATGTTCAGAAATCCACAGGAAAGAGCGGTCACGACAATGCAGACAAATTCCAAATAGTATCCGTAATGTCCACAGAAACATGTTAATAATAATCAATCCTCAGGTTGTTTTTAAAATATATAATCGATAATATATCAACCGCAATTGTCTTTTGCAGTAGGAGAGGGAAATGGCTGCCCACACTGCTGGCACCCAGCCATACAATGACGTGATGTTATCTTTCTCGCTCATTTTTCAAAATAAAAGCCTGAAACTCTGTCTAAAGACTGTTGACACCTTGAGGAAGCGATAGGAAAAGGAATCTGATTGATATCCCTTTAAATGGAGCAAAGGCAGGCTATGCAACATGGAGTTTTCAAAATAGAAGCCACTTCCTGGTTTGATTTTCCTCAGGGTTTCCCCTGAAATATCAGTTCTGTTATACTCACAGACAATATTTTTGACAGTTTTGGAAACTTTAGTGTTTTCTATCCTAATCTGTCAATTATATGCATATTCTAGCATCTGGTCCTGAGAAATAGGCCGTTTACTTTGGGAACGTTATTTTTCCAAACAAAGTGCCCCCCTAGCTTCAAGATGTTTTAAAACACGCTTATATTTTGGGTTATGATGGGGTATGACAGTTGAAATAAGCTCATGACGCAAGTTATATTCTTCAAGAATCAATGGGTATACAACTGCATAATTAATTGAAAAGTTAAAAAATGTATGTAGCAACTGCAGATTGCCCCTTTAAGGAAGACAAATATTAAACAGTTTGATCCTGATAACCAAATGATTCAAGTACATGACATTGTAAGTACAGGAATATTTCTTAACTATGGTGTTTATAAGCAGTTCAGTAGAAGCAGTTCAGTAGAATATCTGTGAATCTTCTAAGCTGAGTGCTCTGTATCTGTTACCAGCCAAAGTACACAGATGTGGACTTGAACGTTACATCATAAAAAAAATGACTCTGTAAGCATGAACAGGTTCTAAAATCTGACTTGTTGTTATATCTGGCTGCTTGTCCCTGTTTCTGTGACGACAACAGGTTTGTCCCTCGCCATGATGATGAGCTGGAGTTGGAGGTGGATGACCCTGTACTGGTGGAGGTACAAGCAGAGGATTACTGGTACGAAGGCTATAACATGCGTACAGGCACCTGCGGCATCTTCCCTGCTTACTACGCCATAGAGGTCGCCAAGGAGCCAGAGAGCTTCAAAGGTGCAGTGCTTTGATCCCTGCTTATTTACACAGTGCTAAAATGCTAAATGCGTATTTGTATCTCTTTAAAGGGGCAATCTGTAGTTCAAACAATAACAAAGCCAACACCCAGCCACTGATTTGGTTAACAGGGATGGGACTGGAGAATATTTACAATTAAAATGTTTACACAGTGGAGTAAAACAAGCTGATAGTTAAAAACTAAGCTAATGAGAATGTATAAGTTATATTCTTCAAGAATCAATTGGCCTACAGTATATCATTACATTACAAGTCTAAAAATAGATGTAACAACTTCATATTGCCTCTTTAAGGAAAACAAATATTAAATTGTTTGATCCTCATAACCAAATGATTCAAGCACATGACATTGTAAGTAAGGTCATATTTTTTTTAACCTTTACTTAACCAGAAGGGAAGACCCCCATGAAATGAACAAAAATGAATGGCAACATATTGCCATTGGGCGAAACATATACACAATCGCAAATACCACCACAGTTGATTCAAAGCTTATAGCAACTGGCATATGGCAAATGCCAAGTGTCATACAGAAAAAATCCCAAAGATGGCGAGTTCACGCCACCATAAATGTTAATATTGCAAATGGACATGAAGTCAAGACCCAAGGGCGAAATTTTGAAAATGTTTTAAAAAATACAACTCCTAAAAAAGTGCTTTCTGGACCGTTTTTCGAAAAAATGTTTTTTTGTGTGTTAATAATACATATATAACAACGATATGAACATACCTTTGAATTATAAGGCCTATGTTTTGTCCATTTACAATATATGACCATAGGAAGTCAAAAGTCAATGAACCATCTCCAAAAGTCATAAGAAATGTCCAAATCCCATACATAAGTATTGAAAGTGCCAAATCAGGATGTTATGTCCATTTGCCATATATGATCATAGGAAGTTGGTTTACGAACCCAAAAGTCAGTGGAACCATGTCCAAATGGCATAAGAAATGTCAAAATGCCATATATAAGTATTGAAAGTACCAAATAAGATGTTATGTCAATTTACCATATATGATCATAGGAAGTCAACTTCCGAACCCAAAAGTCTGTGAACCATGTCCAAATGGCATTTATACTGACCAAATGATATATATCACTATGTTAATTAACCTCTTGATTCTAGCCATCCCGGATCCGGGATCGTGAATACAGCCTCAAGCTCATAACGCAACGTTAACTATTCATGAAAATCGCAAATGAAATGAAATAAATATGCTAGCTCTCAAGCTTAGCCTTTTGTTAACAACACTGTCATCTCAGATTTTCAAAATATGCTTTTCAACCATAGAAAAGCAAGCATTTGTGTAAGATTATTGATAGCTAGCGTAGCATTTAGCGTAGCATTCAGCATGCAACATTTTCACAAAAACAAGAAAAGCATTCAAATAAAATAATTTACCTTTGAAGAACTTCAGATGTTTTCAATGAGGAGACTCTCAGTTAGATAGCAAATGTTCAGTTTTTCCAAAAAGATTATTTGTTTAGGACAAATCACTCCGTTTTGTTCATCACGTTTAGCTACGAAAAAAACCTGTATCCAGGAGTGTAATTATCCCCGCAGCTCATTAGCATAACACAACGTTAACTATTCATGAAAATCGCAAATGAAATGAAATAAATATGCTAGCTCTCAAGCTTAGCCTTTTGTTAACAACACTGTCATCTCAGATTTTCAAAATATGCTTTTCAACCATAGCAAAACAAGCATTTGTGTAACAGTATTGATAGCTAGCGTAGCATTTAGCGTTAGCATTGAGCAGGCAACATTTTCACAAAAACAAGAAAAGCATTCAAAGAAAATAATTTCAAATCAAATCAAATTTATTTATATAGCCCTTCGTACATCAGTTGATATCTCAAAGTGCTGTACAGAAACCCAGCCTAAAACCCCAAACAGCAAGCAATGCAGGTGTAGAAGCACGGTGGCTAGGACATTTGCAATTTACCTTTGAAGAACTTCGGATGTTTTCAATGAGGAGACTCTCAGTTAGATAGCAAATGTTCAGTTGTCCAAAAAGATTCTTTGTGTAGGAGAAATCGCTCCGTTTTGTACATCACGTTTGGCTACCAAAAAAAAAACGAAAATTCAGTCATCAAAATGCCGAACTTTTTTCCAAATTAACTCCATAATATCGACTGAAACATGGTAAACGTTGTTTAGAATCAATCCTCAAGGTGTTTTTCACATATTTCTTCGATGATATATCGTTCGTGGAAGTCTCCTCTCTCCCCTCAATCACATGGATCAATGCGTGCAGCTTGGAGATTACGCCCCAATTTAGACAAAGGACACCGGGCGGAACCCAGGTAAATATAGTCTCTTATGGCCAATCTTCCAATGATATGCCTACAAATATGTTAAAATGCTGCAGACAACTTGGGGAAACGACAGAAAGGGCAGGCTCATTCCTGGCGTACTCACAGCCATATAAGGAGACAATGGAAAACAGAGCCTCAAAAATTCTGCTCATTTCCTGTTTGAAGTTTCATCTTGGTTTCGCCTGTAGCATGAGTTCTGTGGCACTCACAGATAATATCTTTGCAGTTTTGGAAACGTCAGAGTGTTTTCTTTCCAAAGCTGTCAATTATATGCATAGTCGAGCATCTTTTCGTGACAAAATATTGCGCTTAAAACGGGCACGTTTTTTTATCCATAAATTAAAAGAGCGCCCCCTATATCCAAGAAGTTAAGCCCCAAATCAACCTAGAAGGTCTATTTATCATATTTGAAAAGAGAGAAGTGTGACTGTTGTTTTTTAAAAAGATTTTTTGAAAACATCCAAAATGACCCCTATTAGATGGGCACGGGTGCTCCCTACCCAGCTGTGGACCCCTTGCACCCCTCTAAAGGCATTAAAAGGCATTTAAAAACATTGCTCCTAGTAACCCGTTCCGAACACCAGGTGCATTGCTGTCCACTTGCAATGTCTTACAATGGGCATTTACCATCACGAATTTGATTTGCAGAAATGCCCAATTGACAGGCCCGTTGAACTTGGGATGGCCGGGCAGTGATAGTGGTTCCTCTCCATCGCTTGTGTTGATTTCATCATGTCCATTTAGTGATGGCCCTCATTAAAAACTTTGCAAATGTACTGTCCATTAGCAATGTCTTTCAATGGGCATTTACCATCACGAATGTGACATGCTCTAATATATTGCAGAAATGCCCAATTGACTGGCCCGTTGAACTTGGGATGGCAGTGATAGTGGTTCCTCTCCATCGCTCGTTGGTGTTGATTTCAGCATGTCAATTTGGTGATGGTTTATCACTGTTTAAACTTATTGCAAACGGACAAAAGTCAGCCATCAAGTCAGCATCCATCAGTCAATAAGATATCATTTTGACACCAAACTGATACATACTGACACCAAACCCACTTAGTCTAACATGTTTAGAAGCCAACTATCACATATTTCATAGCAGGCCCAAAATTCACAGCGCCTTCTGTTTAAACCACAATAAAAATTTAAAACACGTTAAATTCTAGCTGTGGGTCCAGTTCTGACATTATGTGTAGGCCTACCCCGAATCCCAACTTTCGGCTCGATAGGTCCGGATGCCGAGCAGTGACCTTTTAATTAGTGCTGAAAATCCACTTTTTCCGGGCGTTGCTATGGAGTCCCTGAATGAGCTTTTGAACAGAAACTTTAGGTTCCTTCTCTATGGCCCGAGGTGGTTTCAATGCACCTAGACTTGTGACACATTTTCTAAATGTCATCATTTTCGAGATGGTCAAAATGAAGTCATTGCAAATATACAAGGCTGTTTCTCGGCCTGAGAACCTTCTAGAGCCACATAACTCACTGTGCACTATCGACTTAAGCTCTAGACCATGTTTCTAAAGTTTTAGAGCTCTAGGTTTGATGGTTCTTTGATAGTTTGAACGCAGGTAACTATTGCAGTGTGTCTGTAAGCCCCACACTGTGTTACTCCATCCTGGCTATCTGTGTGTGTGAGTTTTTCTTGGATATCTGATGGGAGAAATGACTGATTTACTGTTCATGAGGGTTGCCTAATCACACATATGAAGTTTTGCAAAATGTGACCATTTAACCCTTCGAAACAGCCCCTATGACCCCAAGATATTATTCTGACACCAAACTGATACAGACTGACACCAAACCCACTTTGTCCAAATTGTTTAGAAGCCAACGGTCACATATTTTAGAGCAGGCCCAAAATTCACAGCGCCTTCTGTTTAAACCATAATAAAAACTTAAAACACGTAGTTACATTCTAGCTGCGGGTCCAGTTCCAACATTATGTGTAGGTCTAGCTGAGGCGACCCCGAATCCCAAGTTTTGGCTTGATAGGTCATTCGGAGCCCGAGCAGCGACCTTAATTAGTTCTGAGAATTCACTTTTTCTGGGCGTTGCTACGGGGTCCCTGACAGAGCACAGAAACTTTAGGGTCCGTCTCTATGGGCCAAGGCGGTTTCAATGCACCTAGTCTTGAGACGCTGGGACTTTTCTAAATGTCATCATTTTTGAGATAGTCAAAATGAATTGAAGTCATTGCAAATGTACAAGGCTGTTTCTCTGCCTGGGAACCTTCTAGAGCCACATAACTCACCGTGCACGGTCGACTTAAACTCTAGAACATGTATATAAAGTTTCAGAGCTCTAGGCTTGACAGGTCTTTGGTAGTTCGAACGCAGGTAACTATTGCAGGGTCGGTGTGTCTATTAGCCCCACACTGTGTCACTCCCCATTGACTGTGTGATTTCAGAAAATCACAAATCATGTAGAGCTCCAAAACCCATCTTAACTGATTCATCTGAGCACGCTGCAACTGGATCTATAACGTTTTTGGGGAAAAAACATTTCTTTAACTATCCCCAATTGTACATTGTATGATTTCTCGTAACTTACGACAGATAACTGTCTGGTTCTTTTTTTCCTGACACCGTAGGCTCATGTACTTTGACGTGAAGTGGTCAAATTAGTGCTCTATGACCATTTTTTACCTTTAATCCCAGAAAATGGGCCTTAACTCAGAAAGCGTTGAGGCCTCGACGCCATCTTGTTTCTGGGCTAAAAGCCCATTTGGCCAAACCTGTGCTCACCAAGTTTCATCTTCAAAGTCTTTTCCATTTAGGAGAAATGGCCATGTCACTTTGGTGATGTTTTGTGCATTTGCAATAAGCAGCCAATTACTATCTGGTGGAATTTTCCAGAACAGCGGAGACATTACCAAAAATTTTGCATTTTATAAAACGGAGACCAAATGTCCGAGAGACTTCATTTGATGACTTCCCGGAAGATCTGTCCCTGGGGCACGGCCTGAGGCCATCGGCCTATTTTACAAACATTTGCGGAGGTCTAGTAAGGGACTGTACATTTGCAATATGGAGATCCTCATCAATCATACAGCAAATGCAATTGGCGTCTCTTATGTAGGAAAAGCCCATTGAGACCCAGAGTCTCTTTATCAAGGGAAACCTGGCCAAGAAGGCAGCAACAATCAATACATGACATAATTACAACATACAACAATACAACACATCAACATGATCCAGCCATAAAAAAAGCATTTACACACCTCTGTAACAGTCTCCCATCAATATTTGAAATTCATTCAGTGGCACTAACATATTTAGATTAAGCATGGGTTGTAGAATATTCCATGCATCTGGTGCACAAGAAGATAAAGCAGTCTTGCCTAACACTGTGAATGTCCTGGGGACTTTAAAACCTCTTAGAGCTACCCCCCTACTTTTTTCCATTTCCGCCTGAAGACATACCCAAATCTAACTGCCTGTAGCTCAGGCACAGAACCAAGGATATGCATATTCTTGGTACCATTTGAAAGAAAACACTCTGAAGTTTGTGTAAATGTGAATTGAATGTAGGAGAATATAACACAATAGATCTGGTTTAGATAATACAATGAAAAAAAACATATGTTTTTTCTTTTTATTGTTGTATCATCATCTATAAAATGAACAAGATGAAACAAAAATTCAGATAGGATGATGGGGACAATTTCGGTGAAAAACATTAGGGCAACAGTACTTGTGCAAAGTTTCAGAATGATAACTTCGAAAATGTGACCCAGGTGTACCACACAAGTAGCCCAAATGTACCCAAGTGGCCAAATTGGTGAAGTTATACATTTTGAATGGAATAACTATATACAAAATACCAAAATGGTATTCTAACACCCCCCCCCCCATAAAATAGAGAAAAAACATGAAGAAAAAAAATATAGACATTTACAAAATAACACTTAACACTCAATATTTGGAAGACCCTCAGTCCTCTACACACAATATTATGCTGCTGATGCCTGGGCAGATGAACACCACCGCTCATCCTGTTTTAGCAAGCGATCTTTTTAACATCATACAAAGTAAGAAATGGTGAAATAATAAGTACATAAACACACATTAACAAGGAATATGAATACTTACAGATGTCAAATGATTAGTTACAGGATGGTGAAGGATGGAATGTTGCTTACCTCGAGGAAAGTTAAGTGGTTGCTAGTTACTAAGCTGCAATATACAAAAACAGGTTAGGATAAATCTTTATGCGGTCCATGACAGATATTGATGGTACAATTATTCTCTACATGATATATTGCATTTGTCATTAGAAACCAGGAAATGGCAGAGATATTTCTACATATTGCGCCTTTAAATGTACTGTAGCATCCATATTTCATATTTCTCTCTCTCTCCTTCCCCCCCTCCCCCACACAGTGAAGAGCAGTGACTGGGTAGACAGGTACCACATGAAATTCCTGGGCTCGGTCCAAGTACCCTACCACAAAGGCAACGATGTTCTGTGTGCAGCTATGCAGAAGGTATGGGCGGTGCTGTGCATTTTCTTGTGAAAGAAAGAGTGAGAGGGTAGAAAGAGTATGAGAGAGATGTCATCTGGCACATTACCAAAGAAGACCATAAACTTTAACTGAGAGGGGGGGAGAGACAGATGGATGAAGAGACAAATGGAGTGAGTAGGAAGATGGGAAATAATTGGGGAGAAAATATTATTGAAAATAGTGTGTTATTACACCAGGATTGGGGTTGGAATTCAGAATCTAATTCAAAGTCTATATCCTGCAGGGTGTGGGCAAATAAAACAAAATTAAAATTTAAGAATAGAATTGGAATTAAAAGAGCAATTCGCATCTCAATTCAGAATTGACCCCAACCCTGTATTACACAAACAAGCATTGACAGGAGAAGAATCTGAGATTACAAATTAGAAAGGTTAGGAGAGGAAATCATTAAAACAAGGTAGAAAATAAAAGAAGACAGAGGCAGGTTGAAAAGAGGTATTAGCCATTGCTCATAGCTACACTACATAACCGAAAGTATGTGTACACCTGCTTGTCAAACATCCCATTCCAAAATCATGGGCATTAATATGGAGTTGGTCCCCCCTCGGCTGCTATAACAGCCTCCACTCTTCTGGGAACCTTTATTTAACTTGGCATTAGTGAGGTTGAACAGTGATGTTGGGCGATAAGGCCTGGCTTGCAGTCGGCATTCTAATTCATCCCAAAGGTTTTTGATGGGGTTGTGGTTAGGTCTCTGTGAAGGCCATTCAAGTTCTTCCACACCGATCTCGACAAACCATTTCTGTATGGACCTTGCTTTGGGCACGGGGGCATTGTCATGCCGAAACAGGGAAGAGAAGGACATTCTCCAAAATGTTGCCACAAAGTTGGAAGCACAGAATCGTCTAGAATGTCAATGTTTGCTGTACCATTAAAATGTCCCTTCACTGGAACTATGGGGCCTAGCCTGAACCATGAAAAACAGCCAGAGATCATTATTTCTCCTCCATAAACCTTTACAGTTGGCACTATGCATTGGGGCAGGTAGCATTCTCCTGGCATCCAGGTAGCGTTCTCCTGAAACATCATTCATCACTCCAGAGAACACATTTCCACTGCTCCAGAGTCCAATGGTGGCGAGCTTCATTCCACTCCAGCTGATGCTTGGCATTGCGCATGGTGATCTTAGGCTTGTGTGCGGCTGCTCGCCCATGGAAACCCATTTCATGAAGCTCTTGTGCAGGCGTTGCTTCCAGAGGACAGACACTTTTTACACTCAACAGTCCCGTTCTGTGAGCTTGTGTGGCCTACCACTTCGCGGCTGAGACGTTGTTGCTCCTAGATGTTCCCACTTTACAATAATAGCACTTACAGTTGACCGGGGCAGCCCTAGCAGGGCAGAAATTTATCAAACTGACTTGTTTGAAAGGTGGCATCCTATGATGGTGCCACGTTGAAAGTCACTGAGCTCTTCAGTAAGGCCATTCTACTGCCAATGTTTTGTTTATGGTCAGCAACGGGTGTGGTTCAAATAGCTGAATCCACTCATTTTAAGGGGTATCCACATACTTTTGTATATATAGTGTATACTTCTAGCTGAGATGCCACTAGAATTTTAAGACTAATAACCCACCTCTTTTCTATGTCTCCTTTCCCAGTTCACATTTTAAATTCCAATTATAGAATAATAATATACCTAAACCAGGCCTGACATTTCAGCTGCTGCTTTTTTCAAGGGATGATGATGCTGTTTTGATTGCCACCAGATTGCCACCAATAGGAGGATGACAGTGCAGTATAACCCACCTTCGTCTTGTATCCTTGAGATCAATGTGAAAGGCGTGAAGCTCCTAGTCCAGGATGACTACTATGCCTCTGACAAAGTAAGACTTTCACACTAAAATACACACATTGTACACATACACGCACACACACACCACACAAACAGGACAGGTACACAGACAGACACTCAGATTTATGCACACACACGTACACACTCTACACATGTATTTGCATCACACACACTTCTTCAGGCACACCTTCAGCGCATGTTAGAAAGACAGCAGTTGAGTTTGGACCAAAGTACGACGACAAGACTAGATACATGGAGGCTTTTTAATCAAACCTCTGACCAGCAAGATCACACTAGGGGAATATTCCCAGTAAAGAAGGTTGATAACACTCCAGTGTGGGCACTAAAGTGTATTGCAGTCCACACATAATAATCCAGTTGTATTGTATAGAGGAGTGTGAGAATTTAAATCTGGCAATAGCGGTGCCCACCTAAACTGAAGTCAAGCTATGTAACCATCAGTGGTTTCTTTGTTGACATTAAGGCTATGATTTGTTTAAATATCTAATTGACCAATCATGAAGTTCACTAGCTACAGCTCCTACAGATGATGTGGTGTAAGCAGATAGCTAATTACATGACAAAACACAGTTGTTGACATGGAGAGTAGATACTTTTTTTTACCCCCAACACCTGTTTTTCAGAGCCATAGAATTTGGTCAAATGAGGTTTGTACCAAAGAATTAGGATGCATTCATACTGTATGTAGTGTGCATTTCATTGTGACATCACAGTTGCCCAATGTTTACTGACCCCCCTTAAAAAAATGCAGTGGAATGGTCCTATGGTCCCAGACAATATGCTTATTTTGAGCCCAAAATGAAGAAAGTCAGTCCAAAATTTAAGGACGTCTGTCTGTCTGTCTCATCACAGAGTAACCAGTGCAGCCACTTCTTCCAGTTGAAGAATGTTTCCTTCTGTGGATATCACCCTAAGAACAACAAGTAAGTACCTGCACCAGGATGACATTTTGTCAGTCATGCTCACCATATTCAAATAAAAATGTGCTTTTTGGGAGAGTCGTTATGCAGGCAGTGGAGGAAATTGAGAAAGAGAATCACTTTGGGAACCTTCCATTGTAAAATCTGCATTTATACATTTCAAAATTATTTTACTCCCGGAACCTGGTTCCCCCTTGGGGTTCACTCCTCTTACCCCTGTATTTTTTTTACCTATGTGTGGTTTGTATGGTTTCCCCTTAGGTACTTTGGCTTCATCACAAAACACCCAGCTGACCAGAGATTTGCCTGTCATGTGTTTGTGTCTGAAGATTCTACTAAACCCCTGGCAGAGTCTGTTGGGTGAGGGTTGAGAACTTTATATATATCATGTCACTCTTTTGCTCTTTGTCCTTCGCTTTTATATTGTCAGAGGATTCAAGCGGTTCTTAGCCATAGTGGGCCAATTACAACCAACATTGAGCACTGTCTCAACATGAGGCGATCTCTCGTTAAACCACCAAAATGCTCTAAATTCACCAGAACAACTGATCTCATTTGCAACCACAATTGGCCAATATATTATCGCTCCCTAAAGCTGATGTCAGTGTTTAAAGGGCAATAGCACTTTGGGATTTGGCCCCGTTGATATGGGTCTTTCTTGGGTTTGTCTTTGTCATTCAATCACAACAAACAAGTGCAGTAATGAATATATCCAGTAAGCTAGCTTTGAAGTTGAGGACTTTAAAACAAATTGTATTGGTCACCTACACATATTTTGCAGATGTTATCACGGGTGTAGCAAAATGCTTATGTTCCTAGCTCTGACAGAATAGTAATACCTAAAGATACAAAACAATACCAGTAAAACTGAAACAGAAGAAGAAAGTAATATAGAAATATTATAGTGAGCAATGTCGGAATCCAGAATATAATTATGTATGTACAGTGCACAGACTTTTTCCACATTTTTGTTACGCTACAGCCTTATTGTAAAATGTATTGAAAAAAATATATCCTTATCAATCTACACACAATACCCCATAATGACAAAGCAAAAACAGGTTAAAAAAACAACAACAAAAAAATGTATATTTAAAAAATGAAGTATCAAATTTACATAAGTATTCAGACACTTTACTCAGTACTTTGTTGACGCGCCTTAAGCAGCGATTACAGCCTTGAGTCTTCTTGGGTATGAGGCTACAAGCTTGACACACCTGTATTTGGGGAGTTTCTCCCATTCTTCTCTGCAGATCCCCTCAAGCTGTGTCAGGTTGGATGGGGAGTGTCGCTGCATAGCTATTTTCAGGTCTCTCCAGATATGTTTGATCGGGTTCAAGTCTGGGCTCTGGCTGGGCCACTCAAGGACATTCAGATACTTGTCTCGAAACCACTCCTGCGTTGTCTTGGCTGTGTGCTTAGGGTTGTTGTGCTGCTGGAAGGTGAAGCTTCGCCCCAGTCTGAGGTCCTGTACTTTGCTCCATTCCTCTATCCCTCAAACCTGACTAGCCTACCAGTCCTTGCCACTGAAAAAACATCCCCACAGCATCCCCACAGCCACCACCAAGCTTAACTTTGGAGTTGGTGCCAGGTTTCCTCCAGATGTGACGCTTGGCATTCAGGCCAAAGAGTTCAATCTTGATTTCATCAGACCAGAGAATCTTGTTTCTCATGGTTGGAGAGTCGTTTGGGTGCCTTTTTGGCAAACTCCAAGCGGGCTGTCGTGCCTTTTACCGAGGAGTGGCTTCCATCTGGCCACTCTACCATAAAGGCCTGATTGGTGGAGTGCTGCAGAGATGGTTGTCCTTCTGGAAGGTTCTCCCATCTCCACAGAAGAACTCTGGAGCTCTGTCAAAGTGACCAACAGGTTCTTGTTCACCTCCCTGACAAAGCCCTTCTCCCACGATTGCTCATTTTGGCCAGGTCGGACAGTCTAGGAAGAGTCCTGGTGGTTCCAAAGATTGATGGAGGCCACTGTGTTCTTGGCAACCTTCAATGCTGCATATATTTTTTGGTACACTTTCCCAGATATGTGCCTAAACACAATCCTGTCTCAGAGTTCTATGGACATTTCCCTCGACCTCATGGCTTGGTTGTTGCTCTGACATGCACTGTCAACTATACCTTATACAGTATAGACAGGTGTGTGCCTATCCAAATCATGTCCATTCAATTGAATTTACCACAGGTTGACTCAAATCAAGGTGTAGAAACAAGTCTCATAGCAAAGGGAGGCTGAAGAAATTCGGCTTGGCGACTAAGATCCTCACAAACTTCTACAGACGCACCATTAAGAGCATTCTGCCGGCTATATCACCGTCTGGTAAGTTAACTGCACCATCCACAGCCACAGGGCTCTCCAAAGGGCAGTCAGCCCAACGCATCACCGGGGGCACAATACCTGCCCTCCATGACATCTACAGTAGCCGGTGTCACAGTAGGTCAAGTAGACCATCAAGGACCTCAGCCACCCCAGCCATGGCCTGTTCAACACGCTACCATCTAAAAGGGGGAGACAGTACAGGTGCATCAAGAGAGACTGAAAAAAATGTTCTATCTCCAGGCCATCAGACTGTTAAATACTCACCACTAGCTGGCCTCTGCCCAGTACCCCACCATCTACACACAATAGCCCATAATGACAAAGCAAAAACAGGTCTTTGGAAATTTTAGCAAATTTATTAAAAATAAAAACTGAAATAACTTATATATACTGTCGGTGTGGTTGGACCATTTCAGGTCCTCAGTGATCTGCACACTGTGGAACTTGAAGCTTTTGAACCTCTCCACTGTGGCTCGTTGATGTGGATGGAGGCTGCGGAGGACGCACCCCTGTGGGGCCCCTGTGTTGAGGATCAGCGTGGCAAAGGTTTTTGTGAGCTTACTGATGATCTTGGAGTGCACTATGGTGTTGGTGTACGTCACTGGGGCCGAGTTCCCTCCTATTCTAAAATAAAATTGTCAAAAACCCCAGCCATAGACTGTTCACTCTGCTACCACATGGCAAGCGGTACCGGGGAGCCATGTTTGGGCCCAAAAGGCTCCTGAACAGCTTCCACCCCCAAGCCATAAGACTGCTGAACAGTTAATCAAATGGCTACCCAGACTATTTGCATTGACCCTCTCTTGCACTGACTCTATGCACACTCACTGGACTCTACCCTAACATACTTACACGTATAGTGTAACACACACATACTTTACACTCACACACGCACACACTTTCAGTCTTCATATACACTGCTGCTACTCTGTTCATTATGTTTCCTGATTGCCTAGTCACTTTTACCTCTACATACACATACATATTACCTCAACTACCTCATACTCCTGAACATTGACTTGGTACCGGTATGCCTTGTATAAAGCCTCGTTATTGTTATTTATTGTTACTATTTATTTGATTTTTTTGCAAATGTTCTTACTTTTTAACTATGCATTGTTGGGAAATGGCTCATAAGTAAGCATTTCACAGTAAAGTCTGCACCTGCTGTATTCAGCGCATGTGAAAAATACAATTTGATTTAAAGGCAGAGTTCAGTACAGTAGAGTGGAGTTCAGTACAGTCTGTACTCTACTGTACTATAGCATACTGTACTCTACTGTACAGCAAACACGAGTAGAGTATAGTACAGTACAGGAAAGTAGAGAAGAGTTCAGGATAGTAGAGTTCAGTGCATTACTCTACTGTACTCTAATGTACTGAACTATATTGCACTGTACTCTAATGTACTGAACTATACACTACCGTACTCTACTGTACAGTAAGTACAGTCAAGTATAGTTCAGTACAGTAGAGGAAAGTAGAGTTCAGTACAGTATAGTTCACTTCAGTACAGTACTGTATTCTACTGTACTGAACTATACTCTACTTTCCTGAACTATACGCTGCTCGATTTTACTGTACTCAAGTTTCTTAAAATTCATTGGGTCTATATTCTAACAATAAGTGTTTGTTATTAATTACCAGCCTTCCTATTTTCAATGTTCCTGATATTTCATTGGGCCAAGAGTAGAGAACCTAAACGCAACTGTCTGGCATCTAACTGAAACAGTAACAACATCATGTCAACTAATCTGCTAGTTTATTATAGAGTTTTTGGTTGCAAGTAAGTGTTTTAACACGCAGATTCATGTAATCTCCTGTTAGTAGTGTTTTAAGAAATCCAGCGCTAAATTCTGCCTGTTGGTTGCAATTGGCCCAGTACACTCAGAGGCCAGTTTATTAGGTATACCACCCCGTTCACAAAAATGGTTCGCACCTAGACAGTGAGTCACATGGCTTACTTTATAAAGCAGGTCAACAGGCATTGAGTCATTCAGTCACTGTTCAATTGAATGTTCGAGTGGGAAAAACGAGTGACCTACGCTACTTTGAGCGTGGTATGATCGTCGCTTCCAGGCGCGCCGGTTCCAGTATCTCAAAAACTGCAGGCCTCCTGGGCTTTTCACGCACAAGTGTCTATGCTTTACTGAGAATGGTGTGACAAAGATAAAACACCCAGTGAGCGGCAGTGCTGTGGGCGAAAACTGCTCATTGATGAGAGAGGTTGAAGGAGAATGGCAAGAATCGTGCAAGCTAACAGGAGGGCCACAGGCATATAACGGTGGAGTACAACAGTGGTGTGCAGAACGGCATCTCGATACGCACAAGTTGTCAGTCCTTGTCACGGATGGGTTATTGCAGCATACAACCATACCCTATCGGGTTCCAATCCTAACAGCTAAAAACAAGAGCACACGCGATCACCAACACTGGACAATTGAGGAATGGAAAAACATCACCTGGTGCAATGAAACCCGGTTCCTGTTGCATCATGCTGATGGCAGTCAGGATTTGGCATAAGCAGCATGAGTCCATGGCCCCATCCTGCCTGGTGTCAACGGTACAGGCTGGTAGCAGTGGTACAATGGTGTGTGGAATGTTTTCGTGGCACACGCTAGGTCCATTGATACCAATTGAGCAATGTTTCCATGCCTCAAAGAATTAAGGCTGTTCTGGAGGTAAAGGGGCTCCGACCCGGTACTGAATGGGTGAACCTAATAAACTGTATGTTTCTGTAGAGAGTTGTCATACCTGTCAGGTAAGGAACTGAGTGATTGAATAACCTTTATTTTTTATTAACTACCCCCCGGATCTTTTCTCCCCTCTTGTCTCTTCTACAGGAAAGCGTTCCAGTTGTACTATAAGGAATTTGTAGATTGCTCCTGTCCGACAGAGGATATTTACCTGGAATAGCACCCACCCCGCCTTCCACCACAACCCTGTACATTACAGTGTATCATAACATAATGTTGCATGACAGAGAAAACAATTCTAACAAATGTGAACTAATAAATTTGACAAAAAGATGAAGGAGAGAGAGAAAGAAGGAGAGGTACTGGTGTCTAATGTTTGTCCAAAGATTTTAAACAGTATGAAGATTGAACAAGTAATTGATCGAAACATAGTGGAGATGTTGAAGAGGGGGTCCCAAAATATGTAAAATGGGGTCACTGATGAGGAAGATAATGTGCCACTAAAGCACAATGCTCAGATCATAGTGACCATGGGCCTCATTTATAAACGTTGCGTAGGCACAAAATAAGGCGTACACCACTATCTAAGCAAACTTTGGGATTTCTAAAAAGCGGGAGAATGAGCGGTTTTCCATGGACACTTTGACACATATGTATGCACATAAACTGGAGAAATGAAAAACTGTGACTCCGATGGCAGAAGGATGAAACTCGAGAAATGCTTTGAAATTGATACCAATGTGTAAAATAAATTGAAATATTACCCCCCACGTGTTATATATGAAGAGTTCTCTGGAGTACACACAAAAAACATGATTTAGGATAATAAATACAAACAGAGATATCTGTTTTTGCAAAATAATCCCTCAAATATGTTCTACAGTTTAATCGGGAATCATATTTAATTGGATCTGTAATTATTAAACAATACTTGCATGTTATGAAATGTATTCTCTTAAATAATAAGGTGAACAGTAGGACAAATTATGTTTAAACTGATGCCGTTTTCAATGCCTCAGTTGGGTAGATACCAGTGCACAGTTTCATATGTTCGTTGCACAGAACTGTCAATGTGATAATGGCCCTGTCATTGTCAGTTACAATCAGGGTAATTACCACACCTAAAGGTGTTACACAATTGGGTGGCTTTGACAATCAAATGGGTGGGTATATTGCAATTACAATGCTTAATGACTCACAATGGCTGCTTTGGCACTGTTGGAAGATTTGGCGAATGGAAGAATTCGGAGAGAGCGAATTTTCAGAGACCAGACAGATTTACTGGAAAATGATGAAGAGTGGCTTATTAGCCGGTTCCGATTACCGAGAGCTGTTCTCTTGGATCTCTGTGCTGTAGTAGGCCCAGCTTTACAGAGAAGCACCCGCAGAAACCAAGCCGTGCCTGTCCCACATCAACTCCTTGGCAACATCGTTAATAGCGTCGATGGTGTCTCTTCGCGTTTGCAGGACTGCATCTGTGAGGAAATGGCCACTGGAGGGTTGTGATGCATGAGGTACAGTGGAGACGCTGAGGCTGGGCGCACTCAGCTCCTGCTCAGCTGTAGCGCCACCGACCCCACAGGGACAAACGGCGACTAAAAACAATCGAAAATGTCACAATTGTTTGTGTAAATAAATAAAGTATTTGGTCAATAACAAAGGTTTCTCTCAATACTTTGTTATATACCCTTTGTTGGCAATGACAGAGGTCAAACGTTTTCTGTAAGTCTTCACAAGATTTTCACACAGTGTTGCTGGTATTTTGGCCCATTGTTCCCTGCAGATCTCCTCTAGAGCAATGATGTTTTGGGGCTGTTACTGGGCAACACGGACTTTCAACTCCCTCCAAAGATTTTGTATGGGGTTGAGATCTGGAGACTGGCTAGGCCACTCCAGGACCTTGAAACGCTTCTTACGAAGCCACTCCTTTGTTGCCAGGGTGGTGTTTGGGATCATTGTCATGCTGAAAGACCCAGCCACGTTTCATCTTCATTGCCCTTGCTGATGGAAGGAGGTTTTCACTCAAAATCTCACGATACATGGCCCCATTCATTCTTTCCTTTACACGGATCAGTCGTCCTGGTCCCTTTGCAGAAAAACAGCCCCAAAGCATGATGTTTCCACCCCCATGCTTCACAGTAGGTATGGTGTTCTTTGGATGCAACTCAGCATTCTTTGTCCTCCAAAAGTTATATTTTGGTTTCATCTGACCATATGACATTCTCCCAATCTTCTTCTGGATCATCCAAATGCTCTCTAGCAAACTTCAGACAGGCCTGGACATGTACTGGCTTAAGCAGGGGGACACGTCTGGCACTGCAGGATTTGAGTCCCTGGCGGCGTAGTGTGTTACTGATGGTAGGCTTTGTTACTTTGGTCCCAGCTCTCTGCAGGTCATTCACTAGGTCCCCCCGTATGGTTCTGGGATTTTTGCTCACCGTTCTTGTGATCATTTTGACCCCACGGGGTGAGATCTTGCGTGGAGCCCCAGATTGAGGGAGATTATCAGTGGTCTTGTATGTCTTCCATTTCCTAATAATTGCTCCCATAGTTGATTTCTTCAAACCAAGCTGCTTACCTATTGCAGATTTAGTCTTCCCAGCCTGGTGCAGGTCTACAATTTTGTTTCTGGTGTCCTTTGACAGCTCTTTGGTCTTGGCCATAGTGGAGTTTGGAGTGTGACTATTTGAGGTTGTGGACAGGTGTCTTTTACACTGATAACAAGTTCAAACAGGTGTCATTAATACAGGTAACAAGTGGAGGACAGAGGAGCATCTTAAAGAAGAAGTTACAGGTCTGTGAGAGCCAGAAATCTTGCTTGTTTGTAGGTGACCAAATACTTATTTTCCACCATAATTTGCAAATAAATTCATTAAAAATCCTACAATGTGATTTTCTGGATTTTTTTTCTTCTAATTTTGTCTGTCATAGTTGAAGTGTACCTATGATGAAAATTACAGGCCTCTCTCATCTTTTTAAGTGGGGGAACTTGCACAATAGGTGGCTGACTAAATACTTTTTTGCCCCACTGTACCTGGATCATCCGGTGCGTCTTGCATGTCCGTGTCCCCCTCCGTCACTACTCCACTCAGGAGGGATATCCCTATAATACTGACAAGTCGCTTATCAAGGAGCAAGGGGATTGGCCTCCACTTTTATGTCTGACCACTTCTTTTTTATTTCTGAGAAAGCCCGACCTTCTGAGCCAGCAGCATTCACAGCGTCCGCCATATGCTGCCACTCCAACGCCTTTTTGGCATTTGTAATTCCCACACTGTGTCCACCAAACAATATATGTTTTCTTGCTTCAACCTCCCCTACAAGAACTTCCATTTCACACTGGATGAAATTTCTTTTTTTAGCCTTTCTGTCAGGATTTGTTGTCATTGTTGTCATGCAGTCAGTATGGATTAATATTCATTAGGAACGTTTAACTGACTATTTATAGGCAACCATGGGCGTTAAAAGGGTGGGACAAGACGCTCGCTCACGTGCGCCAAATTTCGAGTTGATCGTGATATATACAGGGAAACGGGTGTGGGACGTGCGTGCGCATTGTGGTATAAATCTGAATATTTTTGCTCATAAGCACTTTCTTTGTTTCTCCGTACGCCACCTTTTGACGTGAATCATCCGCACAGTTTTATAAATGAGGCCCCTGAACTGGAGTATTCTAAGACTAATCTTTGTGGATTTAGAGCTTGAATCCCAGGTAGAACACTGGGCTTTGTGGACTTGGTGAACCGAAAAAAGACCAATAGTCGCTAAGGTAACAGCAAATGGAGGTCAGGGAAAATAAATCAATAAATGAATAAAGATCTTGTTAAATTACTAGTATTTGAGTATTCTAATCCCTAAGTCTATGGAATCTCGAATGTTGGTGTGGTACATTGTGTGAGGAAAACAGTGGTTCTCCATGAGCTAATGGTGCAGTGTGTTTGGAGAGGGTGATAAGGCCTCACTGGAGAGTCCTGTGGTCTAAGGTAACTAACGATCTAAAATCAGATTACCCTACCCTATCCTTTATAATTAAGGGGATGACAAATGAGCTGCCAAATTATCAGTGGCTCACACTGGTACTTATTTTCCATGTGTTTTTTCCCCCTAAACCAAAAACAAGCAAGCATTAGGGTCACACTGTTGACCAGGAATAGTGTCTTTAACATGCTGCAAAGCCTTTGAAGTTCTCTCTTGGTACACTGTCAGAACCCTTAAATATATTCATATTAAGGAATCAAGAGCAAACTTTTGAAACAGAGGTTCCTACCAATAAAAGCGCTCACACTGTTTTCTGTTTGAAAATGCTTCCGTTTGTTTGTGCTGAACATGACCCTAGATATTATTTGATTTGTGGGAAGACTGATTCTTGTTAAATCATAAAGGGTACACTCCTTAATTGGGTAAAGGGTACACTCCTTAATATATTACCAGAAACAAGGAGATGGACGACAGAGTTTCCAGTCAACCCCTTTGGCTTGCTTTTAAGGTAGTTTTAGTCTTCTAATTTGCAGGAAGGGTCACTGTGGACTGCCTCATAGTTCTTCTCATGCTCAGTTTCAACATGAAATGAGAGTTCATATTGAGAGTTCAGATGGGGTTGCCAATCAGATAACTGGTTATAAGATAAGGAGGCTTACTAGAGACAGCAGGAGTGGTAGAGATGCTTTTAATTGTAATATTTGTGTTGTGGAGAAATGACCAGGCAGGAGACGGGAGTACAGTTAGTTTTCGTTTAGTCAAAACCCCTCGTGCTCTACAGTTCCCGGCACCCTAGTGTGCATGTGCATTTCCTATTAGGTGTAGTAACGTAACACTGCCGTAATACATTACTGCTTAGTAACAGCATAGTAACTAATCTAAACAGATGTAGATCCCAGATACTACACTCCTCCCCCATAGTGTCTAACTCCCAGAGAACAAGGTAAATATGTTAGGGAACTATTAATGCAATATCTGAACAATGCATTCTTAAACATTTTTCAACTACTGGGTTGAAACAGACTTTTCAGAGCCCAGCACAAATCCAGGGGATTATTCTTCCCCGAAGATGGAGTTTGTGTCCTAATAACTAACCCAGGTAATGTCCTTTTTCTTTCCTTTTATCTAGGACATATTAAAGTGTTTGTTTTACTGTCTGTTACCTCCTTAACCAACTTAACTCACAGGTCAAGCTTTTGAGGTGCCCTTCGCTGTTGAATAGGATATCTCTGCTCCTCCTGGGCTTCCGGTGGTGGGCCAGGTTCAGGTGGAAGGTCAGGCTCTGTCTCTCCCGTACGTCCACAGTCAGGAGAATAGTCCTAGGGGTTGTTATTGTTCTTGTTCTCTCGGCATGTCTCTGCTGGGGCATTGGACCATAGCAGATGATCCACATGAATGTTGACCTGGCGATGACCAATTTGGACTTGGTAAGTCAAAGGTCCTCTGCGTTGCAAAATCACACCTGAGTTCCACAGGCGCTTGGGGTGTCTGAAATCACGTACCATCACCCTGTCTCCCTCTTTGAATTCTCTGACAGTCTTTGAGTGTCTGTCATGAGCTTTCTTCTGCTGAGCTGGTGCTTTGCCACAGTGCTTGACAAGTCTGGTTTCAACAATGTCAGGCGTGTACGTGGTTGGCGTTTCAGAAACAGTTCAGCTGGTGTACATTCTGTTACTGTGTGTGGTATGTGACGGTAAGTAAACAGGAACTGGGGAAGCCTTTGGTGGGTGGGCACAGACTGAACCTTGAGTCTAGTCCAGGCCTTCTTAAAGGTTTGCACGGCTCTCTCTGCTGCTCCGTTTGATGCCGGATGGTAAGGTGGTGACAGGATGTGCCTTACTCCGTTGTTCTTGAGAAACATTTCAAAATCGTTTGACGTGAAAGGAGGGCCATTGTCCGATACGAGCTCCTTGACTAGTCCAAAGGATTCAAACAGGTATCTGAGAAGATTGATGGTCTTCTCAGCTGTGGTCAGTTGAGTAGGGAACACTTCCATCCACTTGGAATGGACATCGACGACAACAAGGAAATGTTGCTGGTCAATCTCGGCGTAATCCACATGGATGTGTTCCCAAGGTGTAGCAGCCCAGGACCATGGATGAAGAGGTGCAGCAGCAGGCTTGTTGTGAACAGCTTCACAAGGTGAGCAGTGGCCTATATGCTGATGAATGTCCTGATCCAGTCCAGGCCACCACAGATAACTGCGAGCAAGTGCTTTCATTCGAGTGATCCCTGGATGTCCCTCATGCAGGTCAGATAGCAGTCTCATCTCGAATTTGTGAGGTACCACCACCCTTGATCCCCACAGAACACATCCTTGATCAGTGGACAACTGGTCTTTCTTGTCGATGAATGGACGAAGGTTATCGTCATTTGTGAAGGTTGGCCAACCAACTAATGTTAAGTCCAAGACTTTGGAAAGCACTGGGTCTTTCCTTGTTTCCTCTGCTACGTCAATGAGAGAGATCTGGAAGACTGCTCTATCTTCACTGTCAGAGTCACTATTGCACGGTAGTCTTGATAGTGCATTGGCATTTGCGTGATCACTGGATCGTCTGTACTCAATCTCGTAGTTGAAGGCTAACAATATCAGAGCCCAACGTTGCATTTCGAAATGCAGCAAGGGTTGGTATAGCTGATTTTGGTCCAAGGATGGCCAACAGAAGCTTGTGATCTGTCAGCAGTTGGAGCTTCCTTCTGTAGAGGTATTTGTGAAACTTCTTCACTCCGAATATTATGCTCAGGGCTTCCTTCTCAATTTGAGCATAATTTTTCTCACATGGTGAAAGAGTCTGTGATGCAAATGCAATGGGGTGTTCTTCACCTGACGGTAGAACATGTGAGATGACGGCTCCTACTCCGTATGGAGATGCATCACACGCGAGTCTCAGCTTCATCTCTGTGTTGTAGTGGGCAAGCCACTTGCTCTTTAGTAGACGCTGTTTGCAAGTCTTGAATGTTTCTTCGCATTGTGGGGACCAATTCCACTTTTTATCGGCCTGCAGCAGTTGGTGAAGCGGATGCAACAATGTGGACAAGTTTGCCACAAACTTTCCGTAATAGTTCAGGAGCCCCAAAAATGACCTCAGCTCTGAGATATTTGTGGGTGCTGGTGTGTTTACGATTGCTTCCACCTTGCTGTTGGTTGGGTGCAGGCCTTGTGCATCAATCTTGTATCCGAGATACTCCACTGAGTCCTGGAGGAACTCACACTTGCTGTGTTTCATTTTCACTCCGTATTTCTCCAGTCTTGACATCACTTTGTCCAGCACTACAAGGTGCTCTCCAATGGTTGGTGCTGACACGAGGATGTCGTCCATGAAGCACACAACATTGTCTATACCATCCAAGATCTGATCCATTGTGTGTTGGAATATCGCTGGAGCTGTCGAGATTCCATAGGCCAAGCGATTGAATCTGAATAGCCCCTTGTGTGTATTGATGGTCAGACACTGTTCTGACTCCGGATCCAGCTTCAGTTGCTGATAAGCGAATGCCAGGTCCAGCTTATTGAAAACCTTCCCACCAGCTAGAGTGGCAAACAGATCTTCAGCCTTTGGTAGTGGATATTCCTCTGGTAGTATGCAGCGATTTACTGTGACCTTGTAGTTACCGCACATTCTGACGGTCTTGTCTTTCTTTGGGACTACAACAATCGGAGCGGCCCAGTCGCTCCTCGCTACTTTCGTGATTATTTTATTCTTCTGTAGGCAGTCCACATGGTTGTGAAAGATAGGCTTGGTTCCTTCTTGCACTCTGACTTTTGCTGTGAAGTCTTGTATTTCACCGTAGGACAGGACTTTGAAAAGTTCTGTGTGCGTCTCCAGCATGTTAGCCATGTTAGCCTGACTCACTGGTTTGTCATTTCTCAGACTGAAGATTTCTCCCCAGTTCAACTTGATCTTTTGTAGCCAGTTTCTGCCTAGCAAGGCTGATTTTTCTCCTTTAACAATGACAAGCGGTAGCGTCCACTCCTTCCCCTCATACCGGACTGGTACCTGGATCTGCCCTAAACACAGGAATAGTGTCACCAGTGTATGAAGAAAGGCGGATGGATGCGAGCTGAAGAGGGCACTCTTTCAGTTTTTCTTTGTAGAGTCTCTCTGGAACCAGAGATACAGACGATCCGGTGTCCAGCTGCATTTTTACTGGTTTTCCCGCTAACTCCATGCTGAGATAGATTCCATCTTTTTGTTGTTGAGCAGTGTACACTGTGAACAGTTCCACTACTGTTTCAGTTGTACCTTCCTCTTCTTGTGCTGCGTCTGACACTTTGTGCGCTCTTGCTGTGCGTTTCGAGGCTTTACACAATGTCCAACCTTTCCACAATTGTGGCACTTTTCATTTTGGAATCGACATTCACTGTGCTGATGATTATCTCCCCCACATCTGTAGCAACTTGGCTTAGACCTTTGAGATGTGGGCTGCTTTGTTCTTGGGTAACCTTGAGGACGGGACTGAGAAAAGTGTGACTTTTGTGAGCCTTTTTCACCACGTGCATCACTGACCTTGTGAACACCTTTCTCACATTCTGCATGTCCCGATAGCTCAATAGTATCCCTGTGGGCAAGCTCGAGTCCAAGTGCTATATCGCAGGCTTTCTTAAAGGTCAGGTCCTTCTCTGACAGAAGCCTTCTGTGATATGCTTCACCTGTGAGACCACATACAAACTTGTCTCGGAGAGCATCATCAAGAAATTGTGCAAACTCACATGTACTTGCGATCCTTTTCAAAGCAAGGATGTAGTCAGCCATGGTTTCACCTAGACTCTGGTGACGTTGGTAAAATCTGAAATGTTCTGCAATGAGAATTGGCTTAGGCTTGAAATACCTTGAAAGAGTTTCAGTTAGTTCTGCATAGTTCAACACCACTGCTTTTATTGGTTCAATGAGACCTTTCAGCAATCCATACTCAGTTGGACCCAAAACACTAAGAAATACGTCTGCTTTCTTTTCATCTTTGATTTCATTTGCAGCCAGCCAACGCTCAAAACGCTCCAAATAGGAATCAAAATCCTCTTTTGTAGCCTCAAACTCCAACGCCATTTTCACAGTTAATTGTTCAGTTTCCTTATTCCTTGTATTCCTTAATTTTCAGAATTTTCATCTAATTCTTCACTTCAGAAGTTTCTGCAATTTCTTCATTCACTGCACTCATTTGTAATAATGTTCACACCGTGTTACGTTCCTTCTTCCTTGACAATATTTCTCCACTGAGATCGCCTAATTTCAATGTGTTCAATGACAGTTTTTTTTTACCACCAGAGGGCAGTGTCGCTATTCTGGACTCCAATAGTTTTGCTACTTGGCAGCTCCTGAATACTGTACCGACCAGCAGTGTTTAGCCTTCTCTACTGGCGAAAGAAAATAAAAAAATAACTGACGAATGACATAATTATTTTTTGTTTCATTACTCACGCAACATTCTTCCCTTCAAGCAATGTCCATTTATGTAGTTTAATCACCTCGTCGCCACTGTAATATTTGTGTTGTGGAGAAATGACCAGGCAGAAGATGGGAGTACAGTTAGTTTTCCTTTAGTCAAAACCCCTCGTGCTCTACAGTTCCCGGCACCCTAGTGCGCATGTGCATTTCCTATTAGGTGTAGTAAGGTAACACTGCTGTAATACATTACTGCTTAGTAACAGCATAGTAACTAATCTACACAGATGTAGATCCCAGATACTACATTAATGATCGGCTATGAAAAGCCAACTGACATTTACTCTTGAGGTGCTGACTTGCTGCACCCTCGATAACTACTGTGATTATTATTATTTGACCATGCTGGTCATTTATGAACATTTGAACATCTTGGCCATGTTCTGTTATAATCTCCACCCGGCACAGCCAGAAGACGACTGGCCACCCATCATAGCCTGGTTCCTCTCTAGGTTTCTTCCTAGGTTTTGGCCTTTCTAGGGAGTTTTTCCTAGCCAATGTGCTTCAACACCTGCATTGCTTGCTGTGTGGGGTTTTAGGCTGGGTTTCTGTACAGCACTTTGAGATATATAGCCCTTTGTACATCAGCTGATAACTAGATTTTATTTTATTTGATCTGTTACCCTGGTAACATAAAAGGTAATTACCTCTGACCCTCACAAAAAGGACATGAAAGGTGAAGTGTGTAGGAAATGCATGATGGGAGATGTAGTTTTAAAGGTAGCGCCTGACTAGGAATTACAAGGCAGGGGGAGAGTGGTATCTTTTACAAGTAGTGCCTCTATGAAAGATCACTGTTGTAACTGCTATGTCATTTAGATTTACCACAATGTGTGTTGATAGGAGAGTTGTTTTTGTGGAGGAGATATCATGTGTGTTGAGATGGTAAGAAAATAATAAAGTAAGACTAGATCAAGGATCAACATAATAAGATAGGAATGGAAATGGCCAACTCTTGGCCAGAGGTTTGTGCCTGGAAACAATGGCCTGGTCTGAAATCAACCAATTGCTCATACCCATTTGATGCTTGTAGATTCTGATGGAACCAGAGGTGTTTTTTATACCTTAAGTTCACTGGAAGGCTAGGTGGGCCATCCCCCTATTGCCTACACCTTTCCAGTCTTCAGATTTGCCATCACAGAAGGGGTAGGGATTAGGGAAAAGGGCAAATAATTGGATTGTGTGGCTTTCTGACACAGTGATTTCTAATGTGGCTGCCACAGAATCACATTCTAACAAGAACTTGTAGCACAATGTATTGTTTATAAGAACTGTAATTAACTGAACATGTAAATAATTGTGAGAAGGAATGCTTTTAAAATGGGTGTCTCTAATTTATGAAAGCATGGGATATGAAACCACATTCATTCTACCACCTGTCAAGCATCTTCCTATGAATAGTGACATGTATTTCCAAGTCACAAGTTTACCTTTTATCTTCTTCATTCCTATTTTTCTTCTGAGCCAAGAAACAAAGGCCAAAATTCAGATCAGATCTGCCTTAAACCATGATAAATGACAATTGCATAGCATATCATTGTCTTTTGTGTTGTGTGTTGTAATCTACACCTAGATTAGGCTGATATAAATCCGTATTATTTTATATAGCCTACACGTTCACATTTGGAACTTCTAACACAGGTGGGACTGGTGTGACAATGACCTCAAGTGCAGCCATTCGCCATTTGACAGCTCCAACGCAGAACACCTGTAACATCGCCTAAACAAAAACATTTATATGCAATGCAGTCTGTCGGTTATTGCAGGTTAAGGCGAATCTGATTGAATTATGCTTGATTTTTACGACATTCTCCGAGACTACTTCTATTTTCAGTCCCCAAACAGTCATTCTGGCCACTATGAGGAAACCAAGTAAAAGTTATAAAAAGTGTACAGATATGCCATATATACATAAATATATTGTAATTACAAATGCTACACTGTACAAATTCTTACTGTAGTAATTTAAATTATTTTAAATTTATTTTTAAGTGTGAATTGTAATATTTATTTAAAATGTTCAATGCAGCATCTGTGGTGTCTTGTCATTATTATAACTGTGCTCTACTCTACTCTATAGCTTAGCTTACCAATTACCCCAAACAATCCCCAAAATACCAGAGACAAGCAAAAAACAGCTTCCCCAAAATACTAGAAACTTGCTACACGAAAACACTAGTTGTTTTGGGTAATTATTAGGACATGGTACAGTTATGGTCAACAGAAAGTTAATGTTTCAGTATTGTCAGAACGATCGTTGGAATGCATGGGTAACTGCACTAAGTATTTTCTTCCATTCAGGGATATATTCAGAAACCATAACCACCGTATTGTCAACACAGGTTGTCATGAATCTTGCCCTGGAGGCAGCTCGGCAGAGTGGTCACTAGCTGGCACAGCCACGAGTACTTAAATCAGATTTTAAACATAACCCTAACCTTAACCACACTGCTAACCCTAGCCAAATTTGACTTTCCAGCTGGCCCATCTAGCAGAAATAGGCCTACTTCTATTTTGCCCTGTTTATCAAAAGTGTTGGAAAAACTTGTCAATAATCAACTGACTGGCTATAGTAATCTTGCTGGTTTGCAATCTGGTTTCCGCTCAGGTTATGGATGTGTCACTGCAACCTTAAAGGTCATCAATGGTTTCACCATTGCCCTTGATTCTTAGCAATGTTAAGCTGCTATTTTTATTGGCCAAAGCTTTTAATATGGTAGACCATTCCATTCTTGTGGGGCGGAAAAGGAGTATTGGTGTCTCTGAGGGGACTTTGGCCTGGTTTGCTAATTACCTCTCTCAAAGAATGCAGTGTATGTCAGAACATCTGCTGCCTCAGCCACTGCCAGTCACCAAGGGTGTACCCCAAGCCTCGATCCTAGGCCCCTCGCTCTTCTCAATTTACATCAACGACAAAGCTCAGGCAGTAGGAAGCCCTCTCACCCATTATATGCAGATGATACAGCCTTATTCTCAGCTGGCCCCTCCCCGGATTTTGTGTTAAACGCTCTACAACAAAGTGTCCAACAAGCTTTCTCTGCCCTTAACCTTGTTCTGAACACCACCAAAACAAAGGTCATGTGGTTTGGTAAGAAGAATGCCCCTCTCGCCACAGGTGTGATTACTACCTCTAAGGGTTTAGAAATTGAGGTAGTCACCTCATACAAGTACATGGGAGTATGGCTAGATGGTATGCTGTCCTTCCCTCAGCACATACTGTATCAAAGCTGTAGGCTAAAGTTAAATGTACATATGGTTTCCTCTATTGTAAATCACTCCTCTTTCACCCCAGCTGACAAACTAACCCTGATTCAGATGACCATCCTACCCATGCTAGATTACGGAGACATAATTTATAGATCGGCAGGTAAGGGTGCTTTCGAGGGGCTAGATGTTCTTTACCATTCGGCCATAAGATTTGCCACCAATGCTCCTTATAGGACACATCACTGCACTCTATACTCCTCTGTAAACTGGTCGTCTCTGTATACCCGTCACAAGACCCACTGGTTGTTACTAATTTATAAAACCCTCTTAGGCCTCACTCCCCCCTACCTGAGATATCTACTGCAGTCCTCATCCTCCACATCCATTCTGCCAGTCACATTCTGTTAAAGGTCCCCAAAGCACACACATCCCTGGGTCGCTCATCTTTTCAGTTTTCTACAGCTAGTGACTGGAACGAGCTGCAACAAACACTCAAATTGAACAGTTTTATCTCATTTTTTTCATTGAAAAGACTCAAATCATGGACAGTCTTATTGACAGTTGTGGCTGTTTTGAATGATGTATTGTTGTCTCTACCTTCTTGCACTTTGTGCTTTTTTCTGTGCCCAATAATGTTTGCCCCATTATTTGTGCTACTACCATGTTGTGTTGCTACCATGTTGTTGTCATGTTGTGTTGCTGCCATGCTATGTTGTTGTCTTAGGTCTCTCTTGTTGTGATGTGTGTTTTGTCCTATATTTGGTCGGCCAACACTGTAAATAAGAATTTGTTCTTAACTGACTTGTCTAGTTAAATAAAATAAAAATAGCTATGACAATCGGTTTGCATTGCTAGTACTCTATGGATTGGGATTATGGTTAATTTTTTAGCTAGCTAGCTATCTAACTAGCTACAAATCTAAACAAAATACCCCTAGTTAAAGCTGACTGTTAGCTAGCTAGCTGATGTTAAATAGCTGACTCGCTAGCTAACATTACATTTATGATCAGTGTAGTAATGTTGTCAGAATGCTATTTCGCATTGCTAGTTATAACCTAATGTTAGCTAGCTAACTAGCTAATATTGAACCTATTTGGTTAACTTTAGCTAGCTATGACAATCGGTTTGTACTGCTAGTACTCTATGGATTAGGATTATGGTTCATTGTTTAGCTAGCATGACTAAACAAAAGACTCCACTTCGCCAAATGATTACATGACCCATGAAGTTAGCCAGGTGTGTCTGACAGTGTATTGTATAATAATGCCAAAATGTTTGTATCTGGAATTAGAACACACCTGCCTCTCCTCCACTCGTCATACAAGGAGAATGGTCTAATGCCTCCGAGAGCTGTCCTAAGCAAGCACAGGTTACACCTGAAGCATGAGGACTTGCATTGAGTCGTGAACTTCATCAAAAACTACGCAGAGGATAATGCCAGGACGCCACTCAGGACACAAACAATTTGGTGGAAATCTGCTGCCATCCCATGTGACAAAAGCAGCAGTATGGGGTCTCTACAAGGAATTGATGACAACACTTGGTATGTAAAGCATAAACAACACGTTTTGATTATTTAATTGACCTACAACATGATTGGCACTACTTTTATTGATCTCACATTATTTCTGTATTTTCCAGGGGTACGTGTGTTCGGGCTGTGTTTTGTCATTTTAACTTCCTTTTTCCAAGATTATGTTTCTGTATGCAGTGCTGCTGCTCTGCACATTTGTAGGTAAATGGAACTTACATAATAATGATGCATTTAAAAATGATATGATTTAAGTTACATTATCTTTTCATTTACTTATCTTAATGTTCTTTTGTTGTTTGCAGGTGCACTATCCTTCTGACCCCACGCAGCCATGTCCCATCTACTTTTTAAGTCCTCGCAACTGCAGTGGCCAAAACAAGAGCAAGTTTGTGCTCTGGTATCGTGCCTGGCGGACCATGCACAAGCTCCACCACAGTCTGGACCTTCACATCCTGATCACAGGCCACACCAAGTTTGCCCCTGACTGGTGCTTCGGCCTCATCAAGCAGCGCTTCAGAAAGCCCAGAGTGAACACTTTGTCTGAAATTGCTGGTGTTGTGAAGGACAACACTGTGACAGGGGTCAACATTCCACAGTTGGTTGGTCTGGAGGATGGTACGGTGCTCGTGGAAAGCGATGGCTGGCAACAACACCTGACTCCGTACCTCAGGCTGCTGCCACAGTTCAAGCAGTACCAGCACTTCAGGTGAATATAATTTTCATTGCACTGTATGAGGTTATTCTTCTTATCTAAACTTGGGAGATGAATTGATGTTGTGCAAGGTTGTAATGTCTTCTAAAATGTTTTGTTATTTCCTGTTTTACAGCTTTGATGATCTGGAGCCTGTTGTTGTTGTCGCCAAGGAGTGTGCGGACTCAACGCTGACATTCTTCCTCCCTTAGATGGTCTGCGTGTACAAGCACCACGTGGACTGGACACAGCTAGACAAATGTATGTTTTTGAGAAGATCAGTGAGTTTAACGACGAAGAGGCTATGGACATCACATGCACCAAAGTGAAGGGCAGGACAGAAACAGGCTCTCCGAATATAGATTCCCTTGTTCATGCGGACCGGTCATCAGCACTATCTGCAGTGCCTTTATTCAAATGACTGTCTCCTAACACACACCATACATTGCTGCTATTTATTTTCTGCTGCTCAACCACTTTACCCCTGATAGTATGCATATTACTACATCACCTATATCGTTATTGATATTGTTCTGGTTCATACGGTATATTATTTGATTTATATTGAAACTATCCATTTCTGATATTGCAAGTAACCATTTACACCCATCCACTTGGCAAGACTTTATTTTATTTTTACCAGGTAAGTTGACTGAGAACATGTTCTTATTTACAGCAACATTCTGGGGAATAGTTACAGGGGAGAGGAGGGGGATGAATGAGCCAATTGTAAGCTGGGGATGATTAGGTGACCATGATGGTCAGATTGGGAATTTAGCCAGGACACCAGGGTTAACACCCTTACAATAAGTGCCATGGGATCTTTAATGACCTCAGAGAGTCAGGACACCCATTTAACGTCCCATCCGAAAAATGGCACCCTACACAGCGCAGTGTTCCCAATCACTGCCCTGGGGCATTGGGATATTTTTTAGACCAGAGGAAAGATTGCCTCCTACTTGCCCTCCAACACCACTTCCAGCAGCATCTGGTCTCCCATCCAGGGACTGACCAGGACCAACCCTGCTTAGCTTCAGAAGCAAGCCAGCAGTGGGATGATGTGGCTGGGGGTTTCTTCCACATGACCCATCAATTTATTGTATCTGGTTAAATGTCATCTAATATTTATAAGATTTTTATCTGGACACTTTCTGTTTACCTGGACTTTTTCCTTATTGTAGGCTACTACTTTTAACACTTTTAGTCTTAATCTTTACTACACAACTCACTGTTGAGAAAATGACCTCACATGTGAATCCTTATAAGAGATGGGTGGGGCTGGCTTAAGAGGGTTTTAACAATGCTGAATGGGTGTAGACAAAGGAGACCTCTCCAGTAGGTACCAAAATATTCAAAGGCCATTTTCTCAAAAGTGAGTTTACAAGTTTATCAACTTTCAAAGCAGAATTACTTTCCCCATTGTTCATCAAAAATGCAGGTAAGCTACCATTTTGTAGCTCTGAGTCTCTACTTTTATCCAATGTAAAAAAAAAAAAGTTAAAATTTTGCTACATAGCCACCTTTTGCCTTCATGACAGCTTTGCACACTCTTGGCATTCTCTCAACCAGCTTCATGAGGAAGTCACCGGGAATGCATTTGAGTTAACAGGTGTGCCTTCTTAAAAGATCAACTGTTCAGAGATGGCATGAATCAGGCTTTTATGGTCGAATTGCTGCAAAGAAACCATTACTAAAGGACACCAATATGAAGAAAAGTCTTGCTTGGGCAAAGAAACACGCACAATGGAAATATGACCTTTGGTCTAATGAGTCCAATTTTGAGATTTTTGGTTCCAACCGCCACGTCTTTGTAAGACACAGAGTAGGTGAACGGATGATCTCTGCATGTGTGTTTCCACCATGAAGCATGGAGGAGGAGGTGTGATGGTGCTTTGCTGGTGACACTGTCTGTGATTTATTTAGAATTCAAGGCACACTTAACCAGCATGGCTAACACAGAATTCTGCTGCTATATGGAATCCCATCTGGTTTGCACTTGGTGGGACTATCATTTGTTATTCAACAGAACAATGACCCAACACACTTCCAGGCTGTGTAAAGGCTATTTGACCAAGAAGGAGAGTGATGGAGTGCTGCATCAGATGACCTGGTTCTTCACAATCACCCAACCTCAACCCAATTGAGATGGTTTGGGATGAGTTGGACCGCAGAGTGAAAGAAAAGCAGTCAACAAGTGCTCAGCATATGTGGGAACTCCTTCGAGATGGTTGGAAAAGCATTCCAGGTGATGCTGGTTGAGAGAATTCCAAGAGTGTGCAAAGCTGTCATCAAGGCAACTGGTGACTAATTTGAAGAATCTTAAATATAGAATATATTTTGATTTGTTTAACACTTTTTTGGTTACTACATGATTCCATATGTGCTACTTCATAGTTTTGATATCTCACTATTATTCTACCATGAAGAAAATAGTAAAAATAAAGAGAAACACTTGAATGAGTAGGTGTGTCCAAGCTTTATACTGGTACTGTAAGTATTCAGAACCTTACTCAGGACTTTGTTGAAACACCTTTGGCAACGATTAAAGCTTTGAGTCGTCTTGGGTATGACACTGCAAGCTTGGCATACCTGTATTTGGGGAGTTTCTCATTTTCAAGCTGTCAGGTTGGATGGGGAGCATTGCTGCACAGCCCTTTTCAGATCTCTACAGAGATGTTCGGGTTCAAGTCCAGGCTCTGGCTGGGCCAATCAAGGATGTTCAGATACTTGTCCCGAAGCGACTCCTGCGTTGTCCTGTTGGAAGGTGAACCTTCGCCCCAGTCTGAGGTCCTGAGTGCTCTGGAGCAGGTTTTCATCAAGATCTCTCTGTAATTTGCTCCGTTCATCTGTCCTTCGATCCTGACTAGTGTCCCAGTCACTGCTTCTGAAAAACATCCACACAGCATGATGCTGCCACCACCATGCTTCACTGTAGGGATGGTATTGGACAGGTTTCCTCCAGACTTCATATTGACACTTGACATTCAGGCCAAAGAGATCAATCTTGGATTCATCAGACCAGAGAATCTTGGTGGTTCCAAACTTCGTTCATTTTAGAATTTGGGGAGCTGAAATGCTGCAGGCATTTTTTTGGTAACCTTCCCCAGATCTGTGCCTCGAGATCTAGGGAGAATTCCTTCGACCTCAGTACTTGGTTTTTGCTCTGATGTGCACTGTCAACTTTGGGACATTATATAGACAGGTGTGTGCCTTTCCAAATTATGTCTAATCAATTGATTTTAACACAGGTGAACTCCAATTAAGTTGTAGAAACATCTCAAGGATGATCAATGGAAACAGGATGTGCCTGGTTGCTTTATCATTATGGGGTATTGTTTGTAGATAAAGGAGGAAAAACAATTGAATACATTTTTGAATAAGGCTGTAATGTAACAAAATGTGGAAAAAGTGAAGGTGTCTGAAAACTTTCCGAATGCACTGTAATGCACTGTAATATCATTTTACAGTTGAAGTCGTTAGTTTACATACACCTTAGCCAAATACATCTAAACTCAGTTTTTCACAATTCCTGACATTTAATCCTGGTAAAAATTCCCTGTTTTAGGTCAGTTAGGATCACCACGTAATTTGAAGAATGTGAAATGTCAGAATAATAGTAGAGATAAGTATTTATTTCAGCTTTTATTTATTTCATCACATACCCAGTGGGTCAGAAGGTTACATACACTTAATTAGAATTTGGTAGCATTGCCTTTAAATTGTTTGACTTGGGTCAAACGTTTTGGGTAGCCTTCCACAAACTTCCCACAATAAGTTGGGTGAATTTTGGGCCATTTCTCCTGACAGAGCTGGTGTAACTGAGTCAGGTTTGTTGGCCTCCTTGCTCACACACGCCTTTTCAGTTCTGCCCACAAATTTTCTATGGGATTGAGGATTTTGTGAAGGCCACTCCAATACCTTGACTTTGTTGTCCTTAAGCCATTTTGCCACAACTTTGGAAGTATGCTTGGGGTCATTGCCCATTTGGAAGACCCATTTGCAACCAAGCTTTAACTTCCTGACTGATGTCTTGAGATGTTGCATCAACACATCCAACTAATTTTCCTCCCTCATGTTGTCATCTATTTTGTGAAGTGCACCAGTCCCTCCTGCAGCAAAGCACCCCCACAAATATGATGCTGCCACCCCCGTGCTTCATGGTTGGGATGGTGTTCTTCAGCATGCCTTTTTTCTCCAAACATAACATTGTTCATTATGGCCAAACAGTCCTATATTTGTTTCATCAGATCAGAGGACAAAGTACGATCTTTGTCCTCATGTGCAGTTGCAAACCGTAGTCTGGCTTTTTTATGGGTGTATTGGAGCAGTGGCTTCTTCCTCGCTGAGCGGCCTTTCAGGTTATGTCGATATAGGAATCGTTTTACTGTGGATATAGACACTTTGCACCTGTTTCCTCCAGCATCTTGACAAGATCCTTTGCTGTTGTTCTGGGACTTATTTGCACATGTCGCACCAAAATACGTTCCTCTCTAGGAGACAGAACGCGTCTCCTTCCTGAGTGGTGTGATGGCTGCGAGGTCCCATGGTGTTTATACTTGCGTACTATTGTTTGATACAGATGAACGTGGTAACTTCAGGTGTTTGGAAATTGCTCCTAAGGATGAACCAGACTTGTGGAGGTCTACCATTTTTTTCAGAGGTCTTGGCTGATTTCTTTTGATTTTCCCATGATGTCATGCAAAGAGGCACTGAGTTTGAAGGCAGGCCTTGAAATACATCCACAGGTACATCCACATGTACACCTCCAATTGACTCAAAAGATGTCAATTAGAGTATCAGAAGCTTCTAAAGCCATGTTTTCATTTTCTGGAATTTTCCAAGCTGTTTAAAGACACAGTCAACTTAGTGTATGTAAACTTCTGACCCACTGGAATTGTGATACAGTGAATTATAAGTTAAATAATCGGTCTGTAAACAATTGTTGGAAAAATTACTTGTGTCATGCACAAAGTAGATGTCTTAACCGACTTGCCAAAACTATAGTTTAACAAGACATTTGTGGAGTGGTTGAAAACGAGTTTTAATGACTCCAACCTAAGTGTATGTAAACTTCCAACTTCAACTGTATGTAATTAAGCCTTTGCATGTGTAATTTTTGTCTTTCTAATAAAAATTATAATTAATTTGTGGAGCACATGTCACACGCTCAATGCACATGTGAAGGTTGTTGGTGCTTGCTTTGGTGTACAAATCATTTGACCGCCCTAATTTGAGATTATTCCCTTTTATTTCTGAAAAGCTGAAACAGCCTTTTATTATTTATGATTTATTTCTGAAATTTTTGCTTAATTAAATTGATTTATATTATAGTGTTTCTGTTCCCCCAAAAACAAAAATGCATTTTCCAGTAGCCTATGTATTGCCTACCTAAAACATCCATTAATACATTTCAAGTCCTTCAAAATAGAAACAACATATCCTAATGTTAGAAAGTATAATATAAACAAGATATATACTATGTGGGGTAGGCTAAATAATTACAACCGAATAGGCATAAAACACTGTCAATTAATAATCATATCAATGGATGGAATCAGTGAAAGCTGCATAACAGATGAGGCCTAATAGAGACAAAACACCAATTATGTCGTTCAAACGACAGTTACGCTTTTTTTTCTTTTTATCCTTGGGTTTCAGGGCTTCCGTAAGATCTGCAGAGAGGAAGATCCATTGCTTCAAACTTGTGAGACAACAAGAAAAGTGTGTCACGCAGTTTATATTAAAAGATAGCAAAGGGGTAATTCACTACATCACACAACACAGCTTGTTAGTACTGCAGGAAATTCATTTAGTATTTTTCATATTTACACATTAAGTGACAACCAAACAAAGAAATCATAAATATCTCTTTTAGTTAACTTTACAACAGTTATATGTGACCATTATTAAATAACTGGCAGCAACCCTATCATTTACAATGTTTGGAAACACAGTGGTTAAATAATCCAGCAAAACAAAAATGTTCTTCTCCAGTGAGTAATATTAATACAAGTAAAAACAATAATGAAATCCCTTTGTACAAAATACTCTCTATACAACAAAATCAACACAATATATTTGACAATTTGTCTGCTTAAAATGCATGGTAAAATCTGTACAGCTTAGAAACCTTCGCTGAGTGGGTGGGATTCTGTGTGTTAGCGTAGTTAATGATTGAAGCATTGGTCAGATTGATGCGTCTGTGATCCAACCATCAGAGACCTCAGGTAAAATAGCTGCCAAGACCTTCTCTCATTGGCATCAGTGCTGTGGAATTCCTGTCTAGCAGCAAATCAGCATGTTGCTGAACTTGAAGTTACTTCAAGATACATGGTTTTGAGAACTCAAACTGATATCTGTCCAGAGCAATGCTCTATTTCCCACCCTATGCATTTCCATGACAGATTGTACAGTACAAAACAATGTTAAATCTAAGGGCTAAATTCAATCCGTAATGCTGAAGATCCGCACTACAGCGCGATTGAAATGTAAAGGCAATGTTCCCAAGATCTCGGAGACTGCATTCAAGGTAAACGCTGCATATGTAATATATATTGTTTTTATTTGAATAATATGGATGGTTCTGTAAATTACCAGTGGTATATTCTTTGTCTAAGGTAACACCTCTGTGATATATGGTTCATGGTAATCTCATATACTGTACGGTGCATTCGAAAAGTATCCAGACCTCTTGAATTTTTCCACATTTTTATGTTACAGCCTTATTCTAAAATAGATTCAATATTTCCCCCCCCTCAATCTACACACAATACCCAACAACGACAACACTAAAACAGTTTGACATTTTTGCAAATGTATAAAAAAACCCTGAAATATCACATTTACATAAGTATTCAGACCCTTTAATCAGTACATTGTTGAAGCGCTTTTGGCAGTCTTCTTGTGTATGACGCTACAAGCTTGGCACACCTGCATTTGGGTAGTTTCTCCTATTCTTCTCTGCAGATCCTCTCAAGCTCTGTCAGGTTGGATGGGGAGCGTTGCTGCACAGCTATTTTCAGGTCTCTCCAGAGATGTTCGATTAGGTTCAAGTCCGGGCTCTGGCTTGGCCACTCAAGGACATTGAGACTTGTTCCAAAGCCACTCCTGCGTTGTTTTGGCTTTGTGCTTAGGGTCGTTGTCCTGTTGTAAGGTGAACCTTTCCCTCGATCCAGTCTAGTATCCCAGTCCCTGCCACTGAAAAACATCCCCACAGCATGATGCTGCCACCACCTTGCTTCACCGTAATGATGGTGCCAGGTTTCCTCCAGACGTGACGCTTGGCATTCAGGCCAAAGAGTTCAATCTTGGTTTCATCAGACCGGAGAATCTGGTTTCTCATGGTCTGAGAGTCTTTATGTGCCTTTTGGCAAACTCCAAGAGGGCTGTCATGTGCCTTTTACTGAGGAGTGGCTTCCCTCTGGCCACTTCCATAAAGGCCTGATTGGTTGAGTGCTACAGAGATGGTTGTCCTTCTGGAAGGTTCTCCCATCTCCACAGAGAAACTCTGGAGCTCTGTCAGAGTGACCATTGTGTTCTTGTTCACCTCCCTGACCAAGGCCCTTCTCCCCCGATTGCTCAGTTTGGCCGGGCGGCCAGCTCTGGGAAGAGTCTTGGTGGTTCCAAACTTCTTCCATTCAAGAACGATGGAGGCCACTGTGTTCTTTGGAACCTTCTTCAGATCTGTGCCTCGACACAATCCTGTGTCTGAGCTCTATGGACAATTCCTCCGACCTCATGGCATGGTTTTTGCTCTATAAAGACAGGTGTGTGCCTTTCCAAATCATGTCCAATCAGTTGAATTTACCACAGGTGGACTCCAATCAAGTTGTAGAAACATCTCAAGGATGATCAATGGAAACAGGATGCACCTGAACTCAATTTTGAGTCTTATTGCAAAGGGTCTGAATACTTATGTAAATAAGGCATCTGTTTTACATTTTGTATAAAATGTGCAAACATTTCTAAAAAACAGTTCTCTCTTTGTCATTGGGGAGGTTGGTGAGGGAAAAAACATATTTAATCAATTTCAGAATAAGGCCATAAAGTAACAATGTGGAGAAGTCAATAAGTCTGAATACTTTCCGAATGCACTGTACGTGCATTGTATATTTCACAGAGGGCAACCTTGTCAAATGACATAATACACTGAAGCTTATTCTATAGTTTAGACTAGAACAGTGGGCACTAAGTGTACAGTGCTTTACAGGTTCAGAGATGACAGATATTTGCCTTAATCAGAACAGCTAAAAGAATGTCAAGCACATTTTACTAACTCCAAGAAATATCAAACTGAGGAAAGAAAAACATGTTTGGCACTTATACTTCATCGAGAATGCTATTCCACGGGGACCAGAAATGGTTTACTTGCAGTTTACTTTAGATTTCAACGATTGTTAATGCAGTTTCCAGTACCAGTCTAGAGTACCCATTTCCAGTACCAATCTAGAGTACCAGTTTCCAGGACCTGTCTAGAGTACCAGTTAAGAGAGACCAGATAGATAAGTCCATGGTTGGTTTTAGAAGAGGAGGTATACAATGTGAAACATGTTTGAAACAGATTGTCCCATTGCTGAGCTCTCCCATAGGTAACTGTCTGTCTGTCTGTCCTTTACGTGGCACATAGCCTATAAAATGTTATTCTAGTATAAATGTAGACGTAGCGAAGCTCCACCCTTTGGCACATAAATATAGAGGTTTGAATGACTGGGTCATACTGTAATACAGATCTACACAACACTCTCACCATTCTTTAAAATCAGCAAAAACCAACTCAAAGAACAAAAAGTTCATAAATAGAATTCATAAGGACATGGTATATGATGAGTGGCATTATAAAGAGAGCGAGCAGTTTGTTACATAGTCTCCTGCGGGAGTATATCGTTTTTAGCTTTGTCAAAAACTTCACAAAAAATGCAATGTAATATACTAAGCGGCCCTCACCTTGAGGGGTTGCATTCTTTAAAAGGCTCCAGATTTCTCTGTTTGTCATTTCTTTTCTCAAAGTGTATTTTTTTGCTTTCTTTTTCCAGCATGCTTGTAAATTGTAATTCAGTCTGTTGCCTGAAGTGGGTAGTGGTGAGTCAGTTTGTGGTTGTGAGAGGGTGGTGGTAAAGAGTGCGGATGTGTGTGTGTAGGACGAAGTCCAGCGGGCCGAGGAGATGCCAGATTTGTATGCATGCATAAATGTGTGTGTAGCATGAAGTATGTATGTGACTGTAGTGTTTGTATGTACCACTTATCTGAGTGAGTGTCAGTTTGTGTATGACTCACTGTGGCCTGAATCATAAGTACGTATCGTTTACTGTATGTATGTATACTGTATACAGGTGTGTGTGTGTGTGTGTGTGTGTGTGTGTGTGTGTGTGTGTGTGTGTGTGTGTGTGTGTGTGTGTGTGTGAAAAAGGGTGTGTAGTTGAAGGGATCAGGAGGACTAAGGGTAAAGAGTAGGAGTAGGGAGGCAGTGAAGCAAGAGGCCTCCCTTACACCTCGCTCTCGGTGGAGGGTTTGCGTGCGGGGGTCCAGCCGGTGTCGGGCAGGCTGTGTTGGGGGTGGCGTTGGGGTGTGATGGTGACGGGGGTCAGCGTGTTTATGGACGAACACTCCGACGTCTCCTCTTGGAGCAACTGCTCTGTCTCGCCGTCGTCCAGCGAGGCGCTGCTGGCCTGCAGGGACACAGTGTCCGTGCGCATGCATGTGTGCAGACCACCACGTGACGGCTTCAGCTGCTTCAGGTCCTCCCAATACAGCTCCTCGCTGGAGAGGAGACACACTCCTTCCACGATGCGGATCTTCTCCTTGGTGTAGCCACTGTCCCCGCCACCCTGAGGAAGGAGAAAGAAGACACAGTAGAAGGGTTAGCTGTGTTAGCCTTGCGCATGACGTAGACATCAACCATAATCACACATCTAGGGTCAGATGATCATATCCCTAAAAGCATATGAGGGGATGAAGAATATCTGACCCTACATAAGTAGTTAGTGGAAAACTAATCCTGTATCAGTGGTTAGAGAGCAGCCATTTTGGAACAACTCATCAGAAAACAACTACAAACACTCCAGAGCAGGATGTTGTTGTAAATCTCTACCCATGCACAGTAGTAGTTTCCTTTCAGTGAGATGTCCTCTGGTCTTTCAGTTCATTTTGTCATCAGTGCTTATGTGTTGAGTAGGGAAACTATGGAATATCAAATGTGTCATCTCTTTACTGCATTTATGGAGAAACAATTTTTTTGTGACTGAAACTGCTCCAGGTAATCAAACGGTTAGAGTTGGGCTCAGGACTACATATGATAAACAGTGAATTTCCACAAAATAAGACTGTGTAAAATGTCAGACATACAATACATAAAGCGAAACAAAGAACAGACTTTTCAATACCTCATTATTTGATATTATTAGGTCCATCCAAAGCCATTGATAGAGAAAGTGCATTCCAAAAGTATTCACACCCCTCAACTTTTTCCACGTTTAGGGCTATAAGGTGGAATTAAAATAGATTAAATTGTCATTTTTTTGTCAACGACCTACACAAAAATGTTGTATTATTTGCATATTATTTATTTTTTAATTCTCCAAACTGTCAAGTTGGTTGCTGATCATTGCTAGTCTTGCCATATATATTCAAGACTATTTAAGTCAAAACTGTAACTCGGCCACTCCGGAACATTCAATGTCGTGTTGGTAAGCAACTCCAGTGTACACCGGCTTGTGAAAGTGTTCACCCCCCTTGGCATTTTTCCAACTTTGTTGCCTTACAACCTGGAATTAAAATAGATTTTTGGGGGGTTTGTAATCATTTGATTTACACAACATGTATACCACTTTGAAGATGCATTTTTATTTATTTATTTATTTATTGTGAAACAAACAAGAAATAAGACAACAAAAAAAACAGAAAACTTGAGTGTGCATAACTATTTCACCCCCCCCCAAAAGTCAATACTTTGTAGAGACACATTTTGCAGCAATCACAGCTGCAAGTCTCTTGGGGTATGTCTCTATAAGCTTGGCACATCTAGCCACTGGGATTTTTGCCCATTCTTCAAGGCAAAACTGCTCCAGCTCCTTCAAGTTGGATGGGCTCCGCTGGTGTACAGCAATTGGATTGAGGTCTGGGCTTTGACTAAGCCATTCCAATACATTTAAATGTTTCCTCTTAAACCACTTGAGTGTTGCTTGAGCAGTATGTTTAGGGTCCTTGTCCTGCTGGAAGGTGAACCTCCGTCCCAGTCTCAAATCTCTGGAAGACTGAAACAGGTTTTCCTCAAGAATTTCCCTCTATTTAGCGCCATCCATCATTCCTTCAATTCTGACCAGTTTCCCAGTCCCTGCCGATGAAAATCATACCCACAACATGATGCTACCACCACCACGCTTCACTGTGGGGATGGGTGTTCTCGGGTTGATGAGAGGTGTTGGGTTTGCGCAAGACATAGCATTTTCCTTGATGGCAAAAAAGCTCAATTTCTCATCTGACCAGAGAACCTTCTTCCATATGTTTGGGGAGTCTCCCACATGCCTTTTGATGAACACCAAACATCTTTGCTTATTTTTTTTCTTTTAGCAATGGCTTTTTTTCTGGCCACCCTTCCACAAAGCCCAGCTCTGTGGAGTGTACGGCTTAAAGTGGTCCTGTTGACAGATATTCCAATCTCCACCGTGGAGCTTTGCAGCTCCTTCAGGGTTATCTTTAGTCTCTTTATTGCCTATCTAATTAATGACCTCCTTGCCTGCTCCATGAGTTTTGGTAGGCGGCCCTCCCTTGGCAGGTTTGTTGTGGTGCCATATTCTTTCCATTTTTTAATAATGGATGTAATGGTTCTCTGTGGGATGTTCAAAGTTTCAGATATTTTTTTTTATAACGCAACCCTGATCTATACTTCTCCACAACTTTGTCCCTGAGCTGTTTGGAGAGCTCCTTGGTCTTCATGGTGCCCCTTGCTTAGTAGTGTTGAAGACTCTGGGGTCTTTCAAAACAGGTGTATATATACTGAGATCATGTGACACTTAAATAAAAATCCACTTGTGTGGGCTCTTTGCTTGACATCATGGGAGAATCAAAAGAAATCAGCCAAGACCTCAGGAAAATAAATTGACCTCTACAAGTCTGGTTCATCGACGCGGTGGGCCTTTACGGCTGGGACTGCAAGTTTGTGTTCCTTTTTTTTGGATTCCGCGAGCGCTAGCTGCCTGTACTACAGACACCTGTCGTTGTCGTGGGAATGATTCATTGTTCTCTTTTCGTAAAACAACTGATTGCAGTAAAGAGCCAATCTGGATACTAAGGAGACCCTGAGGGAAATTGACGAGTACCAACAGCTTTACGCTATTGAGGAACAACATACCCCTTCATGGAAAGATCTGGTGTGTTCCTTGTTCTTCATGATGCTCTCTGCGCTTTTAACGGACCTCTGAGACTATCACAGTGCAGGTGCATTTATACGGAGACTTGATTACACACAGGTGAATTGTATTTATCACCATTAGTCATTTAGGTCAACATTATATCATTCAGAGATCCTCACTGAACTTCTGGAGAGAGTTTGCTGCACTGAAAGTAAAGGGGCTGAATAATTTTGCACGCCCAATTTTTCAGTTTTTGATTTGTTAAAAAAGTTTGAAATATCCAATAAATGTCTCCCACTTCATGATTGTGTCCCACTTGTTGTTGATTCTTCACAAAAAAATACAGTTTTATATCTTTATGTTTGAAGCCTGAAATGTGGCAAAAGGTCGCAAAGTTCAAGGGGGCCAAATACTTTCGCAAGGCACTGTATAAAGAAGTGCATTGGAGATGTTCTACCCACTGTGACTATTAAAACCTACCTTAACCAGAAACTATGGATGGATGTCTGAATATAAACAGTGTAGCTATTCCCTCCGCAAGGCAGTCAATCAAGCGAAATGCCAGTACAGGGACAAAGTGGAGTCGCAATTCAATGGCTCAAACATGAGACGTAAAATAAATCCAGCAACGTCACGGACCCAACGTCACGCTTCCAGACAAACTAAACACCATCTTTCCCTGTTTTGAGGATAATACAATGCCACTGTCGTGGTCCACTAACAAGGACTGCCCCCCCCCCTCTGTGGCTGACATGAGTATAACATTTAAATGTGTTAACCCTCGCAAGGCTGCTGGCCCAGCTGCACAACGCGGTCTGCACAACGCATCACCGGGGGCAAACTACCTGCCCTCCATGACACCTAAAGCACCCGATGTCACAGGAAGGCCAAAAAGATCAACAAGGACATCAACCACCCGAGCCATTGCCTGTTCACACCGCTATCGTCCAGAAGGCGAGGTCAGTACAGGTGAATCAAAGCTGGGACCGAGAGACTGAAAACAGCTTCTATCTCAAGGCCATCAGACTGCTAAACAGCAATCACTAACTCAGAACAGGCACTGGCCACAAGTCACTTTATACAATGCACTCTAAATAATGCCACTTTAATAATGTTTACATATCTTACATTACTCATATCACATGTTTATACTGTATTTTATACCATTTACTGCACCTTGCCTATGCTGCTCGGCCATCCATATACTTACATGTACATGTTCTCATTCAGCCCTTTAGATTTGTGTGCATTAGGTCGTTGTTGGGGAATTGTTAGATATTACTGCACTGTCGGAACTAAAAGCACAAGCATTTCGCTACACTCACATTAACATCTGCTAACCATGTGTATGTGACAAAAAAAAACTTGATTTGATTGTGTGTATGCCAGTGACACACAATCTTAATGTAATCAATTTTAAATTCAGGCTGTAGCACAACAAATGTGGAAAAAGTAAAGAGGTGTGAGCATTTTCTGAAAGCACTGTTTGTCTCTACATTTTAAAAATCATTAGTAAAGTCAGTCATCAGAAAGAGTTAGTTGTCACACATGACCAAGCAGAGCAACAATAGTAGACACATGAGAGAGAGAGAGAGCATGTACACATGTTAGGTGAAGGTAGGGACAAGAGAAAGAGACAAAAGGAGTGAGAGATACAAGAGGAGTGAAAAAGAGAGTGATAAGGTTGATTGATGGAGGGATTCCCCCATGGTGTGTGACTACCTCTGCGCAGGACAAAACAGGTCAAAAGAATAAAGGAGAGAGGCTGTTGTAAGGATGAGAGAGCTGCAGTGAAGGAGAGGGGAAAAGAAGAAAAGAGAGATGAGTGGACGGGTCGGCCACCACTTGTGCCTCTTCATGTTTCGTTATAATAAAACTACTGTAAAGCAATCTATCTACAGCATAGGAGATAGAGACACACATCGAAAACTAGTATTTGTCTCAATGGTTACTTCTAGCCATACCTTTTGAAACCCGGTCATAATAGGCATACAGAATCCCAATGGATTCACATAAAATGTATCCATTACTCTATTAAAACATTAGGTACCTTCTTATTCTCAACAAAGTCTGAAGTGAGTGCAAACGTTGCATGTTATTATATAAGAATAACATACATTTCTGTTTCACCTTAAATCGTGATTTCACATTTATGCTTTAGACCCTCCAGAAAAATATCTGCTGCAAATGCTTGCACATGAAAAAAGCTAGACTAGAACTCTGTCGTCATTTTCTTGAAATACTAAATAGGCCTGGGTAGTTACCTCTTTCTTATATCGTAGCTGGTTGTAAATGGGCGGCTTTTGAGAGGTCTCAATCTTGACCTCTTGCGTTGACGTCCTATATGAGGGGTTACTGTAGGTCAGGTTGCTCACCCCGGGGTCAGCAAACTTGGACTTTTTGTGTCTGAGGATAGAAAGATGGGTAAACACATTGTACACACAGTCCACTGGATCAAACTGTCCATGGGGTGGCTATCTAGGTTAGCTCCCACAACAGACAAATGTCACAGGTCTAATATAGCTTCCTCTCTGTGTGATCTTTATCTGCACTGACATGAAGCAACAAGTTACATGACAGTAACATTGGCCAAATCTATTGGTGCTAAAATTGTTTACACCTAATCACTTATTTCAGATCTGGGCAGATAAAGGGATAGAGAATAGACATATATACACTACTATTCAAAAGTTTGGAGTCACATAGAAATGTCCTTGTTTTTGAAAGAAAAAATAAAAATAACATCAAATTGATCAGAAATACAGTGAAGACATTGTAAATGACTATTGCTGCTGGAAACGGCATATTATTATGGAATATCTACATAGGCGTACAGAGGCCCATTATCAGCAACCATCACTCCTGTGTTCCAATGTCACGTTGTGTTAGTCAAGTTTATCATTTTAAAAGGCTAATTGATCATTAGAAAACCCTTTTGGATTTATGTTAGCACAGCTGAAAACTGTTGTTCTAATTAAAGAAGCAATAAAACGGACCTTCTTTAGACAAGTTGAGTATCTGGAGCATTAGCATTTGTGGGTTCAATTACAGGCTCAAAATGGCCAGAAACAAAGACCTTTCTTCTGAAACACGTCAGTCTATTCTTGTTCTGAGAAATGAAGGCTATTGCATGCGAGAAATTGCCAAGAAACTGAAGATCTCTTACAACGCTGTGTACTACTCCCTTCACAGAACAGCGCAAACTGGCTCTAACCAGAATGGAAAGAGGAGTGGGAGGCCCCAGTGCACAACTGAGCAAGAGGACAAGTACATTAGAGTGTCTAGTTTGAGAAACAGACATCTCAAGTCCTCAACTGGCAGCTTCATTAAATAGTACTGAAAAAAAACAGTCTCAACGTCAACAGTGAAGAGGCGACTCCGGGATGCTGGCCTTCAAGGCAGAGTTGCAAAGAAAATGCAATATCTCAGACTGGCCAATAAAAAGAAAAGATTAAGATGGGCAAAATAACACAGGCACTGGACAAAGGAACTCTGCCTAGAAGGCCAGCATCCCGGAGTCGCCTCTTCACTGTTGACTTTGAGACTGGTGTTTGGCGGGTACTATTTAATGAAGCTGCCAATTGAGGACTTGTGAGGCGTTTGTTTCTCTCCCACAAATGCTGATGCTCCAGATACTCAACTAGTCTAAAGAAGGAGTTTTTTTGCTTCTTTAATCAGAACAACAGTTTTCAGCTGTGCTAACATAATTATAAAAGGGTTTTCTAATTATCAATTAGCCTTTTAAAATGATAATGTTGGATTAGCCAACACAACGTGCCATTGGAACACAGGAGTGATGGTTGATGATAATGAGCCTCTGTACGCCTATGTAGATATTCCATTAAAAATCACAGTTTCCAGCTACAATAGTCATTTACAACATTAACAATGTCTATACTGTATTTCTGAACAATTTTATTAGATTTTAATGGACAGAAAACGTGCTTTTCTTAAAAAAAGGACATTTCTAAGTGATCCCAAACTTTTAAATGGTAGTGTACAAATACTTTTTATTACTAGCACTAACTTTGTTGATGACTTCTTAATTGAGGAACATTTTACTTACTATGACTAATGTAGTTGTCTCACCTAGCTACTTTAAGATGAATGTACTAACAATAAATTGCTCTAGATTAGAGCTTCTGATAAATTACTCAAATGTAAATGTCAAATGACAGGAATTTTGAGTATTTAGAGAGGACTTGGTCTTACCTGTAAATAATGAAGGCAGTGATGATTATTAGGATGGCCAGAATGGTCAACGCTCCTCCAATCACATAGCTGATATGAAGCCCCTCCCCTGTGAAAGAAGCGTTGCAGATTAACAAATCAAATTGTACCTTACTTACAAGCCCTTAACCAACAATGCAATTTTAAGAAAATACCAACAACAAAAAGAGAAGAATAACAAACAATTAAAGAGCAGCAGTAAATATCAATAGTGGGGCTATATACACGGGGTACCAGTACAGAGTCAATGTGCGGGGGCACCGGTGTCAAGGTAATTGAGGTAATATGTCCATGTAGGTAGAGTTATTAAAGTGACTATGCATAGATAATAACAGACAGTAGCAGCAGCATAGAAGGGGGGGGCAATGCAAATAGTCTGGGTAGCCATTTGATTAGCTGTTCAGGAGTCTTATGGCTTGTGGGTTGCAGCTGTTGAGAAGCCTCTTGGACCTAGACTTGGCGCTCCAGTACCGATTGCCGTGCGTTAGCAGAGAGAACAGTCTATGACTAGGGTGGCTGGACTCTTTGGCAATTTTTAGGGACTTCCTCTGACACCTCCTGATATAGAGTTCCTGGATGGCAGGAAGCTTGGCCCCAGTGATGTACTGGGCCATAGGCACTACCCTCTGTAGTGCCTTGCGGACGGAGGCCGAGCAGTGGCCATACCAGGCAGTGATACAATCAGTCAGGATGCTCTCGATGGTGCAGCTTTAAAACCATTTGAGGATCTGAGGACCCATGCCAAATATTTTCAGTCTCCTGAGGGGGAATATGTTTTTTTCATGCCCTCTTTGCGACTGTCTTGGTATGTTTGGACTATGTTAGTTGGTTGGTGATGTGGACGCCAAGGAACTTAAAGCTCTCAATCTGCTACACTAAAGCCTCGCCGATGAGAATGGGGACATGCTTGGTCCTCCTTTTCCTGTAGTCCACGATCATCTCCTTTGTCTTGATCACGTTGAGGGAGAGGCTGTTGCGGTGATCAGGCCTACCACTGTTGTGTCATCAGAAAACTTAATGATGGTGTTGGAGTCGTGCCAGGCCATGCAGTCATGAGTGAACAGGGAGAACAGGAGGGGACTGAGCACACACCCCTGAGGGGCCCCCATGTTGAGGATCAGCGTGGCAGATGTGTTGTTACTTACCCTTACCACTTGGGGGAGGACCGTCAGAAAGTCCAGGATCCAGTTACAGAGGGAGGTGTCTCGTCCCAGGGTCCTTATCTTAGTGATGAGCTTTGAATGCACTATGGTGTTGAGCGCTGAGCTGTAGTAAATTAATAGCATTCTCACATAGGTTTTCCTTTTGTCCAGGTGGGAAAGGGCAGTGTGAAGTGCAATAGAGATGGCATCATTTGTGGATCTGTTAGGGCGGTATGCAAATTGGATTTGGTCTAGTGTTTCTGGCATAATGGTGTTGATGTGAGCCATGAACAGCCTTTCAAAGCACTTCATGGCTAAAGACTTGAGTGCTACGGGTTTGTCGAGGTTTAGGCAGGTGACCTTAGTGTTGTTGGGCACAGGGACTATGGTGGTCTGCTTGAAACATGTTATTACAGACTCAGACAGGCAGAGGTTGAAAATGTCAGTGAAGACACTTGCCAGTTGGTTAACGCCTGCTCAAAGCACACATTCTAGTAATCCTTGTGGCCCAGTGGCCTTGTGAATGTTGACCTGTTTAAAGGTCTTTTCTCACATCGGCTGCGGAGAGCATGATCAAACAGTCGTCCAGAACAGCTGATGCTCTCATGCATGTTTCAGTGTTACTTGCCTCGAAGCGAGCATAGAAGTTATTTAGCTCGTCTGGTAGGCTTGTGTCGCTGGACAGCTCTCGGCTTTGCTTCCCTTTGTAGTCTGTAATAGATTGCAAGCCCTGCCACATCTGACGAGTGTCGGAGCCGGTGTAGTACGATTCGATCTTAGTCCTGTATTGATGCTTTGCAAGTTTGATGGAGGGCATAGCGGGGAGGGCATAGCGGGATTTCTTATAAGCTTCTGGGTTTTAGTGCCAGTAATCCATGGTTTCTGGTTGGGGTATGTACGGTATGCAATTATTGATAAAGCCAGTGACTGATGTGGTGTACTCCTCAATGGCATTGGAAGAATCCCAGAACATATTCCAGTCTGTGCTAGCAAAACAGTCCTGTAGTTTAGCATCTACTTCATCTGACCACTTCTTTATTGACCGAGTCACTGGTGCTTCATGCTTTAATTTTTGCCTGTCAGCAGGAATCCGGAGGATAGAGTTATGGTCAGATTTGCCAAATGGAGGGCGAGGGAGTGCTTTGTACGCGTCTCTGTTTGTGGAGTAAAGGTGGTCTAGAATTGTTTTTCCTCTGGTTGCACATTTAACATGTTGATAAAAATGAGGTAAACTGATTGAAGTTTCCCTGCATTAAAGTCCTCGGCCACTAGGAGCGCCGCCTCTGTATGAGCGTTTTCCTGTTTGCTTATGGCGGAATACAGTTCATTGAGTGCAGTTTTAGTGCCAGCCTCAGTCTGTGGTGGTATGTTGACATCTATGAAAAATACATATGAAAACTCTAGGTAGGTAGTGTGGTCTACAGCTTATGAGATACTCTACCTTAGGCGAGCAAAACCTTAAAACTTCCTTAGATATCGTGCACCAGCTATTGTTTACAAATATGCATAGGCCCCGCTCTGTGTCTTACCAGAGGCTGCTGTTCTGTCTTGCCGATAGTGTATAATCCGCCAGTTGTCTGTTCTTAATGTTGTCGTTCAGCCACGACTCGATGAAACATAAGATATTACAGTTTTTAAATGTCCTGTTGGTAAGATATATACGTGCTTTCAGTTTGTCCCATTTATTCCCCAGCGATTGAACGTTAGCTAGCAGAATGGAAGGCAAGGGTTAGACACTCGTCGCGTGATCCTCACAAGGCACCCTGATCTCTTTCCGCAAAACCTCTGTTTCCTTTTCCAGCAAATCATGGGGATCTGGGCCTGGTCGGGTGTCTATAGAAGCATATCCCTCCCGTCCGACTCAATGAAGAACTCTTCGTCCAATTTGAGGTCCCAGTTCTGATGTCCAGAAGCTCTTTTCGGTCATAAGAGACGGTAGCAGCAACATTTTGCACAAAACAAGTTACGAACAATGCGAAAAAACAAACAAAATATCATGGTTGGTTAAGAGCTGATAAAAACGGCAGCCCTCCCCTCCGGCGCCATTTTCCTCCAACATCAACCAATGAGTGGATTACACTGCTATGACATCTAAACAATTAGATATAGCCTATAAAATCAACACTGTACATTTGAAAGTGAATAAGTTATTATGATGATGCAAAGTGTGATGAAGATGCTACTGAGGGTAATAATCATGATAATGATGATGATGGTGAAGCTGACTGATCTTTATCTTACCGTGAGGAGCCGTCACCACGTTGCTCTCTAAGCAGCCCTCCACACTCAGGCTCTTGTCTGTGCAGCTACAAAACGGGATGTAAAAAAAACAAAACATTTACCATCAAACTGAGCCTATACTTTCTCACAAACTGAAGATATAAAAGTAAAGCATAGTGATACAAGGTATTTAGTCAATATTCATATAAGACAGCACTCATTATGTATCAATATGATCCCTTCAGGTCATGGCCAATGAGGTAAAATGTCAGGCCTGTTTTTGTCATACTTAATCAGTGGGGGTCCTTGCTGAGGCGTGTCTGTGGGGGCTTCGGGGATCTTGTTAGGGGCTGGGGTGCTGGTGGTCTCTCTGTCTGGTGAGGTTGGCACATAACCTGAGACTAAACAGAGGAACAATGACTAGTGTTTTAAAGATAAATAAACAGATCACACACAAAACTGGAATGTTGCTTATCAAAATAAGTTGTTTCTCACACGCATGCAAGTACACACACACACACACAAACTCACTTGTGGAGCAGGGCCTGCTGTCTGGTTCATCAGGGCAGGCACAGACAAAGCTGTTTGTATTAGCGAAGCAGAGATGAGTACATCCTCCATTATTCACCCCACAGTGGTTAGTGCCTACATGGAAAAGAAAAGGCTTACTTTAACCTGTTCAACTTTTGTGCCATTTTCACAACGGCACATATAAATCAAATAACATTTTATTGGTCACATACACACTTAGCAGATGTTATTGTGGGTGTAGCGCAATGCTCGTGTTCCCAGCTCCAACAGTGCAGTAGTACCTAACAATTCACAACAATTCACAAATCTAAAAGTACAAGAATGAAACTAAGAAATATATAAATATTAGGATGAGCAATGCTGGAGTGGCATTGACTAAATACAGTAGAATATAATATAGTATATACATATGAGATGAGTAAAGCAGTATGTAAACATTATTAAAGTGACTAGTGCTCCATTATTAAAGTGGCCAGTGATTCCATGTCTATGTATATAGGGCAGCAGCCTCTAAGGTGAAGGGTTGAGTAACCGGGTGGTAGCCGGCTTGTGATGGCTATTTAACAGTCCGATGGCCTTGAGATAGCTGTTTTTCAGTCTCCTGGTCCCAGGTGTAATGCACCTGTACTGACCTCGCATTCTGGATGGTAACGGGTTGAACAGGCAGTGGCTCAGGTTGTTGATGTCCTTGCTGGCCTTACTTTGACATCGGGTGCTGTAGGTGTCCTGGAGGGCAGGCAGTGTCCCCCCGGTGATGCGCTGGGCAGGCCACACCATCCTCTGGAGTGCCCTGCGGATGCGGGTGGTGCAGTTGCTGTACCAGGCAGTGATACAGCCCGACAGGATAATCTCAATTGTGCATCTGTAAAAGTTTGAGGGTCTTAGTGGCCAAGACTAATTTCTTCAGCCTCCTGAAGTTGAAGAGGCACTGTTGCACCTTCTTCACCACACTCCCTGTATGGGTGGACCATTTCAGATCGTCTCCACTGTGGTCCCATCGATGTGGATAGCGATGTGCTCACGCTGCTGTTTACTGAAGTCCACGATCAGCTCTTTCATTTTGTTGAAGTTGAGGGAGAGGTTATTTCCCTGCCAACGCTCCACCAGGGCCCTCACCTCCTCCCTGTACACTGTCTCGTCATTGTTAGTAATCTGGCCTACTACTGTTGTGTCATCTGCAAACTTGATGATTGACTTGGAGGCATGCGTGGCCATGCAGTCATGGGTGAACAAGGAGTACAGGAGGGGGCTGAGCACGCACCCTTGTGGGGCCCCTGTGTTAAGGATCAGCGAAGCAGAGGTGTTGTTTCCTGCCATCACCACCTGTGGGCAGCTCGTCAGGAAGTCCAGGACCCAGTCGCACAGGGCAGGGTTTAGATCCAGGGCCCCGAGCTTAATGATGAGCTTGGAGGTTACTATGGTGTTGAAGGCTGAGCTATAGTCAATGAACAGCATTCTGATGTAGGTATTCCTCTTGTCCAGATGGGATAGGGCAGTGTGATGGCGATGGCCTTGTCTGTGGATCTATTGGGGCGGTAAGCACATTTAAGTGGGTCTAGGATGTCAGGTAAGGTAGAAGTAAGGTGATCCTTAATTAGACTCTCAAAGCACCTCATGATGACAGAAGTAAGTGCTATGGGGCGATAGTAATTTAGTTCAGTTAACTGTGCTTTCTTGGGTACAGGAACAATGGTGAACATCTTGAAGCAAGTGGGGAAAGCAGACTGGGATAGGGAGAGATTGAATGTCAATAAATACTCCAGCCAGCTGGTCTGCGCACGCTCTGAGGATGCGGCTAGGGATGCTGTCTGGGCCGGCAGTCTTGTGAGGGTTAACACGCTTAAATGTCTTACTCAAGTTAGCCATGGAGAACGAGAGCCCACAGTCCTTGGGAGCGGCCTGCGTTGGTGGCACTGTGTTATCGTCAAAGGGGACGAAGATGATTTTCAGATTGTCTGGGAGCAAGACGGTGTCCGCAACGTGGCTGGTTTCCCTTTGTAATCCGTGATTGCCTATAGACCCTGCCACATACGTCTCGTGTCTGAGCCGTTGAATTGCAACTCCACTTTGTCTCTTTACTGATGTTTTGCCTGTTTGATTGCCTTACGGAGGGAAAAACTACAGTCTTTGTATTCAACCATATTCCCAGTCATCTTGCCATGGTTAAATGTGGAGGTTTGCACTTTCAGTTTTGCGCAAATGCTGCCATCGATCCACGGTTTCTGGTTTGGGTAGGTTTTAATAGTCACCGTGGGTGACATCCCCTATACACTTCCTGATGAACTCTGTCACATGTTTGTGAAACGTCAATGTTATTCTCAGGTTACCCAGAAAATATCCCAGTCCTCGTGATCAAAACAATCTTGAAGCATGAATTCCGATTGGTCACCCCAGTGTTGAATAGACCTTAGCACAGACCTTAGCACTATAAGGAAGGGAGGAGCAAAATTGAGTCGTGATCTGATTTGCTGAAGGGAGGGTGGGGAGGGCCTTGTAAGCATCTCGAAAAGTCACGTAGCAGTGGTCTAGTGTTTTTCCTAAGTAACTACAGTCAATGTGTTGATAGAACTTTGGTAGCTTTTCCCTCAAATTTATTTTGTTAAAATCCCCAGCTACAATTCATGTGGCCTCAGGATATGTGGTTTCCAGTTTGCATAATGTTCCTTGAGGGCCGTTGTGGTATTGACTTGAGGGGGAATATACACGGCTGTGACTAACATATATTTTATGCTTAATGAAAGACATTCATATTTCAACCAATACATGCTTAGTGCTATTAGAAATAGCAACAATGTGACTATTACAGAGCAACAGGAGGCAAAAGGAAGTAAAATTGTCCGTTTTGAAAGTCTAGGTTTGAAACAAAATATACCAAAAGGATAAAGAAAACAAAAAAACAAGTCAGATCTTTTACCTAATAGTGGCACTACAAACACGCATAAATTCCCCTAGAAACACAGCCAATTGAAAACAGCAGGAATTGTGCAACGGCTCCATTTTTCAACACATAGGAATAATATACATACAGTGCCTTGCGAAAGTATTCGGCCCCCTTGAACTTTGCGACCTTTTGACACATTTCAGGCTTCAAACATAAAGATATAAAACTGTATTTTTTTGTGAAGAATCAACAACAAGTGGGACACAATCATGAAGTGGAACGACATTTATTGGATATGGCCGTGCAAAATTATTCAGCCCCTTTACTTTCAGTGCAGCAAACTCTCTCCAGAAGTTCAGTGAGGATCTCTGAATGATCCAATGTTGACCTAAAAGACTAATGATGATAAATACAATCCACCTGTGTGTAATCAAGTCTCCGTATAAATGCACCTGCACTGTGATAGTCTCAGAGGTCCGTTAAAAGCGCAGAGAGCATCATGAAGAACAAGGAACACACCAGGCAGGTCCGAGATACTGTTGTGAAGAACTTTAAAGCCGGATTTGGATACAAAAAGATTTCCCAAGCTTTAAACATCCCAAGGAGCACTGTGCAAGCGATAATATTGAAATGGAAGGAGTATCAGACCACTGCAAATCTACCAAGACCTGGCCATCCCTCTAAACTTTCAGCTCATACAAGGAGAAGACTGATCAGAGATGCAGCCAAGAGGCCCATGATCACTCTGGATGAACTGCAGAGATCTACAGCTGAGGTGGGAGACTCTGTCCATAGGACAACAATCAGTCGTATTATTGCACAAATCTGGCCTTTATGGAAGAGTGGCAAGAAGAAAGCCATTTCTTAAAGATATCCATAAAAAGTGTCTTTAAAGTTTGCCACAAGCCACCTGGGAGACACACCAAACATGTGGAAGAAGGTGCTCTGGTCAGATGAAACCAAAATTGAACTTTTTGGCAACAATGCAAAATGTTATGTTTGGCGTAAAAGCAACACAGCTCATCACCCTGAACACATCGTCCCCACTGTCAAACATGGTGGTGGCGCATCATGGTTTGGGCCTGCTTTTCTTCAGCAGGGACAGGGAAGATGGTTAAAATTGATGGGAAGATGGATGGAGCCAAATACAGGACCATTCTGGAAGAAAACCTGATGGAGTCTGCAAAAGACCTGAGACTGGGACGGAGATTCGTCTTCCAACAAGACAATGATCCAAAACACAAAGCAAAATCTACAATGGAATGGTTCAAAAATAAACATATCCAGGTGTTAGAATGGCCAAGTCAAAGTCCAGACCTGAATCCAATCGAGAATCTGTGGAAAGAACTGAAAACTGCTGTTCACAAATGCTCTCCATCCAACCTCACTGAGCTCGAGCTGTTTTGCAAGGAGGAATGGGAAAACATTTCAGTCTCTCGATGTGCAAAACTGATAGAGACATACCCCAAGCGACGTACAGCTGTAATCGCAGCAAAAGGTGGCGCTACAAAGTATTAACTTAAGGGGGCTGAATAATTTTGCACGCCCAATTTTTCAGTTTTTGTTTTTGTTAAAAAAGTTTGAATTATCCAATAAATGTCGTTCCACTTCATGATTGTGTCCCAGTTTTTGTTGATTCTTCACAAAGAAATACAGTTTTATATCTTTATGTTTGAAGCCTGAAATGTGGCAAAAGGTCGCAAAGTTCAAGGGGGCCGAATACTTTCGCAAGCCACTGTATGAGAAGCAAACTGACGTTGCTACCTTTCCACTAACGTAATTAGATTTCCTGTCTGATTCCCAGTTCGTCAGCTAAATAGCAGCTGAAGATCACGAGGTCTCCCGGCCACCTGAAGCCAGATGCGTCTGGTTGGGCAATGAGCTCAGCGTCAAAACTGAACAGATTTTGACACCTGACATCTTAAAATGACCCTAGCAATTGGGGTGTTATTTTTTAAATAACACATAAACAAGCGAGGAAACATCCAACTTATTTCCCCATTCAATTTGCTAATAGCAAACGAGTCAGATATAGCAATGGTACATACTGGAGGATACATGCAAGGTAATGAATTGAGAAAGAAATGCATTGCATTATGCATTAACATTTTACATTTCAGTAATTTAGCAGATGTTATTTATCCAGATTTAACAGAAACTCCTATCCAGAGCGACTCACATCTAGTGCATTCATCTGAAGACAGCTATGTGGGGCACGCTTCGGACATTGCCAGCAGTAAGATTTGAGGTTGTTTTACGAAAAGACAATTGCTTTCGAGTGGTATGTCATTTTGTATTTATTTTTTTACCGTAATTGACGGAATGGATATCCCTTAAGCTTAACGGACATTTTATAGCAGGTGTACTCAACAGATGAAGAAGAGTTTGTAGAGATTCGCAATACAATGTTGAACACTTTTACTGTTGTTGAGTAAAAAAAAAAAGTTTACCTCCGCTCTAAACAAGGCATGTATTACATAACACACACTGTAAATAATCATTCTTGAATGTGACCAACAGCATAAGGTGAAAGCTTGAAAAACGTAAATAAAAAACATCCCCGAAATGCCTCGCTACCACTCAGTCACTGTGGCGACACCACAATGGGGGTTGAATCTGGCTCTAATCATCTTGGATCAGATTACCCTCAATTCTAATCTACGCCATAAGAAGATGAACTAACACTTGAACCGGTATCAGTAGTTAGGGGCAACTTACCACCCGCTCAAGGGTGAAGATTCACCTTCGGTACAGGTCTAGGATCAGCTTTCCCTCCCCAATCCTAACCTTAACCATTAGTCGGGAAAATGCTAAAATGACTCAAGATCAGCGTCTAGGGGCAACATCTCTCTGCTCCCTTACCGCTCTGCCTCTGTGGCGAGACTATGATGATGTCCATGAGGCCCTCCACATTGGCCAGGACCGTCTCCTTGCTGCGGCCAGTGTGTTTGTCTACACGCTGAATGGACTTAGTCTGCCAGTCCGTCCAGTAGATCCAACGGTCTTGCTGCGAGAGTCGGGAGAAAGGGGTTAGAGGGGAGGACACCGGCTTCAACTGAGGGAACAAAGTAGAGAAAAAGAGAGGAGAGAAAGAAACACAGACGAGGAAGAGAGAGAGGGAGGAAGAAAATGAAGGTCAGAGATGGAGGGAAGTAGAATGGTTCAGTTTTATGGTTCAGTATGAGTGGAGCAGGAGGGAGAGCAAGTGAGGCAGTGAACAAACAATTGAGTGACGGAAGAGAGAAAGAGCAAGTGAGTGGACATGGCAGCCAGGGGGAGGGGTCAGGTAGTTGATTGACAGCTGGAGGGGATACCTGTGTGAGGGCGAAGGGGTGGGACACAGGGCTGATGAGGATTTGCCGGAGCTTTCCGTTTAGGTCGGAACTCTCAATGCGGTCCAGGTGAGCATCCACCCAGAAGATCCTACACACACACACACACGCAGGAGTTAAACACACACACAATCATAGTACATATACATACTAGGCAAAATACTTTGCAGAGATATTAGACAGAGATGAGAGGGATTTAACAGGAATTGACATCAAAACTATCTATCAAGAGGCCAGAAAACTCCTGTACTGTACTATGATTTACTACACACAGGATTCCCACACCTTCTTAAACATTAAATTCAAGTACTTTTCAAGGACTTTCCAGGCCCAATTCCCTCAAATTCAAGGACCCAACATGGCATAGTTTGAGACACGGATCAAGGTTAATTACTGTTACAACACTGTGAGAGCTAGCAGGCTTTACAGAAGCTCACAGACAACAATTAAAAAGAGAGAGGCTTGAATGTGTGAACACTTCTCAGTTGTTCTGTGTTACAGTGATGGCAGACTGTGGTCTCTTGCTTTCTCTAACACAGCAAAACAACATCTTGTGTAAGTTGAGCGATAGAGACAGAGACTTATTTACAAGTTGAAGAGCTAAGTAACTCCTCCTCCTTTATTTCATTAGCACTAGCTTAACACAAAACATGTCGCAGAGCAAAAACATGAGCTTTTTTTTAAGTAAACAAAAACACATGACCATGAATAAAAGGTTTGGAACAATAAAATATTAGATGAAAATGATAAATAAAACCTTTCCCCAATAAAACATTTCCCAGACCATTGTGTTCTGGGGTTGTTGGCCTTTTTGGTTCATTTGCTTTTTGTTGTTGTTGATCACTTACTCATTGAGAAGTGTTTTGCTCCTTCTCAAACTGTTAAAACAGTGCCAAACCCTTGCTTTTTGCTGCTATACCCCTTCATTTGCTTTTCAGGACATTCACTTTTTCGTTGAGTAGTGTTTCTATTTCAGCTATTTGTGCTTTTTTTTATCTTCAGCACCCTTTCTCAGGCTATTAGACTTGGCAATAAGAGTGAGGTTTCCTGTGCTCTCCGCTTTGAGTGCAAATTTGTCTGCTGAGGTCTCGAGAGCATTTATGTCATCTGTCATTTATGTCATTCTTTTCTTCCCTTTAAGTTAATCTATTTCATCTATAAGGTCTTTTCTCTTTCTGTTTTTTTTTGCTCATCCATTCTTCTCTGTCTGTTCTTCTTGATGTGTCACATACCTCTGCCTTGCAGATGCAAGGTGAGAGTAAGACAGTAAGAGGAGTTGGTGGCAAATTCTCCTTGATTTCTGAGCTCTCTGTCCTTTGACATATACTCGTAAAAATGTGTCCACGCTGTCTTGGACAGTGAGAGACAGAATAACAACAACAAAAATCCAGAAAAACGCATTTCAAAAATGTTATAAATTGATTTGCATTTTAATGAGGGAAATAAGTATTTGACCCCTCTGCAAAACATGACTTAGTACTTGGTGGCAAAACCCTTGTTGGCAATCCCAGAGGTCAGACGTTTCTTGTAGTTGGCCACCAGGTTTGCAAACATCTCAGGAGGGAGATCTAATCTTGTCCCTGACATCCTTGGAGAGCTCTTTGGTCTTGGCCATGGTGGAGAGTTTGGAATCTGATTGATTGATTGATTGCTTCTATGGACAGGTGTCTTTTATACAGGTAACAAGCTGAGATTAGGAGCACTCGCTATAAGAGTGTGCTCCTAATCTCAGCTCGTTACCTGTATAAAAAACACCTGGGAGCCAGAAATATTTCTGATTGAGAGGTCAAATGCTTATTTCCCTCATTAAAATGCAAATAAATTTCTAACATTTTTGACATGCGTTTTTCTGGATTTTTTGTGTGTTATTTTGTCTCTTACCGTTCAAATAAACCTACCATTAAAATTATAGACTGATAATTTCTTTGTCAGTGGGCAAATGTACAAAATCAGCAGGGGATCAAATACTTTTTTCCCCCCTCACTGTACATAGCATGCAGTACACTGTCAGCTTTCCACTCTGTTTCTTCCACTCCCTTCTGAAATGCTCCTTGTACAATATGGAGACGGCAACTGCCAATGTTTATAAGGTGTACATTTAAAATCTAGGAGGGTCTTCTCAACCTTTGAGTAAAATGACTGATTTACATTTGGTCCATCCAGGAGATCTGAACCATGTTTTCCTTGGTAGATCTTCGGTGCTCTTCTTATAGACCGCTTTAAGGTCCAATGTCACATAAATTTAGAATCATAAAATCTTATCCCAACTTTGTCCTCATCCCATAAACGGACGTGAAAGTCACACTGCTTTGACTGAGTTTTTCTGTTCAGGCTCATCAAAGAGAAGTACATAGTCCTCCTCCCCAGCAGACAGTTTTTTAGACAACAAGTGCTTGAAATGAGGAGCCAAGCTATGCACACACAGCTGGACTTTGCTGCCCTGCATGCGAAGGTCTTGGCTATTGCACTGTCTGGGAACATCGATGAGAACAGCACACCTAAGAGTAAAAAAAGAAGAAGATTGAAACCAAACACTTATTTCTGTTTATAGCCTGTATGTGAACCTGTGTGTGTCACAGAGAGAGAATATGAAATATGAAAACAAACATAACATGTTCCTAAAAAATAATTTAATGTTACAGTTGACAGTTTATAAACCATGTCACTCACCCCCATCATATTCAGACACCACAATGTCTCAGCCCTCAATTTGTCCTCTTTGGGAACGCCAGTTATGATGGAGGTGGTGACTGTGGTAGTAGTTTCAAGATTGTCTAGGTGGTGATGTCAATGATGACTTTTTCACATAGATCAATTGAGTGGGAGCTGTAAGAAAATAAGTGTCCAAGTCTGATGAATGACTAGCTAGCTGGCTAATGTTAGCTAGCATTAGTCATGAAACGTTGTCACTAACAACTCTAGTGAACGTCCTATAACTAAATGTAAACTTCACCTAACGTCATTTATTTTAAATGTTCACTGTCTAGCTCTGCTTGCTGCAAGTTGGCTAACGTAATGTTTACAAATTAGCTAACTTTAGCAAGCTAGCACTATTGTCAGGTGTGATTCTGTGGGAGAACTGACTGAGACATCTAGATAACGTCAGCTAACAACAACATAGAAAACGTTAATTTGACCGAATAATTCTGTAACGTTAAAGTTAATTTACACAACCATGAAGAGACGGAATAATCTAGCTAACTAATTAACGTTAATAACTAAGTACGGTTGTTGTATTCCTTTCTACATTATCAGGGGTAGGACCTACCTGCTTTTAACTTGCAGATGGCCGTCCTGTGTGATGCTTCAGCAGCATGGCTTGTCACAGCTGCTTCGTCCATGGCGTGAACTTTAATTGATTTGCTGCAGGCTCTGCATCGGGCCATATGGATGTCCCACTGATCATTAACAAGCCAGTCTTTGTAAATGTCTTTGGTGAGCCACGAGTCCTGGAATTTACATTTTCCAGGCATAGCTGAAGGTTCGCTTAACGTTACATCGTGCATACATTTATTTTGTCCCCCCACACCAAACGTGATCACGACATGCAGGTTAAATTATCAAAACAAACTCTGAACCAATTATTTTAATTTGGGGACAGGTCAAAAAGCATTAAACATTTATGGCAATTTAGCTAGTTAGCTTGCACTTGCTCGCTAATTTGTCCTATTTAGCTAGCATGCTGTTGCTAGCTAATTTGTCCTGGCATATAAACATTGAGTTGTTATTTTACCTGAAATGCACAAGGTCCTCTACTCCGCCAATTAATCCACACAAATAGTTTCTGGTCATCCCTCTTCCTTCCAGGCCTTTTCTTCTCTTGACTTTAAATTGCGATTGGCAACTTTCATAAATTAGGTACATTACCGCCACTGACCTCATTTGTCTTTCAGTCACCCACGTGGGTATAACCAATGAGGAGATGGCACGTGGGTACCTTCTTCTATAAACCAATGAGGAGATGGGGGAGGCAGGACTTCCAGCGCGATCTGCATCAGAAATAGAACTGATTTCTATTTTAGTCCTTGGCAATGCAGACGCTCGTTAGCGCACTCGAGCATTGTGGGTGCAACAATTGAATAACATAAGATTTCTACGCTTATTTTGCAACGCCCGCGCACGCGACGCGAGCAGTGTGGTCAGCCTGTTAGGTTTCTCGCTTGCTTGCCGCTGTTTAACCTGGATCATTTGACTTCAATCACTTATGCACGCAAGTGCAGACAGTTGAACGTAAGCCTATTACTGACGTTAAGTAAAAAAAAAAAATTGAAATACCTTAAATTTCTATTCATGCACAAATTATATAAATTCAAAATAACCTTGATTTTTTTCTCTCAAATTCACAAACTTTCAAGGACCCGTGGGAACCCTGTATACAAAACAGAATGTTCTGCAGACAATAATTTGATTTTCTCGACTAAGATCTGCTTTGCATGCTGTTAGTTCCTAATATTTTCAGTCTTTCTTTCCCTGTCTGTCACACTCTCCCTCCCGCTCCCTCTGTAGGTTGACATTTATTGGGATGAGTCTTGTCCTGGAGGCAGAACTGAGCAATTTCTGCTAGATGGGCCAACTGCAATGTCAAATTTGTCTTTATTGTAAAAATTTATGAAAACAAAACTTTGCTTTTTGGTCTTAATTTAAAGTTAAATTAATTTAAGGGTTAGGCATTAGGGTTAACAGTGTGGTTAAGGTTAGAGTTAAGGCTAGGCAGATAATATGACTTTATGGCTGTGCCAGCTAGTGACAAAGGCTGCAGCAAGGCTGCCTCCAGAACAAGATTTATCATGAAAAACACTAACCTGCGCTCCCTCTCTCCCTCCCTACCATTCCCTCTCTCCTCTCTCCCTCCCTACCATTCCCTCTCTCTCCTCTATCTCTATCTGTCATTCCCTTATTTCCTCAGTCCCTCCGTCCCTATCCAATCCCTCGCTCTCTCCTATATATCTGTCTGTCATTTCCTTATTCCCTCCCTACCAATCCCTCGCTCTCTCCTATATATCTGTCTGTCATTCCCTTATTCCCTCCCTCCCTTACCACTCTCTCTCCTTTATCTCTGTCTGTCATTCCCTTATTCCCTCCCTCCCTACCTCTCTCTCCTGTATCTCTATCTGTCATTCCCTTATTTCCTCCCTCCCTCCCTACCAATCCCTCGCTCTCTCCTATATATCTGTCTGTCATTTCCTTATTCCCTCCCTACCAATCCCTCGCTCTCTCCTATATATCTGTCTGTCATTCCCTTATTCCCTCCTTTCCACCAACTCTCTCTCCTTTATCTCTGTCTGTCATTCCCTCCCTCCCTCCCTCCCTCCCTCCCTCCCTCCCTCCCTCCCTCCCTCCCTCCCTCCCTCCCTCCCTCCCTCCCTCCCTCCCTGTCAGTCCCCTATTCCCTGCCTGTCTCCATTCCCCTCCCTTCCACTCTCTCGCTCTAACCTGCGTGTGTCGTAGTCCAGTGTGAGTCCGTTGGGCCAGCCCAGGTCTGTGTTAATCAGAACTTTGCGGTCTGATCCGTCTAGGTGTGCCCGCTCAATCTTAGCAATGTGACCCCAGTCTGTCCAGAACAGGTACCTAGGGAGACCAATGAAACAATGACAACCCAGTTCCCGCACCCCCCCCCCACCCCCACACACTTACAAACGCCCACAAAACCAATCTCTTCCACTATACCCTTCCACCCTCTTCCCTCAACCTTAACACTTCCCCCCTCTATTCCTCCTTCTCTCCCCCTCTCACCCTTTGCTGGGAAACACAGCGATGGCCCTGGGTTCATCCAGGCTGTTGTTGACTAGTACTTTGCGGCTGGTCCCGTCCAGTCGGGCCACCTCAATGGTGTTGCGACCTGTGTCAGTCCAGTACATATTCCTGGTCACCCAGTCCACAGCCAGACCATCAGTAGTCTTCAGACCCTGGCTTATCACTGTCTCCATCCCTGTACCATCCAGGTTGGCCCGTCTGACCAGCACAGGAGAAGTTAAGTCAAACAATGAATCAATCAATCAGCAAATCAATTAGTTATATAATTTATTAAATCAAATCCTATTGCTCAAATACATTAATTGTAAAGAGTTAAAACCCCAAATAGTAAGAAAAAGTGACAGTGACAAGGATGAATTCCATGTGTGGGAATGCATGCGTGTGTGATTAAGAGTGTATTTATTGTGTGTGTGTATACACTGAGTATATAAAACATTAAGAACACCTCTTTACATGAAATAGACTGACCAGGTGAATCCAGTTGAAAGCTATGATCCCTTATTGATGTCACTTGTTAAATCCACTTCAATCAGTGTAGATGAATGTTTAAGAAGGATTTTTAAGCATGGTAGTAGGTGCCAGGCGCACCGGTATGAGTGTGTCAAGAACTGCAACACTGCTGGGTTTTTCACGCTCAACAGTTTCGTGTGTACCAAGAATGGTCCACCACCCAAAGGACATCCAGCCAACGGCTGGGCTGGCCAGTGGTCAAAAACAGGTCATTGGTGAAAGAGGACAAATGAGGCAGACACGAATTGTGCAGAGCAACAGACGGACTACAGTTAGTCAACTGACAGTTCAGTACAACATTGGTCCCCAAAGACCCATCAAATAATGCACAACTCGTTGTACCTTGACACGAATTGCGTATGGCAGCCGAAGACCTTGCAGAGTTCCACTTATTTCAGCAAAAAACAAGAAACCGCGGTTGCAGTGGGCTAAGGGACAAAAACACTGGAGAGTTAAAAAAAACATTGCCTGGTCTGATGAATCCCGGTTCCTGGTATTTAGAAAACCACATGAATATATGCATCCACCATGCTGCTTTTCAACATTGCAGGCTGGTGGTGGTGGTGGTGTGGGGTGTGTTTTCATGGCACACATTGGGTCCCTTGATAAAAGCGGAGCTACGTTTGAATACCACAGGATATCTGAACATCATTGCCAATCAGGTACATCCCTTCATGGCAGCTGTGTATCCATCTGCCCCATGCCACAAGGTTAGGATTGTCAAGGAGTGGTTCCACAAACATGACAGTGAATTTAGCTTACTGCAGTGGCCTGCCCAGTCAACAGATCTCAATCCAATTGAGCATCCATGGGATGAGATGTAACAATCTATTTGGTGTAGAGATACACTACCAGCCAACTTGACACAACTGTGGGAAGCATTAGGCCAGCATCCCTGTGGAACACTTTTGACACCTTATAGAGTCAATGAATTGAGGCTGTTCTGAGGGCAAAAGGAGGTGCAACTCAATATTAGGAAGGTGTTCCTAATGTTTTGTACAGTGTATATTGTGTGTGAGCGTGTCTTTTTAGCATACCGGATAACATCAAGGCTGACATCGGTGTAGTACAGCTTCCCGTCCACGCTGTCGTAGTCCAGTGAGATGACGTTGTGCAGCTCAGGCACGGGCACATGCACATCTGTGTGGTCATTTGTGTCCAGGGAGATGCGTCGCACGCTGACCCGGTTGGAGAAGAGCAGGTAGGTCTCGGGGGAGTCGTCACATGACCTGGCATCCCCCTTGAGGAGGATGCCGGTGGGACAGGCACAGGAAGTACCGTTGGGGCGGGGTAGACACAGGTGGCTACAGCCCCCGTTCCTTCTACCACACTTATTGAAACCTGGAGGGAGGGGGGGTGGTGTGTAAGAGAGAGAGAGAAAGAAGCAAACCAAGTCAAACTTTTGTTGCAGGTACACAAATAGGGGTAGCAGCAGCATATTTATGGGTGTCATTACATTGCCATTACATACAGGCAACTGATTCCATTGAAAGTGAAGTGAGAGAGGGAAGACTAACAATAAATAGATAATACAGGGGATAAAGGGAGGACAACAAACATGTAAGTGCCACGCAATTCCTAACACACACCAACCAAACAACCTTCCCAGATTTTTTGCAGTGTGTGATTTTCTAAAATGAAATGATCACAAGTAAGGTCACTCCCATACAATTCTATGGTCATGCCCACTAAGGCCAACTTTGAATGGTTGATGTACCAGGCTTTTATGCGACATGCGCAATAGCCTGGGGATGAGGTTAAACCAATGCGAAACCCTACCCACACCTTCCTCTCTGCTGTTCAGAGGCCAGTGTGCCATTCGTACACTCACCCAGTGGCTTCTCTCTATCCACGGCCTGTATGTCCATGAGCCCGGGCAGGTTGCTGCGCACGGTGATGGTGTTGGCGCCGGTGGTTTTGTCAGCCCGCTGGATGCTGCGGCTCTGCCAGTCGGTCCAGTAGATGTGTGGTCCTAGTAGGGTCAGACCGTACGGGTGCTGAACCGGGGATACCAGGGTACGGCGGTTCAGCCCATTCAGGTCTGCCGCCTCGATGCGCTACGGGAGGGAAAAACTTAGTTAAATTCATTGACTCAATAGGCCGGTTTTCCAGACACAGGATAAGCCTAGTCCTGGATTTTAAAAACTTCTTCAATGAAGATTCTCCATTCTTCTTCTCCAATAAGAACACAGAATTGTCATTTCAGTGGCAAAATGCTTTCGCTATGGTGTGTCCTACTTTAAACATGACCCAGCTGTGGAACAAAAGCCTGCACACTCTGTATCTCTCAGGATTGGTTGACCTCTGCTTTAGCTTTTCGGGATAGGGCGACTGACCTCTGTGTGTGCGTCAGCCCACAGTAGCTGTGAGCCGGCACTGTCGATGGCCAGTCCGTTGGGCCAGCCAAGGTTGTTACTGATCAGAACCAAACGGTCTGAGCCATCCATCGCTGACCGCTCCAGCTTAGCATGCTCCCCCCAGTCTGTCCAGTACATATACCTGGAGGAGAGCGAGAGAGAAATGAATGTCACACTGGAAGTCGTTAGTAGACTGACAAAGGAGGGCTAACTATTTCCCAATCTAGGCTGTTTAGAAAGTAAATTCCTTGGGTGTAATTCACGACGGGTCAACTTTTATTGACCTGCAAACAAAAATACCTAAATACCTAAAACACACAGGAACTAACTCTCTCACAGTCTGCATATGATTATTCAGTACATTGATAGTAAAAATGACATTTTAATTTAAAAACAAGTGCAAAATCAGCACTTTGATCTAAACACACTGCTGTGCACAGTGAACCTGTTAGCCAAACTCTAACTCCTTACCCCATCTCGTGGTAGAGGGCGATGGCTCGCGGGCTGTCCAGGTTCTGCCAGATCAGAACCTTCCTCATGGAGCCGTCCAGGTTGGCCACCTCGATCCGGTTCGTTCCGGTGTCCGTCCAGTAGATCTTGCGACCCACCGCATCCACCGCCAGACCATCAGTGGTCATCAGACCTGGAGAGTGAAAGAAAAAGAGAGGAAGAAGGAAGAAAGGAAAATAAAGAAATAAAGAAAGAGTGGAAGAAAGGAGCGAATGAGATAAAGTTAGGGAGAAGAGAGAGGATTAGAGGAAGTGAGAGAAGGGTATGTAGAAGAATAGAAGTTAAAATATTTCAGTGCTACAGGTCATTTGTTTTACAATATAGATGAATATTCCTCTGTAATACAGCAGATAGACAAAAAAGACACTAGCCTATCTGTAATATGATTCAGATACTGTATGTTTTGATTTATGAAATAAAGTTGATTGATTATTTCCCTCACCTGTAGCGATGATATCCTCATGAGCTGTCCCATTGATGTTAGCTCTACTCACCTTCTTCAGTGTGCTGTCTGACCAGTACACTTTACCTGCAGGGGGCAGTAGACACACACACACATCAAGGTTACAAAGACATACGGTTAGTCACTGTTTCACCTCCACATCAGTGGAGGCTCCTCAGAGGAGGAAGGATCATCCTCCTCAATGAAGTTCATAAAAATTTAAATAGTTATCCATTATAGATAAAAGTATACTAACTATATTTACGTCACCAGTGACGTGAATATAGTTAGTATAGTTTTTAATTAATAGTTCTAAAAATAATTTAAAACACACAATGCAATGAAGGTCTACAGTCGCCTCAGAAGTACTCTCTGGGGTAGTACCATGGTTTAGCCGGAGAACAGCTACAGTAGATTCCGTCCTCCTCTGGGAACACGGACCTCAATTCAAAATCTAGGAGGCTCATGGTTCTCACTCCCTTCCATAGACTTACACAGTAATTATGACAACTTCCGGAGGACGCCCATCAACCTATCAGAGCTCTTGCAGCAAGAACTGACATGTTGTCCACCCAATCAAAGGATTAGATAACAAATACATTTCTTCATAAATTAAGGAGAAGCAAGAGGGCGAGCTAGCTATATTTTGTTGTATTTTTTTCCACTTTCTCAGCTAATGAATGCAGCTAGCTAGTTTAGCCTACTCAAACAGAGAGGGATGCTTTGTTAGCTTGCTGGCTATGGCTATCCAACACTGGAACTCTTCTAAATCAAGATAAGCTTTAAGTTTTATAAATGTATTGCCACCGGGGCGCAGTGTAACTGCTAAACTGCGTGATTGTAGCAGGTTTACTAACGCGTTAGTTCTATTAGCTATGTTGACTATGACATTAGCTAATATGGTGACAACGATGTAGACTGTGTGTACCGATTAGCGTTAATGGTATGAAGGTTTGACTTGGAAAGGTTTTTTCGCCTGGTCACAGACAGCTAATGTGTTGTGCAATGAAGTCCACAAGTGAAGGGAAAAGGAGACAGGAAGACAGCGTAAATGAGAGAAAGAATTATACAACGAGCAAAGTGATCATGCTGTTTGTATGTGGCTGCTATGAAAGTGAACTGTGTGTGCGTGCGGGTGATCAGGGGTGTATTTTATTCTGCCGATTCTGTTGAAGAAGGTTTTTAAACAGAAGCAAACAGAACAAAACGGGGATCAACATACCTGAATTTGTCCAATAGAAACTCTTATTTGCAACTGCTTGACAAATGATTACACCCTAGATCAGCTAGATGTAGGGAAGAGTGTGCAAGGCAGTATTGAATGTCATTCACTGTCTGTCACCTTGATTACTAAAACATTTATCTCAACCTATGTGTGGTAAACTTTCATTCATAGGATACATTGTAGCAACCTCATGATGGCTATTGGTAACATTTTTGTATCATGTACTAGCCTAAACCTATCGATGTTAAATTGAGCTGGATGAATGAAATATGAATGACAGTTATCCAATACACTGTAATAGAAATAAGGCCATGCTCAATGAAAAAAATGTTTTGCTCCCTCATCTTAAATGGCACTGACCACTACTGGTGCACATTCAGATCACAATTAAAAAATGACACTTTTTTGTCAAAGGACACTGATGATGAAGCCTTTTCGGGCGAAACGTCTGGTCTGAAAGATTGAATACATTTTTATTTATATTTACTGCAAAACCTAAGTGCAGACCTTCCTCATTTTCCTGTTCAAACCACAGAGATTACAGAAAACACACATACACACCCTCTTTAGGGTCCACTCCGATGGCGATGGTGTTTTTCATGGATCTGTTGACAGCCAGCACCACATCAGCAAAGTAGGGGATGTCCAGAGAGACCATCCTGATATCAGTCCGCCGTGCAAAGATCAGGAAACTACTCATCCCTACAACCAAGACACAACACTGTCAGTATGGAGAGTACAGGTTATGGAATAAAACCACCTTATATTTTGGATTATGATGAGGTTATACAGTTGAACTATGTTTATGAGGCATTTGTAAGTGATATTCTTTAAGAATCAACGGTCTGTAAATATTGTATCGCAGCTTGGGCCTTGACGGTGAAGGTAGTAATTAAAGGGATGTCAGCAGTAACGTTTTCAAGATAGAGCACTTACAGTACAAAGAAAAGAGTGTGACGATAATGCGAAACACATTATTATCACAGTAAGATTTTTACTGAAAGTGTTCCATCTTGAAAACTTTACTGCTGACATGCACACTTGTTGGGACCATATCAACAGCGTACTAATGAACAAAATACTAAACTATGTATTTTTTTCTCTCCTTTAAATCAAGATGAGACAATTTTTTATTTTTTATTATCAATCTGTTATCAATCTACTTGTGGTATCTTGGAAGACATAGTTTATTTACATCAATATCTCTGTGGTAAATTGTGTTAAGGTGATGAGATACATGGTATAGTGTTGCTTTTGTTCTTGTTTTTTAAAACCTTTATTTTATCAGGTAGTCATACTGAGACCAAGGTCTCTTTTAAAGAGCCCTGAATTTCAGAAAATACAAAATGCAAAAGAAACAGAACAAGGTCATGAAACAAACAAATTCATCAGTAATAAGGTCCTCAATCAGGTGTCTAAATTGCCCCAGAGGCAATTTAGAAAAAACATTAGAAAACATTTAGAAAACATCCAATGTACCATGGGTTGTTGTACAATGGGTGCTAGTAGTATAATACTATTATATTGTTGCTATGCTACCGTGTGTGCAGGTCTTTCCATCCAGCTGAAGGTTGATGCCAGTAGGACAGGTACAGCTGGAGCCTTTTGTGGGTGGAGCCAACAGACACAGGTGACTGCAGCCCCCATTATTCACCGCACAAGGTGTCCGCACTAGAGAGTGAGGGACAGAGGGGGGAGAGAGCGCAATATATAATTATTCAACATAAAAACGTAAGATGATAGTATATGTTGCCCACTCACAAACTATTGCAACAATGACATATGTGTCTCACTCATTTAACAGTTGAGAGTTTAAAAAGGATCTCAAACACAATTTAGCCATGCGCTCTGGATTAGAGTCTCCATGGCCATGGGTTCTGTGCAGCAGGCTGAACGTTTGACATCCATACTTATCAGTGCTGCTTCAGCCTGGTATGAGCCCCAGGTGCTTTTTGCCCTCTGAACCACATATCTAGGATCAGTTTACCTGGCCTCTAATCTCGCTAGCGACAGGGAGGGACACAGGTGGGTGGGGGTCTAGTATCTTGTCACAAAATACTCAGAGGGCCAACAGGGCGCACGCACGCACGCACGCACACGCACATACACACACACACACACACACACCGGTGGTGCGGTAGCGGTGGAACATGTGAATATCCATGAGGTTCTCCAGGTTCTCGGCGAGTGTCTGTCGTCCCAGGCCAGTCATTTTGTTGGCACACTGGATGCTCTTTGACTGCCAGTCTGTCCAATAGAGCTTCTCCTCATGCAGAGTCAGCCCAAAGGGGTGGGGCAACTGACTGCCAATCAACACCTGGACACCAATGGAGGGGCGGGGGGAATAAAAATATTAGCCAGTATTCTGATTCACAGAGTAAAAAGTCTCACTTGATTAAATACCCATCCAACATACAAAAATAGTTTGAAAATAAGCTAAAACTTGTAAAGACTATCCCTTCAAGACCACCTCACCTGTCTGTCTGAGCCATCAAAGTTGCCAAACTCGATGGTCTTCATCCCGGCGTCGGCCCAGTACAGGCGCTGTGTTTGGTAGTCAATTGCCAGTCCGTTAGGCCATGTCAGGTTGGAAGAGATGATGACGATACGGCTGGATGCGTCCATCCCTGCCTGCTCTATCTTAGGACTCACACCCCAGTCTGTCCAGTACATATATCTATAGTACTCAGGGAAAATCATGTATCAGTAAACTGTACACGTATGTGGTATGCACAATTCATCTGTATACTGTATGTTCAGATTAATTGTCAGTGGTAAACAACAAAGTTCATGCAGCGCTAACTTTTTGGGAGGACTCTATTGAACTGCTGGAAAAAAAGTGTGTTTACATGCTACTCTGCAAACTACTGTCAGAGGTGTCATTGGATATTTGACACCTGATATTGACCCGTGACTTCTAACTCACCCTCCAATTGGGTCAACCACGATGTCCCTGGGTCGGTCAAGATTCTCCCAGATCAGAACAGTACGCATGCTCCCGTCTGCATTAGATACCTCGATACGATCTGTACCTGATCTCACACACGCACACACACACACAAGCATGCACACACTCACACAATTAATTATTGTTTGTACAACAAATTACTCAATAAAGACTAGTCAAAAAAGACTTCCTGGTAGTCTATAGCTGACATGATACACAGTGGTACAAACTGAAGTTTGTACCACTACCCTATAGTAATTTAAATCTAGAACACGGGTACAGTTAAGGTTTCTTACCTGCGTCGGTCCAGTAAAGTTTGTTGGTCACCCAGTCAATAGCCAGACCGGCTGGACTTTCCAGACTGGTGTCCACCACCACCTGACACACACAATAACAACTAATTTCAATACAGTACAGTAACTTAATTGAAATACTCCCCCATAGCAAAAAAAAGTCAAACAGCTGTAAAATGAACTGTGATACCAGACTCTCATCAATAGGTGGCGACATTTGGTTAAAAGTAAAGTGCAAGGGACTTTAATCAATACTCTGATCTCATCAGCTAAAATGATTCCCCCAAACAATTGTATCTTACCAAGCATTAGACCAAACATCCACCACTATAACACTAAACTGTTTTCTTCTCTATTACTAGCTATTTTATTTGTAATGATCTTGATGGGTGGTTGTCTCACTTACTTTATTTGAATGCACCTTCCATTGTACAGTAAGTGGCTCTGGATAGGAGCATCTGCTAAATTACTAACTAATATGGGAAATAATATTGGGAAGAACTGACCTCCTGCCTTGAGCCGTCCCATTGGGCCCGGTTGATGGAGTCGGTGGTGACATCCGTCCAATAGATGAAGCCCTCCTCGGCATGCCAGTCCAGTGCCACGGCGTTGCGTACGTCGGCCAGCGGGATGACATCATCCGACATGTCCTCGGTGTCGAAGCTGATTCGTCGGATGTCCGTCCTTCGGGCAAAAAGCAGGAACTTGTCAAGACCTGATCAAAGACCAAAGGTCTTCTGTCAGTGCTCTAGGTTTACCAACAGGGTCATCACAACACACCAACATACACCAAGGCTCTGTTTCAATTATCCACACTAGCGTACCCCTTGGGATTAAGCAATAAATTGGGCATTCTAGTGTGGACAATTGGAACCTAACTAAACCAACACATGCTATTAAAGGGCAATTCTGCCACCTTTCAACCTCATATTCGTTACCTCCAGCACCAAACCAGTGTCTACATATGTGAAAACAGCTAGATAAGAAGAAAGGACCTAAAACATAAAAATAAATGCTACTGTGACTTCACAGGGTAGGATTAAAAGTAAGAAAAACGAGCTTCTAGCAATGTTTTAACTTAATTTTTTATATAAAACGCAAAAATATGCCGTTTTCACATATGTAGACACTGGTATTGTGCTGGGGATAATGAAAAGGAGGTTTAAAAGTGGTGGAGTTGCCCTTTAACATTAGCTAACTGGACTGAAAATGTACTTAGCAAACATTGAGTTTATATTTAGAATGAAGCAATGCCTAAATGAACACAATAATATTTACAACTCTAAATAATCACATTGAAATGTCAACAAATGTTCTAGCATTCTACCTAGAGTGTGTTCATGTAGGCAAGTAAGTATACTCACTCAGGGCACAGTTATGCTGGTCCACTTTCTTGAAGCCCGTGGGGCAGTCGCAGGTATAGGTCTTGTTGCCAGGGAGACAGAGGTGGCTGCAGCCCCCGTTGTTGGTCCCACATCGGTTACGCCCACCTGGAGGCGAGGGGGAGAGGTTAGAAGCACTCTGTGAGTGTGCAGGTGTGTTACTGACTAACAGAGTGCACCTGTGGGTGGTGTGTGTGTGTGTTTGTATGTGTGTGTGAGTGCGTTTGTATGTGCACGAAGAAGCATGTGTGTGTATTAGATTGGATGTGCGTTCATGCATGCGTATCAGTGTGTGTTTGTGTCTGACTGACCTGCGGGCTGTCTCTGCGGGTGCAGTGTGTGTATATCCATTGGGAAGTGCAGCTTGTTTCTGATGATCTCCTGGTTCTTGCCTGTGAACTTGTTGGCACTGTTGATGCTCTTGGTGTGCCAGTCTGTCCAGTAAAGGCTATCCTCAAATACCGTGATGGCAAATGGATGGGGCAAACCTGGATGGAGCGAGAGTTAGACAGAGAGAGAGAAAGACAGAGAGAGAAATAGACAAATATATGTATTTAAAGAAGCATATGTTGTCCTTATTACTGAAACACAAGAATAGAATTGGAACATTCTCATTGACCCTTTAAAGGAATTAGACCAAGTGGTATAGAATGAGGGGGGATTACATGATTTCAAACAACAAGCACCCATTGGAGCAGCAACAAAATCAACATACAGCCACACACAAATCCCTAAACAGTTCCTCCACAAACTAAAACAAAACACCAAATAAAACCAATCTGGAGTAAAGGAACAATTATCTTCAAAGCAAAATAGCACAAAGTTGGACAAGATCTGCTTCCTCACGCCATCAAATGAGGACGAGTTAATGTTGTTGTCTTTTCAATTGTGTCCCCTATTGTATTCAGCCTTAATCAGAGCTGGTTGGAGTTAGCCTGTTTCTTATTAGCCACTCGCTAATGACATAAGCTTTGGGAGTCAAATGCTAGCTCTATAGATTTCTTCTGAGAAGAAGTCCCTGTTTGACTACTTGAAGAAAGGAGGGAGGGATTGATCAAAGAAAGGAAGGAACGGAACAATGATTTGGTCTTTAAATAGGGCCACAGTCTTGGTGGAGAACATATGTGGAACACTTCCATACCATTGTCCCTCTATTCATTCATTAGCCCAGCTGAAGTGGCCCTATTGGCCAGATTGCCTACAGTTTTGGCAAAGCACAGAGAACCTCAGAGAGTGCTGAATACGCTCAGCTGATGGATGGAAAGAACATCGTTTTCACCTTGTTTATTTCTGTTGGTGGTGCACAGTTTATGGTGAGCTTGCTGCCATAAAGGTCTTACACAGGTCTAGTATTTTATACCAGGGTTTTACAGTGGGGTGTAAATGAAGAGGGGTGAAAGACCAAACCTGGGGAGAGAGGAGAAGATATTATCTAACTATTAATGTAAACGAATACTCAGATACATACTTAAAGTATCATACCCCTCAGAAAAAAAACTAAATAACATTAGCTTCAGGGAAAGATTGGTATTTTTCTCTCTCTCTCTCCTGTTTCTCCATCTGTTTATCTTTTTCTTTAGGTCTCCAGGTGTGTGTAAGATGATACTTGGTGTGTGTGTTACTGATGTTATCTTCAAGGAGACACATGGTTAGACATGAGTGTGAAGGGGAGTCCGAGTTGGGTTGACACTCTCCTCTCTCTTTCAAGGGCAGATCGCAGGAACACTGGTGGTATGTGGGTCTACTCTCTCTTTTCTGTCTCTGGTCTAAGGGATAGCTGGGCCAGCAGCTGTAAGGCAACAGGGAATCTTCCATGGGGGTCTACCCACCCACATGTAACCTCTCCCCTCTCTGTCCCCACTCTTCTCCTTATCTCCCTCACTCGCTCTATTGTGTCCTTCTCTGTCTCTCCCCTACCTACTTTTCACCCCCCCTCCAAAAAAGCCCACATTTCTATCCCTCTCTGTCCCCACAACATCCCTCGCTATACCCCCCTCTCCTATTGTCTCCTTTACTGCCCACCCCCACCTCGTCCCCGAAGGTGCACAGGTGTGCTCAGAGGATAAGGGTGTCACCCACATCACTCACTAGATACCATGACAAAGAACTGGCATGTCTCCAAATGTTTCTCAAACGACCACACACACAGAGATGCGCACATGCACACAAAAAAGGCATGCATGCGTTCACACACACAGGCACACACAGGCACACACACACAGGCATACACACACAGGCACGCGTCCCATTTGTTCTGCCTGTTGTCTGAGCAAACAGAGGGCCTAGTGGAGGTACAGGGCCAATTACAGGTTTTTATCCCGAGAGCACACATCAATAAAGGCTGCTCACACAGGGCTGGACGGGTACCCTCTACACCCCTGTCCTCCTCCTCCTCCTATCATCCCTCACGCACCCCTCCTCCTCTAATCAAACACTCACACAGGGCAGTGGGTAACCCTCCCTTTCCTCTCCTAAAAGACATTCCTTCTATTCTCCCCCCCACTAATGCCACTTCTTCTTGTTTTTAGCTGATAGGAGTTGACCCAGGTGTGGTTGTTCGCGGTAATAGCCCATCCATGACAAGGATCGCCGAGTTGTGCGTTCCGTGATGCCATTCTGCACACCACTGTTGTACTGCACCATTCTTTGTCAGTTTGTGGCTTGCCTGTTAGCTTGCACGATTATTGCCATTGTCCTTCGACCTCTCTCATCACAAGCTGTTTGACTGAAGTTTTTTGTTTGTTGCACCATTCTCAGTAAACTCTAGACACTGTCGAGCGTGAAATGCCCAGGAGGGCGTTTGTTTCTGAGATAACTGTATCCAGCGCGCCTTGCACCGAAGATCATACCACACTCAAAGTTGCTTAGGTCACTCATTTTTCCTATTCTAATGTGTTAAATAATTAAGACAGACAAATGACTCAAGAGGGAGCCAGAGATCAAGATAGCCTAACCAGAAGAAAAAAACCTATTCCCGACCCTCCTCCTTCAGCTACTGCTGGCCTTTGCAGATTCTGCCATTAAGCTCCTGAAGTTGCCGTTAATAGGCTACAGGGTCGGTAACCTTTTCCATTTGGAGTGCCAAGTTATCTTACCATTTCGAACCGATCTGCGTGCCAGTTACGATTTTCAAATGCACATTTTCATGGAACAGTTTCATTTCATTTATAATAAAGTCTTCGTATCTCAAAATCATTATCATGTGTTTGATCAAAATTCTAAAAGTAAATTCTATTGCCATTGCCAACTCTGTAAAAATATCCTACATGAAGCCAAAAAATAAAAACATTGCAGGCTGCAGGTAGAAAACATCCTGTATAAATCCCATATTGGCTATGCATTGTATCAACTATCAACTTTGTCTAGACTGAAGCTTGCACTAAAAAACTCTTCTGGGCCCTCCGAGTTTTCTGCGCCAGTGAGCTCCGGACAGACACAGCTGTAGGCTATTTGCGCAACGGATAAGTAATCAAATCAAATCACATTTGATTTGTCACATGCGCCGAATACAACAGGTGTTACCGAGTTAATGTGCGAGGGTAGAGGTTAGTCGAGGTAATTTGTAAAGTGACTATGCATAGATAACAATCAGCGAGCAGCTGTGTAAATAGTCCGGGTGACCATTTGATTAACTGTTCAGAAATCTTATGGCTTGGGGGTAGAAGCTGTAGACAATGAGCTTTTTGGTCCTAGACTTGGCACTCGGTACTGCTTCCTGTGTGGTAGCAGAGAGAATAGTCTATGACTTGGGTGACTGTAGTCTTTGACAATTTTTTGGCCCTTTCTCTGACACCGCCTAGTATATAGGTCCTGGATGTCAAGAAGCTTGGCCCCAGTGATGTACTGGGCCGTACGCACTACCCTCTGTAGTGCCTTACGGTCAGATGCAGAGCAGTGGCCATACCAGGGAGTGATGCAACTGGTCAGGATGCTCTCGATGGTGCAGCTGTAAAACTTTTTGAGTATCTGGAGGCCCATGCCAAATATTTAGTCTCCTGTTGTCGTGCTCTCTTCACAACTGTCTTGGTGTGTTTGGACCATGATAGTTTGTTGGTGAACCCTCTCCACTACAGCCCTGTCGATGTTAATGGTGGCCTGTTAGCACCTCTTTTTCTTATAGTCCACGATCAGCTCCTTTGTCTTGCTCACATTGAGGGAGTTGTTGTCGTCTCTTACCTCCACCCTATAGGCTGTCTCATCGTTGTCGTCAGCAAACGTAATGATGCTGTTGGAGTTGTGATTGGCCACGCAGTCGTGGGTGAATAGGGAGTACAGGAGGAGACTAAGCACGCACCCTTGAGAGGCCCCAGTGTTGAGGATCAGCGTAGCAGATGTGTTGTTGCCTACCCTTACCACCTGTGTTGAGGCCCGTCAGGAAGTCCTGGATCCAGTTGCAGAGGGAGGTGTTTAGTCACAGGGTCCTTAGTTTAGAGATGAGCTTTGTGGTAGGCCTATTTTATGACATTTCCACCGGATCAGAGCATGACATTTTTTCCCCTTTCACAACAAGTAGAGAATGGAGTGGTTATCGAAAGAGAGCTTGAAATATGTTTTAAATAGGCTACGTTGAGGAACTATTGTAATTCTCAATGGATGTAAAAACTGACTTTGTTTACTTGCTGTTTGAGGTGAAGAAAAAAAATACTTTGAGAAGATCCACAGTGGTGGTGAGTTAAGACAATCAGAAATACTATCAGATCCCCAAATGGGCACATTCATAGGACTACATTTGTAGTCTAGTCTATGCATAATCAGGAGTGCGTCCTTACTCAACATTGACCGGAGCCTTACAAATAAAATGCAATGAATAAATTGACAACTCGGAAATTAAATATACCAAAACTTGTTCCTCACAAGTGTAGCCTAGGTTTTGCAGTCCGCAAACAATGTGTCCACTCCGACAATGAGAATGGTAAAAGTGGTAAAATATTGAATGTATTAACAGAAATGACCTTAACCAAACAAACATTGTAGATTAGAAAGTATGGGAATTAACAACGGTAAATGTACTACTGGTGATACTGGTGTGCCATCATGATTAGCCCACTGAGACATGCGAAAATCAGACAGGTGCCATCAGAAATATATATATTTGCTACTGCTTGACTAAAAAATCTTGGTCGACAAAAAGCCTATCGACGAAACAACCGACCAGTCGACTAAATGGGGTCAGCCCTAGCCTCGATGCCCATCTGCCTGCATGCTTTATAGAACAAGCCACAGCCACACTGAACCTAATAAACTGGTCGGCGAGTGTATATGTCATTTAGGAAACACTTTTAACCAAAGCAACTTACAGTCATGCCTGCATGCATCTTTTGTATGGATGACCCCAGCGAGAATCTAACCTACAGTCCTTGGCGTTGCTAACTAAGCCATACAAGACCAGGTTGTGACAACAAGCAAACATACCTATCTATCGCCTCTGTTTTTAGATGGACACTGAGGATGACCTCCACTCCAGTCTCCCCTTGTTACGACCAGTGCTGTTCTACATCGCTTCAAGACTGTTTGATTTGCCTCTGCAGAGCTGGAATTCTCTCTGCCCAGTTGGAATACCAAGTGGAATTGTGGCTGTGGTGAAGCCAATGGCTATGTCCCAAATCACGCCCTATTCTCTACATTGTCCACTACTTTTGACCAGATTCCAATGGGGGAATTAGGGTGCACTATATAGGGAATATGGTGCCATTTGGGACAAAGCTCATGGCTCCCGCTCACCCCATAAACAGAGGGTAGCTCAGCTTTGATTTCCAGATCGGGTGAGCCAGCAACGCTAGGCCCAATCAGCAGGCCGGGGGGAGGGTGAAGTGTGTCGGGAGTGGTGATGATCCACCGAACACTGATCTGCACTTGTCATAATGTCTCCCACGGTCTTTCACACACAAAAATATATATATTTGTTTTGTTTAAATGTGTGTGTGCATGAGAGTGTGTGAGAGTTAGGGTATATGGAGGAGATGACTAAGTAATTTGGTTCATCAGTCTTTACTTGAAGTTAGTTATTGAGGGATGATGATGTTTTGGCAATGTGAAGATAAGAATCCCAGAGTATGGTACCTCCATATCTGATAAAGAATTGACTGTGAGGTGTGGCAGTGGGGAGGGTGAAGGTTATTGCAGTGTCTTGCATTATATAGATGGATTTCAGAATTAACCTGGAAGAATCCATTGAAGGCTTTAGGTAAACTGTCTGGGAGGTATGACTATTTGTAGAAAAAAGTGCATAATTGGTGTACATTAATGTTGTAAATAGACAAGATATAGAGTATATTAACAAAAGTGCAGAGGAGTAATTTGTGTAGGTAGGAGCAATGTTCCCTCTAAGCTGCGTGCGTGCGTGTGGCGCAGAAGAAATATGAGCCTGCGCAGAGAAGCACGAGATTCAACTTCACTTCAACTTCGCTCTACTGTGGGAATTGTTATCGAATCTATGCAATATTAGCCACTTTCAATGTAATATACCGAAATAAAACAATCTAGGCAAGACTTCGTATACAAAACTAACTGTACAAGAGATTTTCTTGTAGGCAGAGCGCATTGGAGTAGGATTCTACTGCATTGACAGGCAAGACTCAGGCCCATACTCTACACAGACCAGTGTGCCATTACCAATCAGAGCTGCAGTAGGCCTATATGCAAATAACCATACGTATATGGATCTGGGCAATTCACTTTGAACTGGACTGTGTTTAGGCTACAGTATGAGTGGTCATGAGTAGATGCACTTGTTTTGAGATCAGTGAGAGCTGCATGTAGCCACATGTTCACATTTGTTCATATTCTTTGCAAGTGAGTGAGTTATTACCCCAGTTATAGCTAATTTCTAGTCAACAATTTGGGAGTGGTTGCTTCCAACAAGAGCACAAAATGTGTGCATTTCAAGCCATCTAGTCAGGTAAAGAGCTTTTTTATGTCTTAAAGGGGAAGTGTTGTATTTCGAGAAGGTCTTAAATGAGATAAGTACCCAATAGGCAGAACGTAGCATAATTTGTCTGATTCTTTGTAATAATGGTATGGGAATAATAATGAATTTTATTTTGTAGAGTGGTTTCTTCCATCAAACATTTTCAGTCCCCTTCTTGTCTGAAGGACAAGTGGATAAGCAGGTTAATGTCAAGCCCTGCATGTTTTTTTTCCTCCAAAAGTCTCATGGAATGTAGGCATTGAACACGACACATTAGCTACTGCTACTGTAGGCTGAATGAGAGAACAGCTATTTCCATCTTAAAATGTTATGGGGTGCATTTTTCTCCATTGTTTTTTAAGGTAGGCCATTCAGGTAGGCCTACATTATGATCAAATAGCCACAGTAGCCTACTTGACCACTTAAAACTGTAACTTAAAGTGGGTACAACATCAGTGTTCACACTAAGCGTGTGCAGGGCGTTGCCCAACATTTTCACAACTTTCAAGTGTGCGCTCAGTGCCGAAACAAATGTGAGGGAACATTGGGTAGGAGGCATATGTACTTGCCCAGACAATATTACATAAATAAGATATGGGTAAATTAATCTATTGTATAAAGTTAGGAAGCAAGCCTGAAGAACCAAATCACCAATCTTTCTGATGATACCAACAGATTTTATCACTTTGCATCGGACAAATTGAATATGATCTTTCCAGGATAACTTTCATCAATTAGAACTCAGAAGAATTTAGTGGATGTGACTGGTTCCATTTAATTCACACACATTTTTTTTTTTACAAAATGTATTATTCTTACTAGTGAATAGAATAAAGTTGGGATTTATTTTTACATTTAAAGATAATTTGTTTATCTGGAACCATTCAGTAAATATGACATTATTAATTAGTGAGATAAAATTATTGTGTGATAAAATCAAATTGGTATAATCAGCAAAGAAAATGGGAAGTACAGTAGAAAAAACAGCAGCAAGGTCATTGACATAGATTAGAAATAACAGGTCTAATTATTCAACCATGTGGCACGCCACAGGATATCATGGCCCTGGTAGATGCAAAGCTCAATGCATAACCAAATTGTTCTCTATCACTTAACTATATAGCCAATTACATGTATAATCATGAAACCCATATTAATGCAATTTAGAAAGTAATATTTCATGATCAACCGTGTCAGACACTTTGGATACATTTAAAAAATATGCCGAGAGCGTATTCATTGTTGTTCAGGGCTGTAAAGATTTTATCCACAATGATGACGATTTATGTTTTTTAGTTCAGTTATTATTTATAATTGTCAGTTACACGATTATATTATTATTGTGCCTGCCCTACTCCGCTATACTTTCTCTTTTCTGTACCAGCTGCTAAGGCCACTTTCTATCACTATCAATTTCAAGCTTCTGCCTCCAACCCAGGGAAACACTTCTCCAACCTCCATAACCCTCTTTGCAAACAACTTTGAAAACAAAAGGCTGACGACGTCCACTACTCATTCATGAGCCCAAGGATCCCACTCACACAGAACTACCTTAGGCCTTGACCTCTTTCTTGCCTCTCTCCAGATGAAATCCTGCGACTAATGATATCTGGCCGCCCAACAACCTACCCACTTGACCCAATCCCCTCCTCCCTTCTCCAGACCATCTCTGGAGATATTTTCCCATTCACCACTTCCCTCATCAACTCATCCCTGACCACTGGCTGCTTCCCCTCTGACTTCAAAATGGCCAGTCGCTTCCCTCCTTAAAAAACCAACACTTGAGCACTGACTTCAAACTACAGACCGGTATCCATTCTTTCTTTTGTTTCCAAAACACTTGAGCGTGCCGTCTCTGACCAACTCTCTTGTTAGCTCTTTCAGAACGATCTTCTTGACCCTAACCAGTCAGGTTTCAAAATGGCTCATTTAACTGAGATCACTCTCCTCTATGTCACAGAGGCTCTCTGCTATGCCAAAGCTGACTCTCTCTTCTCTGTTCAAATTCGCCTAGATCTATCTGCTGCCTTTGACACTGTGAACCAGCAGATCCTCCTCTCCAACCTCTCAGGGTTGGGCATCTCAGGCTCTGCACACTCCTGGATTGCATCCTACCTGGCAAGTCACTCAAAGAAGTGACTTGCTCCTGCAGGTTCATGCTCTACAACATCCGTAGAGTACAACCTTTCTTCACACAGGAAGTGTCGCAGGTCCTAATCCAGGCACTTGTCATCTGTCGTCAGAGACCTGGCAGTGTGGTGCCAGGACAACAACCTCTCCCTCAATGTGAGCAAGACAAAGAGCTGATCGTGGACTACAGGAAAAGGCGGAACAGGCCCCCATTAACATCGACAGGGCTGTAGTGGAGAGGTTTGAGAGATTCAAGTTCCTTGGTGTCCATTTCACCAACGAACTATCAGGGTCCAAACACACCAAGACTGTCGTGAAGAGGGCAAGACAACAACCTTTCCCCCTCGGGAGACTGAAAAGTTTTGGCATGGGTCCCCAGATCCTCAAAACGTTCTACAGCTGCACTATCAAGAGCATCCTCACCAGTTGCATTCCCGCCTGGTATGGCAACTGCTCGGCACCTGACCGTAAGGTGCTACAGAGGGTAGTGCGTAAGGCCCAGTACATCACTGGGGCCAAGCTTCCTGCCATCCAGGACCTGTATACTAGGCGGTGTCAGAGGAAAGCCCATAAAATTGTCATATACTCCAGTCACCCAAGTCATAGACTGCTCTCTCTGCTACCGCACGGTAAGCGGTACCAGAGTGCCAAGTCTAGGACCAAAAGGCTCCTTAACAACTTCTACCCCCAAGCCATAAGACTGATGAACAAATAACCCCCCACCCATTTGTTTTTACATTGCTGCTACTCTCTGTTTATTATCTACGCATAGTCCCTTTACATCTACCTATATGAACAAATTACCTCGACTAACCTGTACACCCGCACATTGACTCGGTACCTGTACACCCTGTACATAGCCTCGTTATTGATATTTTATTGTGTTACATTTTATTATTTTTTATTTTATTTTATTTGGTAAATATTTATTTAATTATTTCGTGAACTGGTTACAGGGCTTGTAAGTAAGCATTTCACGGTAAGGTCTACACCTGTTTTATTCAGCGCATTTTACAAATAAAGTTTGATTGGATTTGTGAGAGTGTGTGTGTGTATGAATGGTGGGTAACAACCCAATTGCACATTAGATTTCGCTTTGGCAGTATGGATGAGCCTAGTATGTTGATATTTATTGCTTACTGCATATGTTTTTACTAAACAATATATGATTAGTTCACAGTATACACTTTTATTAAGCTGTAGGCAAGAACAATTTCGAACATGGCCTGTGTGTGTGTGTCTGTGTTTGGTTCCCTGGTGTCCTTACCTTGGCTGATGACGGCCTTACGGTTCCGTCCGTCAAGGTCAGCTCTTTCGATAACGTGATGCTTGGCGTCCACCCAGTACATACGGTGCCCGGCGTAGTCGATGGTCAGCCCGTTGGGCCAGAACAAGTGGGTGTCGGCGATGACGCGGCGGTTGGAGCCGTCCATGTTGGCATACTCGATACGAGGAGTGTTACCCCAGTCCGTCCAGTAGATCTTACTGATGGGGTGGGAAAAAGTCAGGGAAACATGGGTTAGGTTGTCATTGTCCAACAAAAAGATAGGTCACAAATCATAAGACAAACACCATTCAGACCTGGGATCAAATAGTACTTGTTTTCTTTTAAATAATTTAGCTGCTCTATATCAAGTTTTCCTGGTGCAATGGAACCAATGCAGTAGTCCCATAAGTGCAAACCCCACCCATCTGTCACCCCATGCAGGCTTATCAAACTACGTTCAAAGTGATTTCCATGTGGAGTGGAAAAACATCAACAAATAGGGAACTGACAGTTCTCAGTGTAGCTAGCTAACATGCTAACCTTAGCGAGCTGTTTTGCTAAACTTATGTTTTTTTTACTACACCGTATTAAACTTCACCACAGATGGAAACAAGTATCTTTGATCTCGCCATCTATTGTTATCTGCACATTTTTGGCATCTTCCACAACAGACAAGCATTTTTCTACATTGTAATGGACACAGTGTAACATTTGATAAGCAGGCTTCGGCAGAGGTACAGCAAAGCCAAGTCAGCCCGTGCTCATGGTTGTCACAGGGGAAGTTAAATGATAGGCTATAATGATTTTGCTCATGATGCACGTTGCATCGGATACGAAACCACCAATACAAATGTAACAACCGCACAACAAAATACAAAAACAAGTTCCTTGAATTTTCCTTCACGGGTGCCTGTTCATTATAGGACAGCCACTGGTGGTGTAGCTGCACCAATCAAAGCAGTGAAGCATGTTGTGAAGCTAGACTTTAGTGGTCAAATGCAATAAAATCACCCAATTATACCATTTATAAAATGGTCATGTATATACGTATATATACAGTACCAGTCAAAAGTTTGGACACACCTACTCATTCAATTTTTTTATTATTTTTTAAAACTATTTTCTTATAATAATAAAGACATCAAAACTATGAAACAACATATGGAATCATGAGATAACCAAAAAAAGTGTTAAACAAATTAGATTTTAGATTTTAGATCAAAATCAAAATCAATTTTATATTTGAGATTCTTCAAAGCAGCCACCCTTTGCCTCGATGACAGTTTTGCACACTCTTGGCATCCTCTCAACCAGCTTCACCTGGAATGCTTTTCCAACAGTCTTGAATATGTTCCCACATATGCTGAGCACTTGTTGGTTGCTTTTCCTACACTCTGCGGTCCAACTCATCCCAAACCATCTCCATTGGGTTGAGGTCATGTGATTGTGGAGGCCAGGTCATCTGATGCAGCACTCCATCACTCTCCTTCTTGGTCAAATAGCCCTTACACGGCCTGGAGGTGTGTTGGGTCATTGTCCTGTTGAAAAACAAATGATAGTCCCACTAAGCTCAAACCAGATGGGATGGTGTATCACTGCAGAATGCTGTGGTAGCCATACTGGTTAAGTGTGCCTTGAATTCTAAATAAATCACTGAGAGTGTGACCAGCAAAGCACCCTCACACCAACACACCTCCTCCTCCATGCCTCACTGTGGGAACCACACATGCAGATATCATCCATTCACCTACTCTGTGTCTCACAAAGACAATGAGGTTGGACCCAAAAATGTCAAATTTGGACTCATCAGACCAAAGGACAGATTTCCACCGGTCTAATGTCCATTCCTCGTGTTTCTTGACCCAAGCAAGTCTCTTCTTCTTATTGTTGTCCTTTAGTAGTGGTTTCTTTGCAGCAATTCGATCATGAAGGCCTGATTCACACAGTCTACTCCGAACAGTTGATGTTGCGATGTGTTTGTTACTTGAACTGTGTGAAGAAATTATTTGGGCTGCAATCTGTGGTGCAGTTAACTCTAAGGAACTTATCCTCTGCAGCACAGGTAACTCTGGGTCTTCCTTTCCTGTGGCGGTCCTCATGAGAGCCAGTTTCATCATAGCGCTTCAAGGTTTTTGCAACTGCACTAGAAGAAACTTTCAAAGTTCTTGAAATGTTCCGCATTGAATGACCTTCATGTCTTAAAGTAAAGACGGACTGTCGTTTCTCTGCTTATTTGAGCCGTTCTTGCCATAACATGGACTTGGTCTTTTACCAAATAGGGCTATCTTCTCTATACCACCCCTATGTTGTCACAACACAACTGATGGACTCAAACACATTAAGAAGGAAAAAAATGCCACAAATGAACTTTTATCAAGGCACACCTGTTAATTGAAATGCATTCCAGGTGACTACCTCATGAAGCTGGTTGAGAGAATGCCAAGAGTGTGCAAAGCTGTCATCAAGGCAAAGGGTGGCTGCTTTGAGGAATCTCAAATATAATATAGATTTTGATTTGTTCAACACTTTTTTGGATACTACGTGACTCCATGTGTTATTTCATAGTTTTGATGTCTTCATTATTATTCTACAATGTAGAAAATAGCAAAATAAAGAAAAACCCTGGAATGAGTAGGTGTGTCAAAACTTTTGACTGATACTGTATATATACAGACTAGCAAATAAATAAGCGAAACATTTACAAAATAAGCAATGGATTATGTTAATTTTCTAGTAAAAAAGTTTGCACCGCCTAATTTAATTTGATCCATGGCTCAAGTGTAGGCTACAGTGAAAAGCTGTTTGGCTCATTTGCGACTTCAAGAGGAAGAACCTTTCAGGTTTATTAGCACATCATATAATAGGGGAAACACAAGGCATCCCCCACAATATCATACTTTGGCTAAAATGATGACTTATTGACTTCAATTGTTGTGCAACAAGTCTATCACAGTGCCATCCGTTTTGTCACCAAAGCCCCATACACTACCCACCATTGCGACCTGTACGCTCTCGTTGGTCGGCCAAACCCACTGGCTACAGGTTATCTACAAGTCTCTACTAGGTAAAGCCCCGCCTTATCTCAGCTCACTGGTCACCATAGCAGCACCCACTCGTAGCACGCGCTCCAGCAGGTATATCTCACTGGTCACCCACAAAGCCAATTCCTCCGTTGGTCGTCTTTCCTTCCAGTTCTCTGCTGCCCATGACTGGAACGAATTGCAAAAATCTCTGAAGCTGGAGACTCACATCTCCCTCACTAGCTTTAAGCACCAGCTGTCAGAGCAGCTTACAGATCACTGCACCTGTACATAGCCTATCTGTAAACAGCCCATCTATCTACCTACCTCATCCCCATACTGGTATTTATTTATTTTGCTCCTTTGCACCCCAGTATCTCTACCTGCACATTCATCTTCTGCCGATCTACCATTCCAGTGTTTAATTGCTATATTGTAATTACTTCGCCACCATGGCCTATTTATTTCCTTAACTTACCTCATTTGCACTCACTGTATATAGACTTTTTTGTTTTCTTTTGTTCTACTGTATTATTGACTGTATGTTTTGTTTATTCCATGTGTAACTCTGTGTTGTTGTATGTGTCGAATTGCTATGCTTTATCTTGGCCAGGTCGCATTTGCAAATGAGAACTTGTTCTCAACTAGCCTACCTGGTTAAATAAAGGTGAAATAAATAAAATAAAAAACATCATGGGTAAGCTCTTTGTTGAAAAAAAGTGCATTTCCACATGTGGTACTGTAAGGCCGAGATAAAAGTGAAATCTGCTCTTAGTTAAATAGTTGTTCCAGATATAAAGTGCCAGAGTTTAGCATCTAATCCCAAGATCAAGTCCCTGGTTTATTTTCCATCAACATGAAAACTCAAGGCTGCTACTGCAACCAGCAGAGCATTTCATAAGCAAGGAAACAAATTCAGACCTGCCAATCCCAAATCAAATCAAATCAAATTTTATTTGTCACATACACATGGTTAGCAGATGTTAATGCGAGTGTAGCGAAATGCTTGTGCTTCTAGTTCCGACAATGCAGTAATAACGAACAAGTAATCTAACTAACAATTCCAAAAAAACTACTGTCTTATACACAGTGTAAGGGGATAAAGAATATGTACATAAGGATATATGAATGAGTGATGGTACAGAGCAGCATAGGCAAGATACAGTAGATGATATCGAGTACAGTATATACATATGAGATAAGTATGTAAACCAAGTGGCATAGTTAAAGTGGCTAGTGATACATGTATTACATAAGGATGCAGTCGATGATATAGAGTACAGTATCAACGTATGCATATGAGATGAATAATGTAGGGTAAGTAACATTATATAAGGTAGCATTGTTTAAAGTGGCTAGTGATATATTTACATCATTTCCCATCAATTCCCATGATTAAAGTGGCTGGAGTAGAGTCAGTGTCATTGACAGTGTGTTGGCAGTAGCCACTCAATGTTAGTGGTGGCTGTTTAACAGTCTGATGGCCTTGAGATAGAAGCTGTTTTTCAGTCTCTCGGTCCCAGCTTTGATGCACCTGTACTGACCTCGCCTTCTGGATGACAGCGGGGTGAACAGGCAGTGGCTCGGGTGGTTGATGTCCTTGATGATCTTTATGGCCTTCCTGTAGCATCGGGTGGTGTAGGTGTCCTGGAGGGCAGGTAGTTTGCCCCCGGTGATGCGTTGTGCAGACCTCACTACCCTCTGGAGAGCCTTACGGTTGAGGGCGGTGCAGTTGCCATACCAGGCGGTGATACAGCCCGCCAGGATGCTCTCGATTGTGCATCTGTAGAAGTTTGTGAGTGCTTTTGGTGACAAGCCGAATTTCTTCAGCCTCCTGAGGTTGAAGAGGCGCTGCTGCGCCTTCCTCACGATGCTGTCTGTGTGAGTGGACCAATTCAGTTTGTCTGTGATGTGTATGCCGAGGAACTTAAAACTTGCTACCCTCTCCACTACTGTTCCATCGATGTGGATGGGGGTGTTCCCTCTGCTGTTTCCTGAAGTCCACAATCATCTCCTTAGTTTTGTTGACGTTGAGTGTGAGGTTATTTTCCTGACACCACACTCCGAGGGCCCTCACCTCCTCCCTGTAGGCCGTCTCGTCGTTGTTGGTAATCAAGCCTACCACTGTTGTGTCGTCCGCAAACTTGATGATTGAGTTGGAGGCGTGCATGGCCACGCAGTCGTGGGTGAACAGGGAGTACAGGAGAGGGCTCAGAACGCACCCTTGTGGGGCCCCAGTGTTGAGGATCAGCGGGGAGGAGATGTTGTTGCCTACCCTCACCACCTGGGGGCGGCCCGTCAGGAAGTCCAGTACCCAGTTGCACAGGGCGGGGTGGAGACCCAGGGTCTCGAGCTTGATGACGAGCTTGGAGGGTACTATGGTGTTGAATGCCGAGCTGTAGTCGATGAACAGCATTCTCACATAGGTATTCCTCTTGTCCAGATGGGTTAGGGCAGTGTGCAGTGTGGTTGAGATTGCATCGTCTGTGGACCTATTTGGGCGGTAAGCAAATTGGAGTGGGTCAAGGGTGTCAGGTAGGGTGGAGGTGATGTGGTCCTTGACTAGTCTCTCAAAGCACTTCATGATGACGGATGTGAGTGCTATGGGGCGGTAGTCGTTTAGCTCAGTTACCTTAGCTTTCTTGGGAACAGGAACAATGGTGGCCCTCTTGAAGCATGTGGGAACAGCAGACTGGTATAGGGATTGATTGAATATGTCCGTAAACACACCGGCCAGCTGGTCTGCGCATGCTCTGAGGGCGCGGCTGGGGATGCCGTCTGGGCCTGCAGCCTTGCGAGGGTTAACACGTTTAAATGTCTTACTCACTTTGGCTGCAGTGAAGGAGAGACTGCATGTTTCCGTTGCAGGCCGTGTCAGTGGCACTGTATTGTCCTCAAAGCGGGCAAAAAAGTTATTTAGTCTGCCTGGGAGCAAGACATCCTGGTCCGTGACTGGGCTGGGTTTCTTCCTGTAGTCCGTGATTGACTGTAGACCCTGCCACATGCCTCTTGTGTCTGAGCCGTTGAATTGAGATTCTACTTTGTCTCTGTACTGGCGCTTAGCTTGTTTGATAGCCTTGCGGAGGGAATAGCTGCACTGTTTGTATTCAGTCATGTTACCAGACACCTTGCCCTGATTAAAAGCAGTGGTTCGTGCCTTCAGTTTCACACAAATGCTGCCATCAATCCACGGTTTCTGGTTAGGGAATGTTTTAATCGTTGCTAGGGGAATGACATCTTCAACGCATGTTCTAATGAACTCGCACACCGTATCAGTGTATTCGTCAATGTTGTTGTCTGACGCAATACGAAACATCTCCCAGTCCACGTGATGGAAGCAGTCTTGGAGTGTGGAGTCAGCTTGGTCGGACCAGCGTTGGACAGACCTCAGCGTGGGAGCTTCTTGTTTTAGTTTCTGTCTTTTCTGTCTGTAGGCAGGGATCAACAAAATGGAGTCGTGGTCAGCTTTTCCGAAAGGGGGCGGGGCAGGGCCTTATATGTGTCACGGAAGTTAGAGTAACAATGATCCAGGGTCTTTCCACCCCTGGTTGCGCAATCGATATGCTGATAAAATTTAGGGAGTCTTGTTTTCAGATTAGCCTTGTTAAAATCCCCAGCTACAATGAATGCAGCCTCCGGATAAATCGTTTCCAGTTTGCAGAGAGTTAAATAAAGTTCGTTCAGAGCCATCGATGTGTCTGCTTGGGGGGGGATATATACGGCTGTGATTATAATCGAAGAGAATTCTCTTGGTAGATAATGCGGTCTACATTTGATTGTGAGGAATTCTAAATCAGGTGAACAGAAGGATTTGAGTTCCTGTATGTTTCTTTCATCACACCATGTCACGTTGGCCATAAGGCATATGCCCCCGCCCCTCTTCTTACCAGAAAGATGTTTGTTTCTGTCGGCGCGATGCGTGGAGAAACCCGCTGGCTGCACCGCTTCGGATTGCGTCTCTCCAGTTAGCCATGTTTCCGTGAAGCAGAGAACGTTACAGTCTCTGATGTCCCTCTGGAATGCTACCCTTGCTCGGATTTCATCAACCTTGTTGTCAAGAGACTGGACATTGGCAAGAAGAATGCTAGAGAGTGGTGCACGATGTGCCCGTCTCCGGAGTCTGACCAGAAGACCGCTTGTTTCCCTCTGAGTCGTTTTTTTTTTTTTGGTCGCTGCATGTGATCCACTCGGTTACACTGGTTGTAAGGCAGAACACAGGATCCGCATCGCGAAAAACATATTCTTGGTCGTACTGATGGTGAGTTGACGCTGATCTTATATTCAGTAGTTCTTCTCGGCTGTATGTAATGAAACCTAAGATGACCTGGGGTACTAGTGTAAGAAATAACACGTAAAAAAAACAAAAAACTGCATCGTTTCCTAGGAACGCGAAGCGAGGCGGCCATCTCTGTCGGCGCCGGAAGTATCAATCCTTAGCAGTTTCACTTTAGTGCTGCACCTCTAGCCCCGGACCACACGACAGCGCATGTGCGACAATTCACACTGCTCAAATCATAGGCAAATGCACATTTTTTTTAGCCTAATAATGATGTTGGCAGAAGACTGGCTCAGTAGGAATGGTAGGCTATAGACTGCTATGGGTACTTGGTAATTGGTTGCTCTTTAGTAGCTAACTAGAAATACACTTAAAGTTGCACGACGCATAAATCGCTCCACCATTTCCTGGTTGCTAAAATTCTAATAGTTCACCTAATTTCCATTTATGTGACAAAATAAGCTAGTATAGTGTAGAGAATCATTGTACCCTCTAAACCGCTGTGAAATATATTTTCCATAATCACAAATATTGTTGTTTCATCTGTTTGAAGCTGTTGTACATCGCCGAAGGTAAAAGACGCAAAAACAAGACTCAAGAACGGGAAGCATAGAAGTAGCACACATAGAAAAGATATACCGCTTAGACTTGCCTTCAAGTAGAATGATAGATCTATAACTCACATCTCTATGTGAATTTGGTCAGGTTGCCCAAAAAGTTACATTTTGCCACTTTAAATGTACAATCAGGGCTCTCCTTAGGATTTTCTGACCAGGTTGTGCTGATGTAGGCCTAAGTTTGAGTAGGAGAGAGGTTTGGAAGTTGTGAAGTTGGAGAAGGAAATTAGAGCATTTAGCTTGTTTTTTATTTATTTTTTAACCTGTAACTGCCATTTACTGAAACCTTAAATGATATTAAACAATGCAGCCAGCAAAGTAGTCTAGTGTGTGATCCTAAATTAAATTCAGCTGGTCTCAATGACTCTTTCAAATGTTTCTAGCTTAAATTTAGGGGTAATGATCATTCTAATTCATAGGTATCTTAATGTGGAAACTCTAGTAGAAATGTAAACTGGCTTCTTCTTAATTTGTAGCTAACTACCTGTTTTGTATTGACACATTAGTTAATAAGCTATCTAAGAAATAATATTCATTAAGTGCTTAAATAACACATACAATTTTGGAAAACGTATTTGGCAAACAGTCCGTTCTCAATTTACCTCACACATCAGTGGTATCAACAGACGAGTGGAGAGCTGCCAACCAGCTGCAGGGAGGAAAATAGTACTATGACTACGGGGGGGGCGGGGAAGGCCGGAGTGGAGAGCTAGAGATTTTTTCTTCTCGTCCGAGTCCTATGATTGGTTCAGCTCCAACTTCAGACGGTTGAGTTAAAAACCACAATGTGCTCAGAAGTCTATTTTGGTGTATTTTAGGGTCATTTTTTGTACCAGCGTACTTTGACCTGATATTGCGTGTATGGTACACAAAATGCATGCAGGTTGGTAGGTAGGGATATAGAAGAGAAAGAGAGAGATCCTACTTACCCCTCTATAGGGTGCAGTGCGATGGCTCGGGGTTTCTCCATGCTCTGCCATAGGAGGACCTTGCGGTGGGTTCCATCCAGATTGGCCACCTCAATACGGGACGTCCCTGAGTCAGTCCAGTATAGCTTGTCATGGATCCAGTCTATAGCCAGACCACCTAGAGGGAGAGACCAGGGTCATGTTCATTAGGTACCAAACAGAGGAAAATGGACTGAAACCGGGAGGGACTGTCTTGACTTGTCCAATTAAAAACACAATTTTTAGTTTTCCATTGCAAAAGTTTTAAAACATGTTATGTTGCATGCCCTAATAAACACAACCCGGGAAGTCAACAGATGGTCATTTTAAAATGTGGCAAAATCATTTTGGGAAAGGTGTAGAAGCTAAATTCACATTTGGGATTAGAGGGTGGCAGGTAGCCTAGAGGTTAGAGCGTTGGGCCAGTAACCGAAAGATTGGTAGTTCGAATTCCTGAGCCGACTAGGTGAAACATCTGTTGATCTGCTTTTGAGCAAGGCACTTAACCCTAATTGCTCCATTAACCCTAATTGCTCCAGGGTTGCCGTCAATAATAGCCGATTCCTGGTCGTGTTCCCACTCTCTGAGGGTGTCTTGTTGGGGAGTGGGATATTCCAAAAAAATACATTTTCATTTCACACCACACACAAGTTACACAGAACAAATATAAGCCCCCCTCTACTTGACCTTTTTGGATTAGAAAATGCCATCCATTTGTCTTCATCAGCATGGCCAGATTGTGTTGACTCGTCATTTGTCCTAAACCTTGAATTATGACTGTTGCAGTGCTGTACATTCTATGTTGATACATGTTCTGACTGTAGTAAAACCATGTGTGGTCGTAGTTATAACTGGGCTTTCCTTTACATAATTGTGAGTGCACAGAATGTAGCATGAGCACTTGTGATTGTATCCATGCTGGTGGAAACCACCTGCTATGCATTCTACTGTGTGTGTTTTGACTAGAGTTAGACCATAAATGGTCATGTGCATACCTGGACTCTCTAAGCCAGTGGAAACCACTTCCTCCACATTGCTCCCGTTTAGGTTAGCCTTCATGATGCGATCGAGCGTGACATCAGACCAGAAGACCAGCTCCTGGTTGTGGTGGAAGTCTAGAGCGATGGCATTTTCCAGGTTGTTCAGCAGCAGAGTGTACTCTGACCGGTGGGGCAACACCTGGCGGATGTCTATACGGTTCGCAAACAGCAGCACTGGCTCAGGACCTAATGGAGGGGTATAGAGAGGAGGGAGGGAAAGGAAAGAGGGAGGGTAGTGACAAGAAAAATGAGGGGTTAAGAGAGTGAGAGAAAGAGAGCGAGAGAGAGAGAGGAGAGGGTGTGGAGTGCAAGGGAGAGAGGAAAAGACAGGAAAAACTCAGCTCTTGCAGAAAACTCCAGCCATCACTTTCAATGAGACCCAACATTAATATTATTCAGTCAGTCAAGTACATCCCCTGGGCACTGGAACCCAAGCAGAGATGCTTGAACGGGGTTCACCAGTGATAGACGCCAGATTTGAGGGGTGCTGTATTGGCAATGTAGTGGACCCTAGCTCAATATCCATATCTAAATCTATAACAGACCAGGCCTGCATTTTAAATGGCTCCCTATTGCTTTATAGTAAACTACTGTAAGATATAAGGTGGCATTTCGGATGCGACCAAGCACTTGCATTTCTGACCTTAAACCATGAGCTAACCTCAGCCACAGTCCAACTCCCCCAAGCTAAGCAAGGGATACGGTTACAATTAAATGCAGATGAAACATGTTTGCATGTTTTAAACACAACTATGATGCATATGGGTCACCCGCTACCCAGGGCAGAGTAGGGAAAATGGTTTTAATTCAATGCAGGCAAAACATGTTAAGGTAAACAACTTCCCCAGGTGCCCACAATCCCTCCACATGAAGCCAAAGGTCTTAAATTGAAAGATTGTGAGTGAACTCACCCAGCGCCTTGCAGCTGCGCTTGTCAGGCCTCAGCTCATAGCCCTGCACACACCAGCACTGGAACCCTCCCTCTGTGTTGGTACAGCCCTGGCTGCAGTAGCCCTCCTCTGCACACTCATCCACATCTGGGAACGGTACATATAGACAGGTGGGTGGGTGGGGGAGGGGTAAGAGAATATATGATGCGGCGTGTGTAAACACCTCAAATATATACATTTTCAATCAACTCATTATAAAATCCGCAGAGCTCATATACATTGAATTTTTTCAGTCTCTCATCGCAAGCACACACACACGGGGTGTAGTCTCACCCTGGCAGGCCCTGCCATCCTCCATCAGTCTGTAGCCAGTATGACAGGTACACTGTACCAGACCTCTGGCCATCTGACATTTCTGAGAACAGCCTCCGTTATTCAGGTTACAGTTGCCATCGCTGGACCGCGGGCCTACACTCAAACACACAGACTTGTTAGAGAGATGTTATGATGTGGAGCCTGTGTCCCCAAACACACACATGGCACACCCACCCCACACCCTTCCCCTTATACAGTCAGACATAACTCACGGCAGTCCTGGTGAGGGTGTTCATCAGTCCCATCTCCACAGTCGCTGACCTCATTACAGACCTTCCTCTGGCCAATACAACGGCCGTTACCACACAGAAACTGGTCTGGAGCACATGGAGGGGTGTCTGGTGGGGAGATAGATGGAGAAAGTTACAATGGCCTGGAAAAAAGCTGTGAAGAACAATGAACAACATCTGAAAACTCCTTTGGCTGTGTCTCAAATGGCACCCCTTGGGTCCTGGTCAAAAGAAGTGCACTATATAGGGAATAGGGTACCATTTGGGGATGTAGCCTCTGACTTTTGAAGGATAGACACAAAAGGCCTGTGGGGTAATGGTAACTGTTCTTTAGATTGACTGAATCTAGACTCCAGCCCTGGGTGGGGTGATCATCCAAAATCAAATCAAACTTTATATGTCACATGCGCCCAATACTACAAATCAAAGCAAATCGTATAAGTCACATGCACCGAATACAACAGGTGTAGACCTTACAGTGAAATGCTTACTTACGAGCCCCAAATCAATAATGCAGTTTTAAAAAATACAGATAAGAAAAATAAATAAAAGTAACAAGTAATTAAAGAGCAGCAGTAAAATAGCAATAGCGAGACTATATACAGGGGGGTACCGGTAAAGAGTCAATGTGCAGGGGCACCAATTAGTTGAGGTAATATGTACATGAAGGTAGAGTTAAAGTGACTATACATAGATGACAACAACAGAGGTTAACAGCGGTGTAAAAGGGAGAGGCAATGCAAATAGCCTGAGGAGCCATTTGATTAGGTGTTCAGGAGTCTTATGGCTTGTAGAAGCTGTTTAGAAGCTTCTTGGACATAGACTTGGCACTCCAGTACCGCTTTCCATGCGGTAGCAGAGAGAACCGTCTATGGCTAGGGAGGCTGGAGTCTGACAATTCTTAGGACATTCCTCTGACACCGCCTGGTATAGAGGTCCTGGATGACAGGAAGCTTGGCCTCAGTGATGTACTGGACCGTTCGCACTATCCTCTGTAGTGCTTGACGCCGGAGGCAGAGCAGTTGAAATACCAGGCAGTGATGCAACCCGTCAGGATGCTCTCGATGGTGCAAATGTAGAACCTTTTGAGGATCTGAGGACACATGGGAAATCTTTTCAGTCTCCTAAGGGGGCATAGGTTTTGCCGTGCCCTCTTCACGACTCTCTTGGTGTGCTTGGACCATGTTAGTTTGTTGGTGATGTGGACACCAAGGAACTTGAAGCTCTCAACCTGCTCCGCTGCAGCCCCGTCGATGAGAATGGGGGCGTTCTCGGTCCTCATTTTCCTGTAGTCCACAATCATCTCCTTTGTCTTGATCATGTTGAGGGAGAGGTTGTTGTCCTGGCACCACACAGCCAGGTCTCTGACCTCCCTCTGGCGGCCTCGTAGTTGTCGGTGATCAGGCATCGGCAAACTTAATGGTGGTGTTGGAGTCGTGCCTGGCCGTGCAGTCATGAGTGAACAGGGAGTACAGGAGGGGACCGAGCACGCACCCCGGAGGGGCCCCTGTGTTGAGGATCAGCGTGGCGGATGTGTTGTTACCTACCCTTACCACCTGGGGTCGGCCCGTCAGGAAGTCCAGGATCCAGTTGCAGAGAGAGGTGTTTTGGCCCGGGGTCCTTAGCTTAGTGATGAGCTTTGAGGGCACTACGGTGTTGAACGCTGAGCTGTAGTCAATGAATAGCATTCTCACATAGGTGTTCCTTTTGTCCAGGTGGGAAAGGGCAGTGTGGAGTGCGATTGAGTCATCTGTGGATCTGTTGGTGTGGTATGCGAATTGGAGTGGGTCTAGGGTATCCGGGATGATGGTGTTGATGTGAGCCATGACCAGTCTTTCAAAGCACTTCATGGCTACAGACGTTAGTGCTACGGGGCGGTAATCATTTAGGCAGGTTACCTTCGCTTCCTTGGGCACAGAGACTATTGTGGTCTGCATGAAACACGTAGGTATCTCCCCGTTCAGGGAGAGGTTGAAAATGCCAGTGAAGACAATTGCCAGTTGGTCCACGCATGCTTTGAGTACACATCCTGGTAATTCGTCTGGCCCAGCGCCTTTGTGAATGTTGACCAGTTTAAACTTCTTTGGGATAGGGGGCAGCATTTTTGGATGAATAGTGTGCCCAGAGTGAACTGCCTCCTACTCAGTCCCAGATGCTAATATATGCATGTTATTATAAGTATTGGAAAGAAAACACTCTGAAGTTTCTAAAACTGTTTGAATGATGTCTGTGAGTATAACAGAACTCATATGGCAGGCAAAAACCTGAGAAAAAATCCAAACATGAAGTGGGGAAATCTGAGGTTTGTAGTTTTTGAACTCAGCCCTATCGAATACACAGTGGGATATGGGTCAAGATGCACTTCCTAAGGCTTCCACTAGATGTCAACCGTCTTTAGAAACTTGAATGAGGCTTCTACTGTGAAGTGGGACCGGATGAGAGCTCTTTGAGTCAGTGGTCTGGCAGAGTGTCACAGCCTCATGATGCGCGGTCACGAGAGAGTTAGCTCTCGTTCCATAGCTTTTCTACCGACAATGGAATTCTCCCGGTTGGAACATTATTGAACATTTATGATAAAAACATCCTATAGATTGATTCTATACTTAGTTTGACAAGTTTCTTCGACCTGTAATATAACTTTTTGAATGTTTCGTCCGACTGGACCAGATGGCGCGTTTGGATATGTTTACCAAACGCCCTAACAAAAGAAGCTATTGGACATAAATGGACATAAATGATGGACATTATCGAACAAAACAAGCATTTATTGTGGAACTGTGATTCTTGGGAGTGCATTCTGATGAAGATCATCAAAGGTAAGTGAATATTTATAATGCTATTTCTGACTAATGTTGACTACCCAACATGGCGGATATTTCTCTGGCTGATTTGGGCTCTGAGCGCCGTACTCAGATTATGCTTTTTCCGTAAAGTTTTTTTGAAATCTGACAAAGCGGTTGCATTAAGGAGAAGTGTATCTAAAGTTTCATGCATAACACTAGAATTTTCACCAATATTTATAATGAGTATTTCTGTGAATTCATGTGGCTCTCTGCACAATCACTGCATGTTTTAGAACTACTGAACTACTAATGCGCCAATGTAAAATGAGATTTTTTGATATAAATATGCACTTTATCGAACAAAACATACATGTATTGTGTAACATGAAGTCCTATGAGTGTCATCTGATGAAGATCATCAAAGGTTAGTGATTAATTTTATCTCTATTTGTGCTTTTTGTGACTCCTCTCTTTGGCTGGAAAAATGGCTGGGTTTTTCTGTGGCTTGGTGGTGACCTAACATAATCGTTTGTGGAGCTTTTGCTGTAAAGCATTTTTGAAATCAGACACTGTGGCTGGATTAATGAGAATTTATCTTTAAAATGGTGCCTAATACTTGTATGTTTGAGAAATTTGATTTATGAGATTTCTGTTGATATGTATTTGGCGCCCTGCAATTCACTGGCTGTTGGCGAGGGGTTCCGCTAGCGGAACGGGGTTAGACAGGTTAAAGGTCCTAGACAGGTTAACTTCTTCGATATAGGGGGCGCTCTTTTAATTTTTGGATAAAAAAACGTTCCCGTTTTAAACAAGATATTTTGTACGAAAAGATGCTCGACTATTCATATAATTGACAGCTTTGGAAAGAAAACACTCTGACGTTTCCAAAACTGCAAAGATATTATTTGTGAGTGCCACAGAACTGATGCTACAGGCAAAACCAAGATGAAATTTCAAACAGGAAATGCCCCAGATTTTGAAGGCGCTGTGTTCCAATGTCTCCTTATATGGCTGTGAATGCGCCAGGAATGAGCTTACACTTTCTGTCGTTTCACCAAGGTGTCTGCAGCATTGTGATGTATTTGTAGGCCTATCATTGGAAGATTGACCATAAGAGACTACATTTACCAGGTGCTGTCCTCCGTCAAAATTATTGCGCAATCTCCAGCTGCGTGTATTTTTCCATTTGCTTCAGAGGAGAAACCAAACTGCCACGAATTATTTATCATCGAATATATATGTGAAAAACACCTTGAGGATTGATTCTAAACAACGTTTGTCATGTTTCTGTCGATATTATGGAGTTAATTTGGAAAAAAGTTTGGCGTTGTAATGACTGAATTTTCGGGTTTTTTTCTTAGCCAAACGTGATGAACAACACAGAGCGATTTCTCCTACACAAATAATCTTTTTGGAAAAACTGAACATTTGCTATCTAACTGAGAGTCTCCTCATTGAAAACAGCCGAAGTTCTTCAAAGGTAAATTATTTTATTTGAATGCTTTTCTTGTTTTTGTGAAAATGTTGCCTGCTGAATGCTAGGCTTAATGCTATGCTAGCTATCAATACTCTTACACAAATGCTTGTGTAGCTATGGTTGAAAAGCATATTTTGAAAATCTGAGATGACAGTGTTGTTAACAAAAGGCTAAGCTTGTGAGTGAATATGTTTATTTCATTTCATTTGCGATTTTCATTAATAGTTAGAAGATATAATTATGGTCAGATTTGCCAAATGGAGGGCGGGAGAGAGCTTTGTATGCATCTCTGTGTGTGGAGTAAAGTTTTTTTCCACTCTGGTTGCACATGTGATATGCTGGTAAAAATGTGGTAAAACTGATTGAAGTTTGCCTGCATTAAAGTCACCAGCCACTAAGAGCACCGCTTTTGGTTGAGCATTTTCTTGTTTGCTTATGGCCTTATAGAGTTGCTTGAGCACGATCTTAGTGCTAGCATCGGTCTGTGGTGGTAAGTAGATGGCTACGAATAATATAGATGAGAATTCTTGGTAGATAGTGTGGTCTACAGCTTACCTCAGGCGAGCAACACCTTGAGGCTTCTTTAATAGTAGACATCGCAACCCAGCTGTTATTGACAAATAGACACATACAGAGGAAAAGGCAGGTCGGGATGCCTTCTGAGAATCCGTAGGCGAGCGAGAGAACTCACACTGCCATCCGTTCTACTGGCTAACGTGCAATCATTAGAAAATTAAATTGATGACCTACGATTAAGATTATCCTACCAATAGGACATTAAAAACTGTAATATCATATGTTTCACCTAGTCGTGGCTAAACGACTACACAGATATTATAGAGCTGGCACGATTTTCCATGCACCGGCAGAACAGAGAATGATTTTCCAATGATTGCACGGTAGCAAGTAGAACGGATGGCAGTGTGAGTTCTCTCGCTCGCCTACGGATTCTCAGAAGGCAGCCCGACCTGCCTTTTCCTCTGTCTTTTCTTCACACAAATGACCGGGCCTGTTCCCGGGTAAGCATTATCTCCTTCTCGTCAGATTCGTTACAGGAAAAAGCTTATTCCAGTTCGAGGTGAGTAATCGCTGTTCTGATGTCCAGAAGTTATTTTCGGTCATAAGAGACAGTAGCAGCAACATTTTGTACAAAATAAGTTTAAAAATAAGTTACAAACAATGCAAAAAAATGAACCAAATAGCACAGTTGGTTACGAGCATGTAAAACGTGCCAATATGCTTTCCCTCTGACAGTTTCCTCTCAAATTATGCTTTTCAGCATGGAGAGTTGTCCTGCAACTGTTATCATGGATAGTAAACTATAGGGTGCCTGTCTGAGGTGTAAGATTTAGCTCATAGCCCGCATATAAGAACTAAGTCCATGGAGCTCTTTCTTTCTTTTCACCCTTTTATTCAATTTTTACTGTCTAGATTAAATTGATGCCGATCTGCACACACGTACCAGTCTTCTCACAGTCATCTTCATCGCTGCCGTCAGAGCAGTCATCCTCTCCGTCACATCTCCATGACAACCTGACACAGCGTCCCGATGCACAGCGGAACTGATCCGCAGTACACATGGAGGTGGCTGGAGGGAGAGGACAGGTCGGTTAGACACACACACGTACACAATCTACATACATTATGTACACAAACACATATACACACACAAGCAGATACTTACTGCAGTTCTTCTCATCTGATTGGTCATCACAGTCAAACTCCCCGTCACACCTCCAGCCAGCGTTGATGCACATCCCACTGCTGCACATGAACTCCACAGAACGACAAGGCTGGTGGGAGGCTGCAGGACACACACAACCAATACCGTGAGATAAAATGAAAATGCTTTTGGAACTTTAATCATCCCTGACAGTGTAAAACAATTTATCTGAAGGTAATATCTGGTCATACAAAGATGCTTTTACAGGGACAAAACAGAAATAAACATTTGGGGCAGGACATGCATGTTTCAAAAGAATCAAACATATCTATCCAAGACCAAACAAACCCACACGAGCACACACACACTTTTATTAATGATCTAACAATAAGAGCCTGTTCACATGAGGTTGAAGGGCTGAGGGTAGAAGATAAGGACAGAGAGGTGAGGAATGACTAAAGCGAGGGAGAGTAAAAAAAGAGATAAAGCGTGAGAGAACAAGTGCTGTAGAACACCGTGTCTGCATGTGTCTGTGTGCAGTGTTATCAGTTAGACAAGAGAAGGGAACAGGGCCAATAGCACAGAAGAGAGGGAGAGAAGAATAAAGCAGTGCTGTGTGTGATGAGAAAGAAATACACAAACACACATATATACACAGACATATATATACACACACACACACACACACACACACATATATAGAAGCAGTGCGGCACATATATATATATAGTTGAAGTCGGAAGTTTACATACACTTAGGTTGGAGTCATCACTGTTTTGGCAAGTTGGTTAGAACATCTACTTTGTGCATGACACATGTACTTTTTCCAACGATTGTTAACAGACAGATTATTTCACTTATAATTCACTGTCTCACAATTCCAGGGGGTCAGAAGTTTACATACACTAAGTTGACTGTGCCTTTAAACAGCTTGGAAATGTCCAGAAATGGCTGTCATGATGTCATGGCTTTAGAAGCTCCTGATAGGCTAATTGACATAATTTGAGTCAATTGGGGGTGTACCTGTGGATGAATTTCAAGGCCTACCTTCAAACTCAGTGCCTCATGGGAAAAGCAAAAGAAATCAGCCAAGACCTCAGAAATGAAATGGTAGACATCCACAAGTCTGGTTCATCCTTGGGAGCAATTTCCAAATGCCTGAAGGTACCACGCTCATCTGTACAAACAATAGTACGCAAGTATAAACACCATGGGACCACGCAGCCGTCATACCGCTCAGGAAGGAGACACGTTCCTAGAGATGAAGAACGTACTTTGGTGCGAAAAGTGCAAATCAATGCCAGATCAACAGTAAAGGACCTTGTAGACATGCACAAAAGTATCTATATCCGCAGTAAACAAGTCCTATATCGACATAACATGAAAGGCCGCTCAGCAAGGAAGAAGCCACTGCCCCAAAACCGCCATAAAAAAGCCAGACTACAGTTTGCAACTGCATATGGGGACAAAAATCGTACTTTTTGAAGAAATGTCCTCTGGTCTGGGGAAAAACAAATATAGAACTGTTTGGCCATAATGACCATCATTATGTTTGGAGAAAAAATGGGAAGGCTTGCAAGCCGAAGAACACCATCCCAACCGTGACGCACGGGGGTGGCAGCATCATGTTGTGGGGGAGCTTAGCAAAATAGATTGCATCATGAGGGAGGAAAATTCTGTGGATATATTGAAGCATCAGTCAGGAAGTTAAAGCTTGGTCGGAAATGGTTCTTCCAAATGGACAATTACCCCAAGCATACTTCCAAAGTTGTGGCAAAATGGCTTAAGGACAACAAAGTCAAGGTGTTGGAGTGGCCATCACAAAGCCCTGACCTCAATCCTATAGAACATTTGTGGGCAGAACTGAAAAAGCATGTGCGAGGATGCCTAGAAACCTGACTCAGTTACACCAGCTCTGCCAGGAGGATGGGCCAAAATTCACCCAACTTATTGTAGGAAGCTTGTGGAAGGCTACACAAATCACTTGATCCAAGTCAAACAATTTAAAGGCAATGCTACCAAATACTAATTGAGTGTATGTAAACTTCTGACCCACTGGGAATGTGATGAAATAAATAAAAGCTGAAATAAATCATTCTCTCTACTATTTTTCTACTATTTCACATTCTTAAAATAAAGTGGTGATCCTAACCGACCTAAGACAGCAATTTTTTACTTCGATTAAATGTCAGGAATTGTGAAAAACAGTTTAAATGTATTTGGCTATCGGACATCGGGCCCTCATACCACCCTCATTGAGTCTGTTTCTGACCGTTTGAGCAGAGACATGCACATTTGTGGCCTGCTGGAGGTCATTTTGCAGGGCTCTGGCAGTGCTCCTCCTGCTCCTCCTTGCACAAAGGCGGAGGTAGCGGTCCTGCTGCTGGGTTGTTGCCCTCCTACGGCCTCCTCCACGTCTCCTGATGTACTGGCCTGTCTCCTGGTAGCGCCTCCATGCTCTGGACACTACGCTGACAGACACAGCAAATCTTTTTGCCACAGCTCGCATTGATGTGCCATCCTGGATGAGCTGCACTACCTGAGCCACTTGTGTGGGTTGTAGACTCCGTCTCATGCTACCACTAGAGTGAAAGCACCGCCAGCATTCAAAAGTGATCAAAACATCAGCCAGGAAGCATAGGAACTGAGAAGTGGTCTGTGGTCACCACCTGCAGAACCACTCCTTGTTTGGGGGTGTATTGCTAATTGCCTATAATTTCCACCTGTTGTCTATTCCATTTGCACAACAGTATGTGAAATTCATTGTCAATCAGTGTTGCTTCCTAAGTGGACAGATTGATTTCACAGAAGTGCGATTGACTTGGAGTTACATTGTGTTGTTTAAGTGTTCCCTTAATTTTTTTAGGCAGTGTATATCTATGAGAGAGAGAAATGTAAAACAAGAAACATTAAATTGACAGTGTTCTCATGTTCAAACCCACTTATCAGCTGGTACCCTGTCGCCCACATTGACACCCACATACACAGAGAACTGTTTCATCTGCTTGTGTGTGCCCAACTCTCAGAATACAGACACACACCGAATACACAGATATATACATACACACACACACCACTAAACACACAGAGAATCGTTTGATCTGCTTGTGTGCCCAGATCGCTCTCCATTCTGAATACACAAGCCATGCCCATTTGAGAGTGTGCCAGTGTTTTTCTATCAAAGCGTCCAGCATACAGTCTATGCCAAGAAATGCAGTGAGGATGGCTAGTCTTATTCCTCTCTGGTATGTCTCCTCTCCCAGCTAGTGTAATATCTTCTTTTCCTTTTTTATCTCTGTCCTTGTTTCTTTTTCTTTGATGCGTTTTCCACTTTCCCAAAAATTCTAAATATCTCCAGGCAAGGGGGCAATTATCAAATCAAATCAAATTTTATTGGTCGCATACACATATTTAGCAGATGTTATTGCGGATGTAGCAAAATGCTTGTGTTCCTGCTGGAGGAAGGAGGGAGGAGAAAGGGATGATAAAGGAGAAGAAGAGGTGGGAGGAGGGACGAAGACATACAACTAACATGACCTTACTGATCAGTCAGTCATGATGAAAGCCTTAAATAAAAGTTTATCACCATTGAAGACAACATCAAAGAAGAGAGGAGTTTGAGAATCACTGCTCTCTCTCCTCTCATCCTACTCCCTAGTCTGATGCATGCTAACAGAGACCCATATACAGGCTTTTGTGTGGGCTACCATGACAGAGAAAATGAGAGTGAGTGAGAGAGTGAGTGAGTGAGTGAGTGCGAGAGTGAGTGAGTGCGAGAGTGAGTGAGTGCGAGAGAGAGAAAGAGACTGTGGGACAGAGAGATAGTACAAAGAGAGACATGAAAGCCTGAGATAGAGATAAATTAACAGAAAGAAAGGACGTGAAAGCAGTGAGGTCTTAGCAGTAGTCTAACAGGGTATATTCTCTGGAGTGATGAAGAGAAACGTGATAGCCTGTGCTAATCGAAACACTGGCAAGCTTGCGTGTATTCGAAAGAAAAGGATGGGAAATGTTTTCCAATGCACGCAGACATGCACAAGTGTAGTGTAGTCACACTGCGGAGCAGCAGGCTCTAGCACGACAGCTGTCAGCAAGGAGAGTGGGACAGGGCATTCCAGGAATCTGTGTCAGGGAACGCTCAGAGAGCCATAATGAGTGAAGGAGACAGACTTCTGCAGTGTAGCCATTTAACATGTCACTGCTCAGTGCTCAAGCTCAATCATTGCTACAATGGTAACAGCTGGATCTGCCATCACCAACTTGTCTCAATTCTGTTCAACCTCAGCTGAACCTTTTTATTTTTTACTTGTTCCATTTTTCTCCCCAATTTCGTGATATCCAATTGGTAGTTACAGTTTTGTCTCATCGCCAGAACTCCTGTACAGACTCGGGAGAGGCGAAGGTCAAGAGCCGTGCGTCCTCTGAAACACAACCCAGCCAAGCCGCACTGTTTCTGGACACAATGCACGCTTAACCCAGAAGCCATCCACACCAATGTGTCGGAGGAGACTCCTTACACCTGGTGACCCTGTCAGCGTGCATTGCGCCCAGCTGTGTCAACAGGAGTCGCTAGTGCGTGATGCCGCCCCATGGGTCTCCCGGTCGCGGCCGGCTGCGACAGAGCCTGGACTCGAACCAGGATCTCTAGTGGCAAAGCTAGCTTGTTTTTTTAAGGCTTTGTCAGGTGAAAGCAATAGTGTCAACTGCTAGACCACTGCTCCACTCGGGAGGACAACCTCAACCGATCCTATCCTTATCTCTTTTCTTTTATGTATACTTGACTGGAAGTATTGACACTATTGCTTTCACCTGACAAAGCCTTAAAAAGACAAAGGTTGTCAGTGGCACTTCCCAAACACTGAACTCTCTCACTCCCGTCCCTCATGATAAAGTTGTAGCCCAACTGCAATCCTCCCTGCCCCTAACCTACTAACCCCTTTGTTTACATTCCACTTGAGAAATAGGGTGCTTGGCATTCTGGGTAGAATTCCAACAGGCAGTCTGGCCACAACAGGTTCTGTGTGTGTGTGTGTGTGTGTGTATAGCAGAGGAATTTGAGGTACCATATGTGTTTTCTGCATGGCAGTGTAGCAGCCTCTGATGTAGCATGTATGGTGCTGGCGTTAGTGCTGGGCGATATGGCCAAACCATCATATCTTGCTTTTAAAAAAATAATATAGCTGGTATGATGGCATTTGGCAGTATTTTATGTTTTTAAATTATAACATTTGTAAATTTGCTTTATAAGTAGTGCATGAACTCAGGGTGGCAACACATACATTATAAGTGATTTCAATGGGTCTTTCTCCATTCTGATTGTTTATACTGTTCAATTCAACTTTCCTGATCTCATTTGAGATCATTTCCACTCTGCCATGTAGGGCTGCATGATATGGGCAAACAATCAAAACCTTATTTTGAACCAAAAGTTGCTATAGCGATTTGACTTATGATTTAGAGCAAAACACTTGGGTCAAATGTTTTAAATCATGGAAATAGAATGATTATTCCAATTCTATAATTAGAATATGATAGTGGGCACTTTAAAAAGTGTTGTTTGACACAAAAATGAATAGAAATGCCAAAGAGGAGTGAAAACAGCATTGTTGTTATCAACATTGCTGCATATGCTGCATTGGCCATGCAGACTGAACGTAAGTGTCTTGTGGTTGAAGAACAACAAATGTGCTCCTTGAGTGAGAGGGGGTGGGGCTAGGTCTGGAGAGAGAGAGAGCGGAGAGATCTGGAGAGAGAGTGAGCGGAAAGAGATGACTCAAGTAGCGAAGTAAACTATAAAAATGGACGTTAAACGCGGCGTATCACATTTAACAAACCAAACATTCAAATACCGTTATAGAAGGTAAAGTAAAAACCTAAACCCGTCCATGCATCAATACCGGTATATTGTAAAATACAGCCTGCAGATGTTAATGATTAGCCACCTGAATCTGATGTGTGTGTGTACTTACAGCAGTCGGACTCATCAGACCAGTCTCCACAGTCGTCATCTCCGTCACAGTGGTAAATGTCCAGAATACAGCGTCCGTACGCACATTGGAACTCTTCAACACTACAAGTGGCCGTCATTACATCAGATGCTACAGAGAGAGCGAGAGAAAGGGAGAGGGGTACATATTTAACACACATTCTCTTTCACCCCCACTTTTCTGTCATAAACTATAAAGACAGTGTGTGGTTCTGATGTAACAGTATAGCTTTCGTCCCCTCGCCCGACCCGGGCACATCAACAACAGTCACCCACGAAGCATCGTTACCCATCGCGCCACAAAAGCCGTGGCCCATGCAAAGCAAGGGGAACTACTTCAGGTCTCAGAGCGAGTGACGTCACCGATTGAAACGCTATTAGCGCACACCACCGCTAACTAGCTAGCCATTTCACATCGGTTACACTCACCCCCCTTTTGACCTCCTCCTTTTCTGCAGCAACCAATGATCCGGGTCAACAGCATCAATAACAGTCCGTCCCCTCGCCCCGGGATCAAACCAGGGACCCTCTGCACACATAAACAACTGACAACCACGAAGCATCGTTACCCATTGCGCCAGAAAAGCCGTCCCCTTGCTCTGCAACAACTACTTCACCGATTGAAACTCTATTAGTGCGCAACACCGCTAACTAGCTAGCCATTTCACATTGGCTACACTGACATTCAGTTTGTTTTACACTAGGGCAGTCAAAATAGGTCAGGGATGAGGATAATTTGGAGAAGTTGGGAATGTTGACACACACACCCCTTGACAACAAAGGGAAGATAAGTCTCAGAGTGTACAGTCGTGGCCAAAAGATTTGAGAATGACACAAATATTAATTTTCACAAATCAGTTTGCATGAAGGCAATTTGCATATACTCAAGAATGTTATGAATAGTGATCAGATGAATTGCAATTAATTGCAAAGTCCCTCTTTGCCATGCAAATTAACTGAATCCCTAAAAACATTTCTACTGCATTTCAGCCCTGCCAAAAAAAGGACCAGCTGACATCATGTTAGTGATTCTCTCGTTAACACAGGTGTAAGTGTTGACGAGGACAAGGCTGAAGATCACTCTGTCATGCTGATTGAGTTCAAATAACAGACTGGAAGCTTCAAAAGGAGGGTGGTGCTTGGAATCATTGTTCTTTCTCTGTCAATCATAGTTACCGGCAAGGAAACATGTGCTGTTATCATTGCTCTGCACAAAAAGGGCTTCACAGGCAAGGATATTGCTGCCAGTAAGATTGCACCTAAATCATCAATTTTTCAGATCATCAAGAACTTCAAGGAGATAGGTTCAATTGTTGTGAAGAAGGCTTCAGGGTGCCCAAGAAAGTCCAGCAAGCGCCAAGACCGTCTCCTAAAGTTTATTCAGCTGCGGGATCGAGGCACCACCAGTACAGAAATTGCTCAGGAATGGCAGCAGGCAGGTGTGAGTGCATCTGCACGCACAGTGAGGCGAAGCCTTTTGGAGGATGGCCTGGTGTCAAGAAAGGCAGCAAAGAAACCACTTCTCTCCAGGAAAAACATCAGGGACAGACTGATATTCTGCAAAAGGTACAGGGATTGGACTGCTGAGGACTGGGGTAAAGTCATTTTCTCTGATGAATCCCCTTTCCGATTGTTTGGGGCATCCGGAAAAAAGCTTGTCCGGAGAAGACAAGACGAGCGCTAAAATCAGTCCTGTGTCATGCCAACAGTAAAGCATCCTGAGACCATTCATGTGTGGGGTTGCTTCTCAGCCAAGGGAGTGGGCTCACTCACAGTTTTGCCTAAGAACACAGCCATGAATAAAGAATGGTACCAATACATCCTCCGAGAGCAACTTCTCCCAACCATCCAGGAACAGTTTGGTGACAAACAATGCCTTTTCCAGCATGATGGAGCACCTTGCCATAAGTCAAAAGTGATAACTAAATGGCTCGGGGAACAAAACATCAATATTTTGGGTCCATGGCCAGGGAACTCCCCAGACCTTAGTCCCATTGAGAACTTGTGGTCAATCCTCAAGAGGCTGGTGGACAAACAAAAACCCATCAATTCTGACAAATTCCAAGCATTGATTATGCAAGAATGGGCTGCCATCAGTCAGGATGTGGCATAGTAGTTAGTTGACAGCATGCCAGGGCGGATTGTAGAGGTCTTGAAAAAGAAGGGTCAACACTGCAAATATTGACTCTTTGCATCAACTTCATGTAATTGTCAATAAAAGCCTTTGACACTGATGAAATGCTTGTAATTATACTTCAGTATTCCATAGTAACGTCTGACAAAAATATCTAAAGACACTGAAGCAGCAAACTTTGTGGAAATTAATATTTGTGTCATTCTCAAAACTTTTGGCCATGACTATACACCTGTGTGAGGCCCTTTGAAATCCTGCTGCCAATCCTTTATCTATACTATTGAAATCCCCCTCGCCAGAGAGAGAGAAGAGAGAGAGAGTGTGGACACACGTACAGTACGTGTCTCAGGAGGTTTTGGGATATGCAAAAAAACAAAACATTTCTATTTCACAAAATGCGTATATATAATACGAGTCTGATGGTCCTTAATACTGAATAGTGTCTGTTCCAGGTGTGTAGGAGTCAAAATAAGAATACTGGAAGAGATGTAGACCCACACACTGTAGAAAAAAAGGAATACTTTCAAAACTGAGGCTTGAATGCAATTACTAAAACATCATGGGGGATGAAAAAAATCATAGTGCATAAATGAAAAGTGAAAACAAAAACGTTTTAGCAGAAACGTTTGTTTTGTTTTCACCTTTCATTTATGCACTGATGATTTTTTGGGCATCAGGATGTTTTAATAAACATTTTTATTTTGTGTTTAAGCTTTAGTTTTGGATTAATTCCTCAGTTTTGGATTTATTCCTCTTTTGACAGTGTCAGGGTCTCCATCTCTTGTCCATGTGTGAAACAGGACAAATATAAGCACACACACACACACAGGGCAACTCACGGCAGTTTTCCTCGTCTGATCCGTCCTTGCAGTCAGTGTCTCCATCACAGTACCAGTGTTCAGCAATGCAGCTCCCATCTGTACAGCGAAACTCCTTATCGGAACACTTACGCATGTCTGTGTGAGAGAGTGAGTGTGAGTGAGTGAGTGAGTGAGATAGAGGGGAGAAAGAGAGAGAAAGTAAGAGAGAGGGAAAGAGAGATATTGAGTTATTAAAGTCAACGGATTGAGTTGTGACAAAGACAATAACTTTCTGAAAATATGTGTATACTGTAGGAGTGAATGTATGGTGTGCATGTGTGTGTTTGTGCATGTGTAGCTCACCACACAGCTCGTCACTGTTATCCCCACAGTCATTGTCCCCATCACAGTGCCACAGGCTGCGGATGCAGTAGCCGTTCTGACAATGGAACTCATCCTCTTCACACTCTCTAGGAGCTACAGACAAAGAGAGAGAGACAGGATGTCAATGAAAGGACAAATCCCACAAACAACATCCTATACACCACTTGTATGATGTACAAGTGTGCACGCACCGCATGCTCACACACAACAGCTTAGTAACATTTCTCTTACTTTCATACAGAGAAAAGTAGCTGTCTATTAACCTCCAGTGGACAACCTCCCATCAAATCAAAGTTTATTTGTCACTTGCGCCGAATACACCACGCATTGACCTTACAGTGAAATGCTTACTTACAATTCCTTAACCAACAATACATAGTCTTATGGCTCTCGGGGTAAAAGCTGTTGAGAAGCCTTTTAGTCCTAGACTTTGCGCTCCGGTCTATGACTGGGGTGGCTGGAGTCTTTGCCCATTTTTAGGGCCTTCCTCTGACACTGCCTGGTACAAAGGTCCTGGATGGCAGGCAGCTTAGCCCCAGTGATATACTGGGCCTTGCAGTCGAAGGCTGAGCAGTTGCTGTACCAAGCAGTGTTGCTCTCGATGTTGCTGCTGTAGAACCTTTTGAGGATCTGAGGACCAATTCCAAATCGTTTTAGTTTCCTGAGGGGGAATAGGCTAGGGAATAGGGAATAGTGCCCTTCGGTTGCCTTTGTGTTCTTGGCCACAGGGACTATGGTGGTCTGCTTGAAACATGTTGGTATTACAGACTCAATCAGGGACATGTTGAAAATGTCAGTGAAGACACTTGCCAGTTGGTCAGCACATGCCCGGAGCAACCGTCCTGGTAATCCATCTGGCCCAGCGGCCTTGTGAATGTTGGGCAGCTCGCGGCTGTGCTTCCCTTTGTAGTCTGTAATTGTTTGCAGGCCTTGCCACATCCGACGAGCATCGGAGCCGGTGTAGTACAATTCAATCTTAGTCCTGTATTGGCGCTTTGCCTGTTTGATGGTTTGTCTGAGGACGTAGCAGGATTTCTTATAAGCTTTCGGGTTAGAGTCCCGCTCCTTGAAGGCGGCAGCTCTACACTTTGGCTCAGTAGGGATGTTGCCTATAATCCATGGTTTCTGGTTGGGGTATGTACGTACAGTCACTGTGGGGACGACGTCATTGATGCACTTATTGATGAAGCCAGTTACTAATGTGGTGTACTGCTCAATGCCATCGGAGGAATCGCGGAACATATTCCAGTCTGTGCTAGCAAAACAGTCCTGTAGCTTAGCATCAGCATCATCTGACCACTTCTTTATTGAAGTCACTGGTGCCTTCAACTTTAGTTTTTGCTTGTAAACAGGAATCAGGAGGATGGAATTATGGTCAGATTTGCCAAATGGGGGGCGAGGGAGAGCTTTGTATGTGTCTCTGTGTGTGGTGTAAAGGTGGTCTAGAGTTTTTTTTCCCTCTGGATGCACATTTAACATGCTGATAGAAATTAGTTAAGACTGATTTCAGTTTCCCTGCATTAAAGTCCCGGCCACTAGGAGTGCCACCTCTGGGTGGGCGTTTTCCTGTTTGCTTATTTCCTTATACAGAGTGCGGTCTTAGTGCCAGCATCCATCTGTGGTGGTAAATAAACAAACAGCCCCAAAAAATATAGATGAAAACTTTCTTGGCAAATTTTGTGCTCTACAGCTTATCATGACATACTCTACTTCAGGCGAGCAAAATCTAGAGACTTCCTTAGATTTCGTGCACCAGCTGTTATATTATATATATATATATATATATATATATATATATATATATATATATATATATATATATATACACACAGACCATGTTCCCTCGTGCTGTTCTATCTTGCTGGTGCAGCGTACATCCCGCCAGCTGAATGTTATCCATGTCATCATTCAGCCATGATTTGGTGAAACATATGATATTACAGTTTTTGATGTCCCGTTGATTGGATATTCGTGATCGTACCTCATCTATCTTTGGCAAGTAATATTGATGGTAAAGGCAGATTCCCCACTCGCCGTTGGCGGATCCTTACAAGGCACCTCACCCTGTGTCCTCTATACCTGCGTCACTTTCACCTACCAATGACGGGGATATTGGCCTTGTCGGGTGTCTGAAGTACATCCTGTGCGTCTTTCTTGTTGCAGAAACAAATCTTTGTCTAATCCGAGGTGAGTGATCGCTGACCTGATATCCAGAAGCTTTTTTTTGACGTAAGATACGGTGGCAGAAACATTATGTACAAAATTAGTTACAAATAACGTGAAAAAACCCACATAATAGCACAATTGGTTAGGCGCCCGTAAAACGGCTGCCATTTCTTCCACCGCCATCTTCACACTGATGGTTAACCTCTGATCTAAAATACATTGTCATATCCAGCACAACAACCCCCCAAAACCTCCTTACAATAATTTATCTGATGTTATCATTAGTTCCACTTACTAGCTCTCTTAGGCCTACAACAATAGTCCTGGCTAAAGGAGGGACAGGTAAACAGGTTAGTATCAGAAGGAAGTACCATGATTTCTGCCTGAATAGCCCCAGACCGGGGGTGATATATTATTTCAAGCATGTTGTTTGTGTGCATGTGTGTGTGAGGGGGGTTGCTGCCTTAGAAGGTTAACTAATTATGAAATCTACCTCAATTATACATGGACTGCGAATAAAATGCATACAGAGGCTCAGTCAAAGAAATCCACTTACAAATGTGACGGCAGTTCAGCGGAGACAGGAAAGACAGGAAAAAAGGGACGGCCGCAGAAATGTTTGAGGATAAAATTCTTATTTTTCATTGAGACTGTACTTCCTACCTCAGTGACTATTGCGACGGAACGTGACCCATATCTACTACCTCTCATCTCTTTCTCTTGTTTTCTCACACACAGGTATCCTGTGCTTTATGACCCAACAGAGTCCTCAGAACAGAAAAGACTAGATATATTCGTATTTTTATTTAAGATTACTCTCGCCCCTCTCCTATTCAGATGCAACAGAGTAGGAGAAGGACCCGGAACGGGAGCACAAGACAAAGCTAGCCCCTAGATTAGTCTTTAAACTACAAGTCTATTGCTGAATCTCATTCCAAAAACTCACTTGGCACACTTAGTAGAATTTAATTGAATCTCTCATCTGTCTCCCTCTTTCCCTCCCTTTAATTCCTAAGCCAGAAAGTTCAGAAGTCACGTGTCCTTAGGCAGATCATCAGTCAGAGAGCGGGCAGAGGTTAGAGATGAAAGGTCACTGTGATTCATTACCAGGGTCATTATGCATTGAGGTGTGTTTGTGTGTGTGTGAAAAAATAAATAAAAATAAATATATTCATTTTATAACTCGTTTTTTCCTTGAGTATTACCTATGCATTTTCAGGATTTGCCTTCCCTCCTTGCCCCTGCCTGCCTTGCATCCTCCTCTCATCCCATGAGTTGACATAGAAAAGAGCAGAAGTTGTGAACAATCCCATCAGACTCCAGTCCTACCTACCTACCTACCTACAGGTTATAAAAAAGAGCAGAAGCTCTGAATAGTATTTTAACCTAGGTCTGGTGTGTGATAACACTGTGGATATGTAGTTATGGGTGTTCTGCTGAATGTTTGACAAACAAACAAAAACATGATATGAACGTAGGAACACACACCCATACTGACACACTCACTCACTTTCTCACACACACACACACACACACACACACACACACACACATACACACACACACACACACACACACACACACACACGTATGTCTCTTTTTCCAGTTTTGTTGTCTGAAACTTTGACAAGCCGCTAAGCTCAAGTGGAGCATGACAGATTCTCCCCCGTCTTTCTCCTTTCTCTTCCCCCTTCTCTCTTTAAATAATGGAATAAAACAACAACAGTGGTGGGAAAGAAACTAGGGAGGGGAACAGAAAGACAGAGAGAAAAAGGCCTGAAATAATAAGTAGGCCGAGGAGCGACGGAGGGGGAAATTTACAGGGCTGGGGCATGAAGATGAAAAATTAATGGCTGGCTCACGGCAGACGGACCCCCCATCAGGATGGGATTCTACGTCTGGCTCCTGAAATATGGGTCAGACAGGAGAGAGGGAAGCAGGGAATGAGAGAATCGGAGCGAGCGAAAGAGCGAGAGAGAGAAAATCAGAGAAAGAGAATCAGAGAGAAAGAAAGCCCACCTCTATACAGAGTTATCTGGGGATAACGAGGGAACGAGAGAATCTGAGAAAGAGAGAGAGCTTACCTCCATCTAACGAGTAATAAAAAAAAAAGGATGAACTGAAGTACAAGCTGGCAGGGTTAGCTTGGATCAATTACATCTCCAGAAATTCAGGAAATTCAATCCATGGAGTTGGAAATTAATCGTACCAAGTTTCTCATTCCGATCTATGTGGTGATCTCTGATAATGACTTAATGGGTGGAGAGGTGTGTGGACTGAAATCTATCTCAACCACAGGGTACTTATTGTGACACATTATTGTAATAGACAGTTGTGAATGTGTGTGTGCAAGCACAACCTTATAAATCCCTTTAAGCATTTAAAAATGTTTAAATTAATCCAGAACATTATTTTGAAGGCTCGCTCAAGAGCCATAGTATAGTTGAAATAATTTCCCGGCATACATTTCCACTCACTACACAGGGTATATAGCAGTATGATCAGGCCAATGGAAATACTCAGCCTCTACATGGATTATATTGGACACTTTCAACCCAGTGAGTCACTCTGGTTCAAAGCAGTTGGACAAAGTCTTCATTTAGACTGACCACTAACTACATCTCAACCCAGAAACAACTCCGACACTGACAGCTGGAGTGGATAGGGAAACATCAGTGCCCTGTGTATGGCTGCTTCCCAAATGGCACCCTATTCCATAGGGCTCTGCTCAAAAGTAGTGCACTATATAGGGAATAGGGTGCCATTTGGGATGAAGCATATAAGTACATGTAAGTAAAAATATGCACCAATTCCTGACGTGTGTAAGTACATGGCGATATAAATATGAGTGTATAAATATACACACTACCACTCTCTCGATGCCTTTCTACTGCTGCCAGCCAGCTGAAGCCTTTTCCAGTTTCTTTCCCCGGCACGTGCACCCACATGCATACACAAATGCACACACACACACATACACACCCAGGCAACAGGAGAAAGCATGTGAACGGTAAGGTAAAAGGTCATCCTCAGAGTCAGGTGTGGTTGCCATGGGAGCAGTGACCTCCCTAATGGGAGTGTGTGTGTGTGTGTGTGTGTGTGTGTGTGTGTGTGTGTGTGTGTGTGTGTATACATACATACAAACACACACACACACCCCGTATTGGAAGAAAAGGTTCCATATCAGTGGATATCTTTACATTCCATGTTTATGATATTCTAATGTTCCATGTTTATGATATATAGCATACAGACCATTTCAAATAAAATCTAAATTGTATTTGTCACATGCGCTGAATACAACAGGTGTAGACCTTACAGTGAAATGCTTACTTACTTACCAACAATGCAGTTTAAAAAAATAATTAAAGAAAAGACTGATAAGTAAAACTGATTTAAGTTTCCCTGCATTAAAGTCCTAGGCTACTAGGAGTGCTGCCTCTGGGTGAGCGTTTTCTTGTTTGCTTATGGCGGAATACAGCTCATTCAATGCTGTCTTAGTGCCAGCCTCTGACTGTGGTGGTATGTAAACAGCTACAAAGAATACAGATGAAAACTCTCTCGGTAGGCAGTGGGGTCTACAGCTTATCATGAGAAACTCTACCTCAGGCGAGCAATAGCTTGAGATTTCCTTAGATATCGTGCACCAGCTATTGTTTACAAAAAGACATAGACCGCCGCCTCTTGTCTTGCCAGACGCCGCTATTCTATCCTGCCGGTACATCGTATAACCTGCCAACTGTATGTTGATGTTGTCGTCGTTCAGCCATGACACAGTTTTAATGTCCGGTTGGTAGTTTAATCTTCCTCGTAACTAGGCAATTTTATTGTCCAAAGATTGCACGTTTGCTAACAGAATGGAGGGAAGTTGGGGTTTATTCGATTGCCTGTGAATTCTCAGAAGGCAGCAGGACCTTCAGCCCCTCTTCCTCCGCCTCCTCGTCACGCAGATCACGGGGATCGGGGCCTGTTCCCAGGGAAGCAGAGTATCCTTCACGTCGGGCTCGTCAGAGTCATGAAAGAAAAAAGTGTCATGCCCTGGTCTTAGTATTCTGTGTTTTCTTTTTTATGTTGGTTAGGCCAGGGTGTGACATGGGTGATTTTTGTGTCTTGTTTTGTCTAGGGGTTTTGTAGTCTATGGGGTTGTGTTCAGTTGAGTGTTCTAGGTAAGTCTATGGTTGCCTGGAGTGGTTCTCAATCAGAGGCAGGTGTTTATCGTGGTCTCTGATTGGGAACCATATTTAGGCAGCCATATTCTTTAGGTATCTTGTGGGTGGTTGTTCCTGTCTCTGTGTTTTGCACCAGTTAGGACTGTTTCGGTTTTTCCACGTTTTCTTATTTTGTATAGTGTTCACGTTTTCATCTTTCATGAAAGATGTTTATAAATAACCACGCTGCATTTTGGTCCTCCTCTCCTTCCCAGGAAGAAAACTGTTACAGAACCACCCAACCATAACAGGACGAAGCGGTGTTGTGACAGGCAGCGGCAGCAGGAGCAGCGCAAGGAGGAATGGACATGGGATGATGTGTTGGACGGCAAGGGTTGCTACACTTGGGAGGAGATCCTGGCGGGAAAGGATCGCCTCCCATGGGAACAGGTGGAGGCAGCTAGGATAGCAGAGGCAGCCGGAGAGAGGAGCCGGCGATACGAGGGAACACGGCTGGCAAGGAAGCCCGAGAGTCAGCCCCAAAAATTTATTGGGGGAGGCACACAGGGAGTATGGCGAAGCCAGGTAGGAGACCTGCGCCAACTTCCTGTGCTTACCGGGGGGCTAGAGAGACCGGGCAGGCACCGTGTTATGCTGTGGAGCGCACGGTGTCCCCAGTGCGGGTGCATAGCCCAGTACGGTACACACCAGCTCCTCGTATCGGCCGGGCTAGAGTGGGCATTGAGCCAGGTGTCATGAAGCCGGCTCTACGCATCTGGTCTCCAGTGCGTCTCCTTGGGCCGGCGTACATGGCACCAGCCTTACGTATGGTGTCCCCGGTTCGCCTACACAGCCCAGTGCGGGCTATTCCACCTCGCCACACTGGCATGGCGACCGGGAGCATTCAACCGGGCAAGGTTGGGCAGGCTCGGTGCTCAAGAGCTCCAGTGCGTATGAACAGTCTGGTCTATCCAGTACCACCTCCACGCACCAGCCCTCCAGTGGCAGCTCCCCGCACTCGCCCTGAGGTGCGTGTCCTCGGCCCAGTACCACCAGTGCCAGCACCACGCACCAGGCCTACAGTGCGCCTCGTCTGTCCAGAGCTGCTAGAGTCTCCCGTCTGTCCAGAGCTGCTCGTTTGTCCTGAGCCGCCAGAGTCGCCCGTCTGTCCTGAGCCGCCAGAGTCTCCCGTCTGTCCTGAGCCGCCAGAGTCTCCCGTCTGTCCTGAGCCGCCAGAGTCTCCAGTCTGTCCTGAGCCGCCAGAGTCTCCCGTCTGTCCTGAGCCGCCAGAGTCTCCCGTCTGTCCTGAGCCGCCAGAGTCTCCCGTCTGTCCTGAGCCGGCAGAGTCTCCCGTCTGTCCTGAGCCGGCAGAGTCTCCCGTCTGTCCTGAGCCGCCAGAGTCTCCCGTCTGTCCTGAGCCGCCAGAGTCTCCCGTCTGTCCTGAGCCGCCAGAGTCTCCCGTCTGTCCTGAGCTGCCAGTCTCCCGTCTGTCCTGAGCCGCCAGAGTCTCCCGTCTGTCCTGAGCCGCCAGAGTCTCCCGTCTGTCCTGAGCCGCCAGAGTCTCCCGTCTGTCCTGAGCCGCCAGAGTCTCCCGTCTGTCCTGAGCCGCCAGAGTCTCCCGTCTGTCCTGAGCCGCCAGAGTCTCCCGTCTGTCCTGAGCCGCCAGAGCCGCCAGTCAGCCAGCATCTTCCAGAGCCGCCAGTCAGACAGGATCTTCCAGAGCCGCCAGTCAGCCAGGATCCTCCAGAGCCGCCAGTCAGCCAGGATCCGCCAGAGCCGCCAGTCAGCCAGGATCCGCCAGTCTGCCAGGATCCGCCAGAGCCGCCAGTCTGCCAGGATCCGCCAGAGCCGCCAGTCTGCAAGGATCCGCCAGAGCCGCCAGTCTGCCAGGATCCGTCAGAGCCGCCAGTCTGCCAGGATCCACCAGTCTGCCAGGATCCGCCAGAGCCGCCATTCAGCCAGGATCCGCCAGAGCCGCCATTCAGCCAGGATCCGCCAGAGCCGCCATTCAGCCAGGATCCGCCAGAGCCGCCATTCAGCCAGGATCCGCCAGAGCCGCCATTCAGCCAGGATCCGCCAGAGCCGCCATTCAGCCAGGATCTGCCAGAGCCGTCAACCTGCCTGAGCTATCTCTTAGTCTTGGGCTACCTCTCAGTCCTGAGCTACCTATCAGTCCTGAGCTACCTGTCAGTCCTGAGCTACCTCTCAGTCTTGAGCTACCCCTCAGTCTTGAGCTACCTCTCAGTCCCGAGCTACCCCTCAGTCCCGAGCTGTCCCTCAGTCCGGAGCTGCCCCTCAGTCCAGTGGGGCCCTTTGTTAAGGTTACTAGGCCAAGGTCGGCGGCGAGGGTCGCCACTCAAGGGACGCTAAGTAAGCGGACTTAGACTGTGTTGGAGTGGTGTCCACGTCCCGCGCCAGAGCCACCACCGTGGACAGACGCCCACCCAGACCCTCCCCTATGGGTTTAGGTGTGCGGCCGGGATTCCGCACCTTTGGGGGGGGTACTGTCACGCCCTGGTCTTAGTATTCTGTGTTTTCTTTATTACGTTGGTTAGGCCAGGGTGTGACATGGGTGATTTTTGTGTCTTGTTTTGTCTAGGGGTTTTGTAGTCTATGGGGTTGTGTTCAGTTGAGTGTTCTAGGTAAGTCTATGGTTGCCTGGAGTGGTTCTCAATCAGAGGCAGGTGTTTGTCGTTGTCTCTGATTGGGAACCATATTTAGGCAGCCATATATTTTAAGTATCTTGTGGGTGGTTTTTCCTGTCTCTGTGTTTTGCATCAGTTAGGACTGTTTCGGTTTTTCCACGTTTTCTTATTTTGTATAGTGTTCACGTTTTCATCTTTCATTAAAGATGTTTATAAATAACCACGCTGCATTTTGGTCCTCTCCTTCCCAGGAAGAAAACCGTTACAGAAAGAGGATTCTGCTAGTCCGTGGTGAGTAATCGCAGTCCTGATGTCTAGAGGTTATAAGAGACGGTAGGGGCAACATTATGACAAAATAAGTAAAATAATAAGTTACAAACGCCGCAAGTAAGCGAACAAAAAAACAAATCGGCTGGGGGCACGTAAAACGCCTGCTATCTTCTCCGGCGGCATCCTGCGCCTGCCATCCTCTGACTTGCCTTGTTGATAGTGTTAAGGCAGAGCAGAGCATTATTATGGTGAGACTTCTCCCCATTTTAGCTACTGTTGTACCAATATGTTTTCACCATAACAGTTTACTACAATCCAGGGTTATTCCAAGCAGTTTAGTCACCTCAACTTGCTCAATTTCCAAATTATTCATTATGAGGCATAGTTGAGGTTTCGTGAATGATTTCTCCCAAATACAATGCTTTATGCAATACATGATGCAATACAGCTTTTGAGAGTCATGATGGCTGGCAGTGATGATGCAAAAAATGTATAAATTCAGTTGTACAATTGACTAAGTATCCCCCTTTACTCTGTCCCTGTCCCTTTCTTGTTTTTAATCTGAGAGAAGCACTACACCTGGTGGAGAGAGGCTGTACGACACAGAATGAGTTGCACTATGGGCACTGTACGTTACATCATGACACGTCACAATTTACTGTACAGCGTCAGAGGGGTCCGTTTTCTCAACTTTACTATTGGGCCATAACCATGTCAATAAACGCTTGAATTGAAACATAGTTCCCACGCTGGATTTTGATGCCAACACAGTCGCTACAGTCCCAATTGTTTTCATTGCAGCCTTGTTTGAATGCCACAATTACCCACATTTGTAAGGAATGGGGTTAGTCAACAGTAAAGGCTAACTGGTAGCCTAGCTAGCCAACAAATAATGACATTGCTATTATTTTACCCCCTATTAAGCTATGTGGTGACAGCTAATGTTTTAAAAAGTTTAGCCGTATTTTGTATTACAGGTTAATATAAGCTAGCTGGCTAACTCAGTAACTTGGCTAGCTAGCAACTTGGTTAGCTAGCAACTTGGCTAGCTAGCAACTTGGCTAGCTAGCAACTTGGCTAGCTAACTTGTTCTCGTCATGAAGGAAGCAGGTAGAGCAGCTACCTTGTGGTATGGTTAGTGAAATGACAATATTTTCTTTCAATTTCGACACAATATTGATTCATGATTTATGCATTGACAGTTTGAAGTGGATCACAGATCAACACTACCACCACGTTGGGTCTGGACTGCGAGGGACTGCCTCTGACAACCACATCTTGACCCATCATATCCATCGTCTATAACAAACAGGGCGGTCCCTTTTATCAGACATACAAGCATGAATATTACATATCATGTACGGATAACTATTGATTTTTATAAAAATTTTATTATACAGATACAGAGCCTAGTGGTTAGAGTGTTGGACTAGTAACCGAAAGGTTGCAAGATCGAATCCCCGTTCTACCACTGAACAAGGCAGTTAAACCCACTGTTCCTAGGCCGTCATTGAAAATAAGAATTTGTTCTTAACTGACCTGCCTAGTTAAACAAAGGTAAAAATAAATAAATAAATTGATCAGGTAATGATTACAGGTATGAGACATTTCTGAAAGTATGTGGATTTGTTCATGCCCAAGTATAAAGGCTTAGATATGTCAGCATGTTGACACATATCCTTCCCGGAGTAAAATTATTCTAGAAATATGTGCATCAGCGTGCATCAGGTGTGTGTCTTACATGTATCTCACCCCAGATATCTCCCTGCACTCACATGATAGCAGGAAGATTTCTGAGGTCAGGACTGGATGCATGTAGAATTATTTTATTTAACCTTCATTTAACTAGGCCAGTCAGTAAAGAACAAATTCTTATTTTCAATGACGGCCTACAGAAATTGTGCGTGTGTGTGTGTGTGTATGTGTGAGACTTACGACAGTCCTGTTCGTCGGAGTCATCCTCACAGTCGTTGTCCCCGTCACACACCCAGGAGCGGCGGATACACTTCCCATTGTCACAGTGGAAGTCCAGTGGAGAGCAGGTGGGCAGCACTACAGAGGAAAACACCAGCCATTAACACAGCCGAAGCAAAGCACGAGCATACACACACAAATGCATGATAGCGAACATGGCCCCATGGTCACAGCCAATACACAGAGTATACAAATGACATAGACTGTCCAGGTGAATCCAGGTGAATTCTAGGATCCCTTATTGATGTTACTTGTTAAATCCACTTCAATAAGTATAGATGAAGGAGAGGAGACAGGTTAAATAAGGATTTTTAAGCATTGAGACAATTGAGACATGGATTGTGTATGTGTGCCAGTCAGAGGGAGAATGGGCAAGACAAAAGGCAGGCACACCGGCATGTGTCAAGAACTGCAACACTGCTGGGTTTTTCACGCTCAACAGTTTTCTGTATGTATAAGGAATGGTCCTCCGCACAAAAGGACATCCAGCCAACTTTGCACAACGGTGGGAAGCATTGGAGTCAACATGGGCCAGCATCCCTGTGGAACGCTCATGACACATTGTAGAATCCATGCCCCAACAAAGACAGAGACAGAATGAGAACAGAAAGTATAGGAAATAAGCAAAGACAAGGTGATGGCAGGGAAATACACTGGATGGAGGGGAGGTTGGTTATTTATTATCCTCCATATCCTATTCTATGTGTCCATTCCCTGAGTCCAGTACTCAGTGCATTCCTCACTAACTGCATATCCGCTGAGTCTGCTGTACCCATCGCAGAATGACTGGCTCTTTGTCATCAACAGATAATGAAATTACCAAGGAGAGGGGGAGGAAGAGGAGGAGGATGAAGAAGCAGAAGAGTTATCTTTCTTGTGGGCCTTCCGGCCACTAATATATACACACAAACGTACATGCCTGTTGATATGAAGTATGAAATATTGACCGTCCAACATGGACTACATGAAAAATGCATGACTTCACTGAGTAAAGCAGCCCATGCGGCAGCCAGCTATGAAGTCTGAACTGACTGAGTGAAGTAAGAATGAATAATGTGTGTGTGTGTGTGTGTGTGTGTGTGTGTGTCAGAGGCATTATGGAGTAACTGGGTGAAGAAAGCCCCACTGACCCATATAGTCCTGTATTATTAACAGAGAGAGAGAAAAGAGAAAGCGAGAAAGAGAGAGAGAGAGAGAGAGAGAGAGAGAGAGAGAGAGAGAGAAGAAGAAATTGGAAATACAGACATTGTCATCCTACAAGAAACATGGTATAAAGGAGACGGACCCACTTGTTGCCCTCTAAGTTAAGAGCTGGTAGTCCCATCCACCAAACTACCAGGTGTGAAACAGGGAAGAGACAGTGGGTATGCTAACGTGGTATAGAACAGACCTAACCCACTCTATTAAATTAGTTAAAACAGGAACATTTTACATCTGGCGAGAAATTAATGAGGAAATTATTTCATCAGACAAAAATGTCCTCATGTGTGCTACCTACATCCCCCCAATAGAATCCCAATACTTTAACGATGACAGCTTCTCTATCCTAGAGGGGGTGGAGAAGGGATATGTACAAGTCTGTGGCGACCTAAATGCCAGAACTGGACAAGAACCCTCAGCACACAGGGGAACAAAAACATACCTGGAGGGGACAACATTCCCTCCCCCACATGTCCCCGCCTGGACATAACTATGACAACATAACCAACAAAAACTGGTCACATCTCCTGCAGCTTCACAGGAGAGCTGTTTGAATGTAAAACATGTTTTGTTTGTTGCAAAATGCGTTTTTTGGCAGAAATGCCTTTTCGAACAAATGAACTTTCATGTGGCTTAATAATAAACGTGTACGCCATCTGTAAATACGAATACAACTCTTAAATTACAAGCCTTGTTGGTTAAGCCACAGAAAAAGCCAGCAACCTTCCCACTAGCCATGATTGGCTGAGATAATGAGTGGGCTGGACATGCCGAGAGAGGAGTTCGGATTGGTCTGCCATATAAAAGGCTTCAGTCTATTTGAGCTGGTCAGTCTGTGTTGGTAATGATATCGAACGCAGCTTTTTAAATATACACTGCTCAAAAAAATAAAGGGAACACTTAAACAACACAATGTAACTCCAAGTCAATCACACTTCTGTGAAATCAAACTGTCCACTTGGGAAGCAACACTGACTGACAATACATTTCACATGCTGTTGTGCAAATGGAATAGACAACAGGTGGAAATTATAGGCAATTAGCAAGACACCCCCAATAAAGGAGTGGTTCTGCAGGTGGGGACCACAGACCACTTCTCAGTTCCTATGCTTCCTGGCTGATGTTTTGGTCACTGGCGGTGCTTTCACTCTAGTGGTAGCATGAGACGGAGTCTACAACCCACACAAGTGGCTCTGGTAGTGCAGCTCCTCCAGGATGGCACATCAATGCGAGCTGTGGCAAGAAGGTTTGCTGTGTCTGTCAGCGTAGTGTCCAGAGCATGGAGGCGCTACCAGGAGATAGGCCAGTACATCAGGAGACGAGGAGGAGGCCGTAGGAGGGCAACAACCCAGCAGCAGGACCGCTACCGCCACATTTGTGCAAGGAGGAGCACTGCCAGAGCCCTGCAACATGACCTCCAGCAGGCCACAAATGTGCATGTCTCTGCTCAAATTATCAGAAACAGACTCCATGAGGGTGGTATGAGGGCCCGACGTCCACAGGTGGGGGTTGTGCTTACAGCCCAACACCGTGCAGGACGTTTTTCATTTGCCAGAGAACACCAAGATTGGCAAATTCGCCACTGGCGCCCTGTGCTCTTCACAGATGAAAGCAGGTTCACACTGAGCACATGTGACAGACGTGACAGTCTGGAGACGCCGTGGAGAACATTGCTGCCTGCAACATCCTCCAGCATGACCGGTTTGGCGGTGGGTCAGTCATGGTGTGGGGTGGCATTTCTTTGGGGGGCCGCACAGCCCTCCATGTGCTCGCCAGAGGTAGCCTGACTGCCATTAGGTACCGAGATGATATCCTCAGACCCCTTGTGAGACCATATGCTGGTGCGGTTGGCCCTGGGTTCCTCCTAATGCAAGACAATGCTAGACCTCATGTGGCTGGAGTGTGTCAGTAGTTCCTGCAAGAGGAAGGCATTGATGCTATGGACTGGCCCGTCCCCCAGACCTGAATCCAATTGAGCACATCTGGGTCATCATGTCTCGCTCCATCCACCAATGCCACGTTGCACCACAGACTGTCCAGGAGTTGGTGGATGCTTTAGTCCAGGTCTGGGAGGAGATCCCTCAGGAGACCATCCACCACCTCATCAGGAGCATGCCCAGGCGTTGTAGGGAGGGCATACAGGCACGTGGAGGCCACACACACTACTGAGCCTCATTTTGACTTGTTTTAAGGACATTACATCAAAGTTGGATCAGCCTGTAGTGTGGTTTTCCACTTTAATTTTGAGTGTGACTCCAAATCCAGACCCTCCATGGGTTGATAATTTTGATTTCCATTGATCATTTTTGTGTGATTTTGTTGTCAGCACATTCAACTATGTAAAGAAAAAAGTATTTAATAAGAATATTTCATTCATTCAGATCTAGGATGTGTTATTTTAGTGTTCCCTTTATTTTTTGAGCAGTGTATATATGTATATATATAGTGTAGTGGAGCTGCATAGATAAGTGTTGCTCTCCACTCTCTGGAAGATCAAGTTTTGAAATCAGTGGAATTAGAGTATGATAGCTAAAGAGATGGAAACATGAACACACTCCTAGTGCCATACTTCAGGCGCCGACAGAGATGGCCGCGTCGCTTCGCGTTCCTAGGAAACTATGCAGTTTTTTGTTTTTTTACGTGTTATTTCTTACATTGGTACCCCAGGTCATCTTAGGTTTCATTACATACAGTCGAGAAGAACTACTGAATATAAGAGCAGCGTCAACTCACCATCAGTACGACCAAGAATATGACTTTCCCGAAGCGGTTCCTGGGTTCTGCCTTTCACCCAGGACAACAGAATGGATCCCAGGCGGCGACCAAAAACAACGACTTCGTAAAAGAGGGAAACAAAGCGGTCTTCTGGTCAGACTCCGGAGACGCGCAACACTCCCTAGCATACTTCTCGCCAATGGCCAGTCTCTTGACAACAAGGTTGATGAAATCCGAGCAAGGGTAGCATTCCAGAGGGACATCAGAGACTGTAACGTTCTTTGCTTCATGGAAACATGGCTCACTCGAGAGACGCTATCGGAGTCGGAGCAGCCAGCTGGTTTCTCCACGCATCGCGCCGACAGAAACAAACATCTTTCTGGTAAGAAGAGGGGCGGTGGCGTATCCTTTATGGTTAACGAGACGTGGTGTGGTCACAACACCATACAGGAACTCAAGTCCTTCTGTTCACCTGATTTAGAATTCCTCACAATCAAATGTCAACCGCATTATCTACCAAGGGAATTCTCTTCGATTATAATCACAGCCGTATATATTCCCCCCCAAGCAGACACATCGATGCCTCTGAACGAACTTTATTTGACTCTTTGCAAACTGGAATCCACATATCCTGAGGCTGCATTCATTGTAGCTGGGGATTTTAACAAGGCTAATCTGAAAACAAGACTCCCTAAATTGTATCAGAATATCGATTGCGCAACCAGGGCTGGTAAAACCTTGGATCATTGCTATTCTAACTTCCGCGACGCATATCCTTTCGGAAAAGCTGACCACGACTCCATTTTGTTGTTCCCTGCCTACAGACAGAAGCTAAAACAAGACGCTCCCGCGTTGAGGTCTGTTCAACGCTGGTCCGACCAATCCGATTCCACGCTCCAAGACTGCTTCCATTACGTGGACTGGGATATGTTTCGTATTGCGTCAAACAACAACATTGACGAATACGCTGATTCGGTGTGCGAGTTCATTAGAACGTGCGTTGAAGATGTCGTTCCCATAGCAACAATTAAAACATTCCCAAACCAGAAACCGTGGATTGATGGCAGCATTCGCGTGAGACTGAAAGCGTGAACCACTGCTTTTAATCAGGGCAGGTGACCGGAAACATGACCGAATACAAACAGTGTAGCTATTCCCATCCGCAAGGCAATCAAACAAGCTAAGCGTCAGTATAGAGACAAAGTAGAATCGCAATTCAACGGCTCAGACACAAGATGTATGTGGCAGGGTCTACAGTCAATCACGGATTACAAAAAGAAAACCAGCCCAGTCACGGACCAGGATGTCTTGCTCCCAGGCAGACTAAATAACTTTTTTGCCCGCTTTGAGGACAATACAGTGCCACTGACACGGCCCGCAACCAAAACATGCGGACTCTCCTTCACTGCAGCTGAGGTGAGTAAAACATTTAAACGTGTTAACCCTCGCAAGGCTGCAGGCCCAGACGGCATCCCCAGCCGCGCCCTCAGAGCATGCGCAGACCAGCTGGCTGGTGTGTTTAGGGACATATTCAATCAATCCTTATCCCAGTCTGCTGTTCCCACATGCTTCAAGAGGGCCACCATTGTTCCTGTTCCCAAGAAAGCTAAGGTAACTGAGCTAAACGACTACCGCCCCGTAGCACTCACTTCCGTCATCATGAAGTGCTTTGAGAGACTAGTCAAGGACCATATCACCTCCACCCTACCTGACACCCTAGACCCACTCCAATTTGCTTACTGCCCAAATAGGTCCACAGATGATTCAATCTCAACCACACTGCACACTGCCCTAACCCATCTGGACAAGAGGAATACCTATGTGAGAATGCTGTTCATCGACTACAGCTCAGCATTTAACACCATAGTACCCTCCAAACTCGTCATCAAGTTTGAGACCCTGGGTCTCGACCCCGCCCTGTGCAACTGGGTACTGGACTTCCTGAAGGGCCGCCCCCAGGTGGTGAGGGTAGGTAACAACATCTCCACCCCGCTGATCCTCAACACTGGGGCCCCACAAGGGTGCGTTCTGAGCCCTCTCCTGTACTCCCTGTTCACCCACGACTGCGTGGCCACGCACGCCTCCAACTCAATCATCAAGTTTGCGGACAACACAACAGTGGTAGGCTTGATTACCAACAACGACGAGACGGCCTACAGGGAGGAGGTGAGGGCCCTCGGAGTGTGGTGTCAGGAAAATAACCTCACACTCAACGTCAACAAAACTAAGGAGATGATTGTGGACTTCAGTAAGCAGCAGAGGGAACACCCCCCTATCCACATCGATGGGACAATAGTGGATAGGGTAGTAAGTTTTAAGTTCCTCGGCGTACACATCATAGACAAACTGAATTGGTCCACCCACACAGACAGCATTGTGAAGAAGGCGCAATAGCGCCTCTTCAACCTCAGGAGGCTGAAGAAATTCGGCGTGTCACCAAAAGCACTCACAAACTTCTACAGATGCACAATTGAGAGCATCCTGTCGGGCTGTATCACCGCCTGGTACGGCAACTGCTCCGCCCACAACCGTAAGGCTCTCCAGAGGGTAGTGAGGTCTGCACAACGCATTACCGGGGGCAAACTACCTGCCCTCCAGGACATCTACACCACCCGATGTCACAGGAAGGCCATAAAGATCATCAAGGACAACAACCACCCGAGCCACTGCCTGTTCACCCCGTTATCATCCAGAAGGCGGGGTCAGTACAGGTGCATCAAAGCTGGGACCGAGAGACTGAAAAACAGCTTCTATCTCAAGGCCATCAGACTGTTAAACAGCCACCACTATCATTGAGTGGCTGCTGCCAACACACTGACTCAACTCCAGCCACTTTAATAATGGGAATTGATGGGAATTGATGTAAAAATATATCACTAGCCACTTTAAACAATGCTATTTAATATAATGTTTACATACCCTACATTATTAATTTCATATGTATACGTATATACTGTACTCTATCATCTACTGCATCTTTATGTAATACATGTATCACTAGCCACTTTAAACTATGCCACTTTGTTTACATACCCTACATTACTCATCTAATATGTATATACTGTACTCGATACCATCTACTGCATCGTGCCTATGCCGCTCTGTACCATCAGTACCGTGATTTGATTTGAACAACGGACTCGAGAAATAAGCTCATCAACTGTGTCTGCAGCAGACGTGATACCCTCTGTCATGGCATTGAAATGCCTGCTCAACAAAACTGCCAACACAGACCGTGGGGTTAAACGTACAAAAGTCATCGAGCCTGTGAACAAGTGATTCGGTGGCATTCTCTCTGAGCCTCTTTACTGTGTCGCCACCATGCTCGATGATAGGTACAAGGACCACTACTTCGATGCAGACAAGAAACAAAGTTGACGTGAAATGTTACACACACAGCTGGACAAGATGAAAAGGACAGAGTGACAGTGCGCACCGAGGCAGAGGACCCACGACAGAAGAGGCCACAGACAGAGCTGAAACTTCTCGGCTTGACAAGTATGATGAAATCCTAGTTGAGAATGAAATGACTGAACAAATGAACAAAACAGCACAGAAGGTAAGGGAAAGAAATCGGTTTTTATTATGTTTTACTGGTAATGGGTAAATGCCAACAAAATAACTTTTTGGTCAGTGTGGTGTGTGTAAGTTTGCACATTTTGGGGAATATTCAGAGGTGGAAACTTTCCTTGGGAATTAACGGGAATATCTGGGAATTAATGGAAATACATGCAAATTAATATAATTTAAATGTAGATGTTTTTTGCATTGGACATATTTACCATGTCCTATGGAGAAAGAAACATAAACCTTTACCGTATCATAAGACAATTGCAAATGATAGAAATAAAAAAAACAATTTAGTTATGAATTGAACTTTAATTATATGAGTTGACTCTTCACATGGGATAATTTTACTGAACAACAAAAGAAAGGGAATATTGAATGCTCCATCGCATCTCCCAAAAAAACATTTTCAACATACATCCAAGAATCCAAGATGGCGTAGCAGTCAGACGTCCTTGTCCTGTCGTGTCCCTTGTATATATCATTTTACATATTTTTCGTCGCATATCCTTTGAAATATTTTGCTAAACCTCATCAACTAAATAATCTCCTGCAACCCGCCTCACCCAATGTGGCGTGGATCTTCTTTTTTTCCCTAAGTATAATTACTTCGGATCTGGAATCCCTCAACTTAAGCTAGCCAGCTAACTACCAGATATCAGTCTGCAAACCATTGCCAGCGGTCATCAGCTAACCTTCAGCTTGGAAAGCTCTCGCCAGTTCGAACAACGTGACTCTAACCAGAGCATAACGGACCTGTTATTTTTATCCCCGGATTCCTACCGCAAACTGAACATTTTCATCTGGATCTTCACACCTAGCTAACCGCAATCCCGGATGACTACTCCTGGCTAGCGTTTCCATCCCCGAGCAAGCACCAATTTAGCTTGAAGCTAGCCCGGCCAGTGCTCCTGTTCTACCACCGAAGCAAACTCCTGGGCTACAATATCGGCCTGCTAGCTACCTAGAGCTACTTGAAACTCTACTAATTCCACGACTGGTCTATCGACGTCACCGCACAAAGAGGAAAAAAACAGACTTACCCCCATCGCAACGCCCCCCCCAAAGGCTAACTTTTTAGCCCTGCTATCTGCTTGCTTGCTAACCCGGTCTGCTAACTGCTAAACTGCCGGGCCCTGGTCTGCTAACTGTTAGCTTGCCTGCCCAGTCTGCTAACTACTAGCCCTTGCTAACTGCTTGCTTGCTAACCAGGTCTGCTAACTGCTAGCCCTTGCTAACTGCTTCCTTGCTAACCCGGCCTGCAAACTGCTAACTTGCCCTGGTCTACTAGCTGCTAGCTGGTTTAGCTCCGGCCTACTAACTGTTAGCTTGTTAGCCTGCTAACTGTCTGAATGGCCGTGTTCCCAGCCAGCCCAACCACTCACTGGACCCATATGTTCACTTGGCTACGCATGTCTCTCTCTAATATCAATATGCCTTGTCCATTACTGTCCTGGTTAGTGATTACTGTCTTATTTCACTGTAGAGCCTCTAGCCCTGCTCAATATGCCTTAACCAACCATGTTGTTCCACCTCCTACATATGCGATGACATCACCTGGTTTAAACATCTCTAGAGACTATATCTCTCTCTTCATTACTCAATGCCTTGGTTAACCTCCAATGTACTCACATCCTACCTTACCTTTGTCTGTACGCTATGCCTTGAATCTATGCTATCGTGCCCAGAAACCTGCTCCTTTTACTCTCTGTTCTGAACGTGCTAGACGGCCAGTTCGTATAGTCTTTAGCCGTATCCTTATCCTACATCTCCTCTGTTCCTCTGGTGATGTGGAGGTTAATCCAGGTCCTGCAGTGCCTAGCTCCACTCCCACTCCCCAGGTGCTCTAATTTGTTAACTTCTATAAAAGTAAAAGCCTTGGTTTCATGCATGTTAACATTAGAAGCATACTCCCTAAGTTTGTTTTACTCACTGCTTTAGCACACTCTGCCAACCCAGATGTCTTAGACGTGTCTGAATCCTGGCTTAGGAAAACCACCAAAAACCCTGAAATCTCCATGGCTAACTATAACGTTTTCCGCCAAGATAGAACTGCCAAACGGGGCGGTGTTGCAATCTACTGCAAAGATAACCTGCAGAGTTCTGTATTACTTTCTAAGTCTGTACCCAAACAATTTGAGCTTCTACTTCTAAAAATGCACCTTTCCAGACACAAGTCTCTCACTGTTGCCGCATGCTATAGACCTCCCTCTGCCCCCAGCTGTGCCCTCGACACTATATGTGAACTGATTGCCCCCCATCTATCTTCTGAGCTCGTGCTACTAGGTGACCTAAACTGGGACATGCTTAACACCCCGACCACCCTACAAACTAAGCTTGATGCCCTCAATCTCACACAAATTATCAATGAACCTACCAGGTACAACCCCAAATCAGTAAACACGGGCACCCTCATAGATATCATCCTAACTAATTCACCCTCCAAATACACCTCTGCTGTTTTCAATCAAGATCTCGGCGATCACTGCCTCATTGCCTGCATCCGTAATGGGTCTGCGACCAAATGACCACCCCTCATCACTGTCAAACGCTCCCTGAAACACTTCTGCGAGCAGGCCTTTCTAATCGACCTGGCCGGGGTATCCTGGAATGACATTGACCACATCCAGTCAGTAGATGATGCCTGGCTATTCTTTAAAAGTGCCTTCCTCACCATCTTAAATAAGCATGCCCCTCTCAAAAAATGTAGAACTAGGAATAGATATAGTCCTTGGTTCACGCCAGACCTGTCTGCCCTTGACCAGCACAAAACTTTCCTGTGGCGTTCTGCATTAGCATCGAATAGCCCCCGTGATAGGCAACTTTTCAGGGAAGTTAGGAACCAATATACACAGGCAGTTAGAAAAGCTATGGAAAGCTTTTTCAAACAGAAATTTGCATCCTGTAGTACTAACTCAAAAAAGTTCTGGGACACTGTAAAGTCCATGGAGAATAAAAGCACCTCCTCCCAGCTGCTCACTGCTCTGAGGCTAGGAAACATTGTCACCACCGATAAATCTACAATAATTGAGAATTTCAATAAGCATTTCTCTACGGCTGGCCATGCTTTCCACATGGATACCCCTACCCCGGTCAACTGCCCAGCACTCTCCACAGCAACCGGCCAAAGCCCCCACCATTTCTCCTTTACCCTAATCCAGATAGCCGATGTTCTGAAAGAGCTGCAAAATCTGGACCCCTACAAATCAGCCGGGCTAGACAATCTTGACCCTCTCTTTCTAAAATGATCTGCCGAAATTGTTGAAACCCCTATTACTAGCCTGTTCAACCTCTCTTTCGTGTCATCTGAGATTCCCAAAGATTGGAAAGCTGCCACGGTCATCCCCCTCTTCAAAGGGGGTGACACTCTAGTCCCAATTGCTACAGACCTATATCTATCCTACCGTCTTTCTAAGGTCTTCGAAATCCAAGATAACAAACAGATTACTGACCATTTCGAATCCCACCATACCTTCTCCGCTATGCAATCTGGTTTCAGAGCTGGTCATGGGTGCACCTCAGCCACGCTCATGGTTCTAAACGACATCAAAACCGCCATCGATAAGAGACATTACTGTGCAGCCGTATTCATCGACCTGGCCAAAAGGCTTTCGACTCTGTCAATCACAACATTCTTATTGGCAGACTCGACAGCCTTGGTTTCTCAAATGATTGCCTCGCCTGGTTTACCAACTACTTCTCTGATAGGAGTTCAGTGTGTCAAATCGGAGGGCCTGTTGTCTGGACCTCTGACAGTCTCTATGGGTGTGCCACAGGGTTCAATTCTCGCGCCGACTCTCTTTTCTGTATACAACAATGATGTTGCTCTTGCTGCTGGTGATTCTCTGATCCACCTCTACGCAGACGACACCATTCTGTATACTTCTGGCCCCTCCTTGGACACTGTGTTAACTAACCTCCAGACGAGCTTCAATGCCATACAACTCTCCTTCCGTGGCCTCCAATTGCTCTTAAACGCAAGTAAAACTAAATGCATGCTTTTCAATCGATCGCTGCCAGCACCTGCTCGCCCGTCCAGCGTCACTACTCTGGACGGCTCTGACTTAGAATACGTGGACAACTACAAATACCTAGGTGTCTGGTTAGACTATAAACTCTCCTTCCAGACTCACATTAAGCATCTCCAATCCAAAATTAAATCTAGAATCGGCTTCCTATATCGCAACAAAGCATCCTTCACTCATGCTGCCAAACATACCCTCGTAAAACTGACCATCCTACCCATCCTCAACTTCGGTGATGTCATCTATAAAATAGCCTCCAACACTCCACTCAACAAACTGTATGCAGTCTATCACAGTGCCATCCGTTTTGTCACCAAAGCCCCATACACTACCCACCATTGCGACCTGTACGCTCTCGTTGGTTGGCCCTCGCTTCATACTCATCACCAAACCCACTGGCTGCAGGTTATCTACAAGTTTCTGCTAGGTAAAGCCCCGCCTTATCTCAGCTCACTGGTCACCATAGCAGCACCCACTCGTAGCATGCGCTCCAGCAGGTAAATCTCACTGGTCACCCCCAAAGCCAATTCCTCCTTTGGTCGTCTTTCCTTCCAGTTCTCTGCTGCCCATGACTGGAACGAATTGCAAAAATCTCTGAAGCTGGAGACTCACATCTCCCTCACTAGCTTTAAGCACCAGCTGTCAGAGCAATTTACAGATCATTGCACCTGTGCTTAGCCTATCTGTAAACAGCCCATCTATCCACCTACCTCATCCCAATACGGGTATTTATTTATTTATTTTGCTCCTTTGCAACCCAGTATCTCTACCTGCACATTCATCTTCTGCCGATCTACCATTCCAGTGTTTAATTGCTATATTGTAATTACTTCGCCACCATGGCATATTTATTTCCTTAACTTACATCATTTGCACTCACTGTATATAGACTTTTGTTTTCTTTTGTTCTACTGTATTATTGACTATATGTTTTGTTTATTCCATGTGTAACTCTGTGTTGCATGCTTTTGTGTGTGTGTGTGTTCTCAAACAAGGAAGAGTTGCGCTCTGATGTTGGTGGGATTTGGAGGATGATGGAGGCAACAGGGGAAAGCACCTCAGATCCACAAATTCCCTTCCACCAGGTGGCTGATGAGATACACTACCGTTCAAGAGCATAGGGTGACTTAGCAATGTCCTTGTTTTTGAAAGAAAATCATTTTTTTTGTCCATTAAAATAACATCAAATTGATCAGAAATACTGTGTAGACATTGTTAATGTTGTAAATGACTATTGTAGCTGGAAACGGCTGACTTTTTATGGAATATCTACATAGGCGTACAGAGGCCCATTATCAGCAACCATCACTCTTGTGTTCCAATGGCACATTGTGTTAGCTAATATAAGTTTATAATTTTAAAGGTCTTTAGAAAGATCATTAGAAAACCCTTTTGCAATTATGTTAGCAAAGCTGAAAACTGCTGTTCTGATTAAATAAGCAATAAAACTGGCCTTCTTTAGACTATTTGAATATCTGGAGCATCAGCATTTGTGGGTTCGATTACAGGCTCAAAATGGCCAGAAACAAATAAATTTCATCTGAAACTCATGTCTGTTCTTGTTCTGAGAAATGCAGGCTATTCCATGCAAGAAATTGCCAAGAAACTGAAGATTTCGTACAACGCTGTGTATGACTCCCTTCACAGAACAGCACAAACTGCCTCTAACCAGAAAAGAAAGAGGGGTGGGAGGCCCCGGTGTACAACGGAGCAAGAGGACAAGTACATTAGAGTGTCTAGTTTGAGAAACAGACACCTCACAAGTCCTCAACTGGCAGCTTCATTAAATAGTACCAGCAAAACACCAGTCTCAACGTCAACAATGAAAAGGTGACTCCGGGATGCTGGCCTTCTAGGCAGAGTTCCTCTGTCCAGTGTCTGTGTTCTTTTGCCCATCTTAATATTTTTATTTTATTGGCCAGTCTGAGATTTGGCTTTTTCTTTGCAACTCTGCCTGAGCTAGATTGCTGCTTTACCTTGATGACCCTTCACATACCAAACTATTTCTTTGGCTCTCTTGTAGATTGTATCCATTGTTTTCAGTGCCATGATGTCCTTGAGGAGCAGATTCAATGCATGCATAGCACAGCCAATGGATGTGATGTGAAGGTAGGACTCCTCCACTTTAGACCAGTGCAAACACCAGTCCAAATACCTTCTGTGGTCCAAGGTCATTGATGACTGACTAACCTTTATTTAACTAGGCAAGTCAGTTAAGAACACATTCTATTTACAATGGAAAGGAAAAAATATATATCGGTATCGGCCAAAAATGTAAAAATGTAAAATGTTTAGTCACCAATCCCCTTCTCCCTCCTCTACCCAGAACCATCCCTTCTCTCTCCAGAATGATAGGATGGATAGTGGTCACATCTGTGCAGTGGTGGTAGTGTCAATTACAGTGAGTTGAATCAGTGACGTGGAGAATGAAACAGTTCAGTCACAGTTCAGTGAAGAGCTGTGTGTTAGTGTCTTAACAAGAGTTTGGAGAACTTGCCCGAACCACTGATACAGGGACAAAACTTTTTTAGCCTTTATTAGTGGATACGGTTAGGATAGGGTGTCGGGAAATCTGATCCAAGGGCTGTGTTTAGGGGCAACTTCTACCATGAGATTATTTGTATTTAGCACTCTAGCACAGTCTTTGAGCTAGCACCGAACACTGAATTCCCCTTTCAACTTCGAATAATTCTACTGAATTGGGCGTCAGAGAGCGCAGTGTAAATACACACGTATGTAGGCAGGGCACCCACAAGCATAAGTTAAACAAAGAACCACATCGCCATAAGGAATAAAAACCATTTGTGCTCACACAAACATGAGCAATCACACACAAACAATGTTGTAGTGGAGAGTAAATGCACACACAGCGCTTATGCAATGTTCATATTTTCTGTGTACGTTTACCCACCGTTTGCAGAAATAAGCATTGAAAGTGTTGCTTTACTCTCCCACCTATTTTTTACCACTACATTACTGCACACACATATTTGAGAAATCTAACACACACACACACCATGTCTTGGTTGTGGTATCAGATGGATCAGTTGGGAGTTGATGAGGTCTCCTCCTAATGCTTCGATGCCTGCTCAGCTCCTCTCATCCCACTGCATTCCAAGCGCGCACAGGCACATGCACACACAAATCCACTTTTGCTCATCTCTCTCCAAGGTCTAAGAAGCAGAACGTGCTTCAACTTCACCATCTTTCCCAGGGTGTCGGAGTGTAAGCCACACACTCTGACTTTGCCTTTCCCAAGGCTATTCCTGGCAGAGCCAAAGGATTCAAACTCACATTCCAACCAGTGTTCCCACACACCTGCCATTCCCATCACCACTATGCGCAGACATGTGCAAACACACGGACCACTTGGTTTATGGTGTGTGTGAGTGGCAGCGAGAGAGAAATACTGTAGATAAAAAAGGTGTGTACAAGAGTCTCTTTTTCTCCCTCTCCGACCCTCTCTCCCCCTCTCCTAAGGAAGAGGGGGACGTTTTATGATATGAATGTAGGAGGTTTTTGGTGGCTTGGAGGAGCAAAGTTAATGGGCTCTCCTTTGCTGGAACAGAGCTACATCAAGTACCCCTAATGGGACCAATATACTGTGAAGAAAAATGGGCTTTTCAATCACATTGTAACTACTTTACCTAGACCTATTTTATGTACCGCGAGAACATAATTGGCTTTGTGTATTTAGAGGTAGAGGTTTATAGGTCATCTCAGGTGGCTGGCTCACCTGAGAAATGTCAGAATACCTGCAGGGACGGTCTCTTTGCCTCCGACTTGCTCTCTCTCTTCCTCAAACAAACTGTCTCGCTTTCTCAAACTGCCCTTCTCACTTTCTCTGTCTCACACATACAAGCCCTCTCTCTTACTCTCCTTCCTGATAACCGTCTCTCTCAATTAAATTCAATTCAAAGGGCTTTATTGGCATGGGAAGCATATGTTTATATTGTTTGTCTATTCTATTTGCTTTGGCAAAAGGGAAATAAACAATCAGTAAAAATTACACTCACAAAGCATATAGACATTTCAAATGTTATATTATTGGCTATGTACAGTGTTGTAACGATCAATGTACACTCTCAATTCAATTCAAGGGACTTTATTGGCATGGGAAACATATGTTAACATTGCCAAAGCAAGTGAAGTCGATAATATGCAAAAGTGAAATGAACAGTAAACATTACACACAGAAGTGCCAAAAGAATAAAGACATTACAAATGTCATATTATGTATATATACAGTGTTGTAATGATGTACAAATGGTTAAAGTACAAAAGGGAAAATAAATAATCTTAAATATGGGTTGTATTTACACTGGTGTTTGTTCTTCACTGGTTGCCTTTTTCTTGTAGCAACAGGTCCCAAATCTTGGAGCTGTGATGGCACACTGTGGTATTTCACCCAGTAGATATGGGAGTTTATGGATTTGTTTTCAAATTCTTTGTGGGTCTGTGTAATCTGAGGGAAATATGTCTCTTTAATATGGTCATACATTTGGCAGGAGGTTAGGAAGTGCAGCTCAGTTTCCACCTCATTTTGTGGGCAGTGTGTACATAGCCGGTCTGCCTATGGTGGCCATTCTCAAAAGCAAGGCTATGCTCACTGAGTGTGTACATAGCCTGTCTTATCTTGAGAGCCTGGTCTGCCTATGGTGGCCATTCTCAAAAGCAAGGCTATGCTCACTGAGTGTGTACATAGTCAAAGCTTTCCTTAAGTTTGGGTCAGTCACAGTGTTCAGGTATTCTGCCACTGTGCACTCTCTGTTTAGAGCCAAATAGCATTCTACTTTGCTCTGTTTTTTTGTTAATTCTTTCCAATGTGTCAAGTAATTATATATTTGTTTTCTCAAGATTTCGTTGGGTCTAATTGTGTTGCTGACCTGGGGCTCCGTGGGGTCTGTTTGTGTTTGTGAACAGAGCCCCAAGACCAGCTTGCTTAGTGGAATCTTCTCCAGGTTCATCTCTCTGTAGGTGATGGCTTTGTTATGGAAGGTTTTGGGAATAGCTTCCTTTTAGGTGGTTGTAGAATTTAACGGCTCTTTTCTGAATTTTGATAATTAGTGAGTGTCTGCCTAATTCTGCTCTGCATGCATTATTTGGTGTTTTACGTTGTACACATAGGATATTTTTGCAGAATTCTTCTGCATGCAGTCTCAATTTGGTGTTTGTCCCATTTGTGAATTCATGGTTGGTGAGCGGACCTCAGACCTCACAACCATAAACGGCAATGGGTTATATGACTGATTCAAGTATTTTATTTCCAGATCCTGATTGGTATGTCGAATTTTATGTTCCTTTTGATGGCATAGAATGCCCTTCTTGTCTCTCAGATCGTTCACAGCTTTGTGGAAGTAACCTGTGGCGCTGATGTTATAGTTCTTTGTGTGCTCTAGGGCAACGGTTTCTAAACTGAATTTGAGGTCCTGGCGACTGGACCTTATTTGGAACATCATTATTTTGGTCTTACTGAGATTTACTGTCAGGGCCCAGGTCTGGCAGAATCTGGTTGGTGACAGTAGCACCGGATCATCAACAAACAGTAGACATTTGAATTCAGATTCATGTAAGATGAGGCCGGGTGCTGCAGACCGTTCTCGTGCCCTCGCCAATTCGATGATTTTGACAGTTGAAGTCGGAAGTTTACAAACACCTTAGCCAAATACATTTCAACTCAGTTTTTCACAATTCCTGACATTGAATCCAAGTAAAAATTACCTGTCTTTAGTCAGTTACGATCACCACTTGATATTAAAAATGTGAAATGCCAGTGGATCAAAAGTTTACATACACTCAATTAGTATTTGGTAGCATTGCCTTTAAATTGTTTGACTTGGGTCAAACGTTTCGGGTAGACTTCCACAAGCTTCCCACAATAAGTTGGGTGAATATTGGCCCATTCCTCCTGACAGAGCAGGTGTAACTGAGCCAGGATTGTAAAGGCCTTCTTGCTCACACACACTTTTTCAGTTCAAATGTTCTATAGGTTTGAAGTCAGGGCTTTGTGGATGGCCACTCCAATACCTTGACTTTGTTGTCCTTAAGCCATTTTGCCACAACTTTGGAAAAATACTTGGGGTCATTGTCCATTTGGAAGACCCATTTGAAACCAAGCTTTAACTTCCTGACTGATGTCTTGAGATGTTGCTTCAATATATCCACACAATTCTCCACCCTCATGATGCCATCTATTTTCAGCAAAGCACCCCCACAACATGATGCTGCCAACCCCGTGCTTCACGGGTGGGATGGTGTTCTTTGGCTTGCCAGCATCCCACTTTTTCCTCCAAACATAATGATGGTCATTATGGCCAAACAGTTCTATTTTTGTTTCATCAGACCAGAGGACAAAAGTATGATCTTTGTCCCCGTGTGCAGTTGAAAAACGTAGTCTGGCTTTTTTATGGCGGCCTTTATGGCGGCTGAGCGGCCTTTATGGTTATGTCGATATAGGACTAGTTTTACTGTGGCAATAGATACTTTTGTACCGGTTTCCTCTAGCATCTTCACAAGATCCTTTGCTGTTCTTCTGGGATTGATTTGCACTTTTCACACCAAATTACATTCATCTCTAGGAGACAAAACGCGTCTCCTTCCTGAGCGGAATGATGGCAGTCTGTTCCCATGGTGTTCATACTTGCATACTATTGTTTGTACAGATGAACGTGGTACCTTCAGGCATTTGGAAATTGTTCCCAAGGATGAACCAGACTTGTGGAGGTCTACAAATATTTTTTGAGGTCTTGGCTGATTTCTTTTGATTTTCCCATAGTGTCAAGCCAAGAGGCACTGAGTTTGAAGGTAGACCTTAAAAAATACATCCACAGATACACTAATTGACATCATTTGAGTCAATTTGAGGTACTTCTAAAGCCATGACATCATTTTATCAAATTTTCCAAGCTATTTAAAGGCACAGTCAACTTAGTGTATGTAATCTTCTGACCGATTGGAATTATGATACAGTGAATTATAAGTGAAGCTCGTGCTACTAGGTGACCTAAACTGGGACATGCTTAACACCCCGGCCATCCTACAATCTAAGATTGATGTCCTCAATCTCACACAAATTACCAATGAACCCACCGGGTACAACCCCAAATCCGTAAACACGGGCACCCGAATAGATATCATCCTAACCAACCTGCCCTCCAAATACACCTCTGCTGCTTTCAACCAAGATCTCAGCAATCACTGCCTCATTGCCTGCATCCGTAATGGGTCAAACGACCACCCCTCATCATTGTCAAAAGCTCCCTAAAACACTTCACTCAGGCCTTTCTAAACGACCTGATCCGGGTATCCTGGAAGGATTTTGACCTCATCCCGTCAGTAGAGGATGCCTGGTCATTCTTTAAAAGTGCCATCCTCGCCATCTTAAATAAGCATGCCCCTTTCAAAAAATGTCGAGCCAGGAACAGATATAGCCCTTGGTTCTCTCCAGACCTGACTGCCCTTGACCAGCACAAAAACATCCTGTGGCGTTCTGCATTAGAATCGAAATGCCATCGTGATAGGCAACTTTTCGGGGAAGTTAGGACCCAATATACACAGGCAGTTAGGAAAGCGAAGGCTAGCTTTTTCAAGCAGAAATTTGCATCCTGTAGTACAAACTCAAAACAGTTCTGGGACACTGTAAAGTCCATGGAGAATGAGAGCACCTCTTTCCAGCTGCCCACTGTACTGAGGCTAGGAAACACTGTCACCAACAGTGACGATAAATCCACTATAATTGAGAATTTCAATAAGCATTTTTCTACGGCTGGCCATGCTTTCCACCTGGCTACCCCTACCCCGGTCAACAGCCCTGCACTCCCCACAGCAACTCGCCCAAGCCACACCCATTTCTCCTTCACCTAAAAACAGGTAGCTGACGTTCTGAAAGAGCTGCAAAATCTGGACCCCTACAAATCAGCCGGGATAGACAATCTGGACCCTCTCTTTCGTTCAACCTCTCTTTTGTATCGTCTGAGATTCCCCAAGATGGCAGACTCAACAGCCTTGGTTTCTCAAATGATTGCCTCGCCTGGTTCAACAACTACTTCTCAGACAGAGTTCAGTGTGTCAAATCGGAGGGCCTGTTGTCCGGACCGCTAGTAGTCTCTATGGGGGTGACACAGGGTTCAATTCTCGGGCCGACTCTCTTCTCTATATACATCAATGATGTCGCTCTTGGCGTCCCGGGTTGCGCAGTGGTCTAAGGCACTGCATCGCAGTGCTAGCTGTGCCACTAGAGATTTTGGGTTCGAGTCCAGGCTCTATCGCAGCCGGCCGCGACCGGGAGGCACATGGTGCGGCGCACAATTGGCCCAGCGTCGTCCGGGTTAGGGAGGGTTTGGCCGGCAGGGATATCCTTGTCTCCTGTGGCAGGCCAGGCGCAGTGCACGCTGACACGGTCACCAGGTGTACGGTGTTTCCTCCGACATATTAGTGCGGCTGGCTTCCGGGTTGGATGGGCATTGTGTCAAGAAGCAGTGCGGCTTGGTTGGGGTGTGTTTCGGAGGACGCATGGCTCTCGACCTTCACCTCTCCTGAGTCCGTACGGGAGTTGCAGCGACGAGACAAGACTGTAACTACTACCAATTGGATACCACGAAATTGGGGAGAAAATAGGGGTGAAGTTTAAAATATTTGGGAAAAAAATAAAATAAATTTGTCGCTCTTGCTGCTGGTGATTCTCTGATCCACCTCTATGCAGACGACACCATTTTGTATACTTCTGGCCCTTCTTTGGACACTGTGTTAACCTCTCTTAGGTAGGGGGCAGTATTTTGAATTTTGGATGAATGAGGTGCCCAATGTATACTGCCTGTTATTCAGGCCCAGATGCTAGGATATGCATATGCATGGTAGTACTGGATAGAAAACACTAATGTTTCCAAAAATGTTAAAATAATGTCTGTGAGTAAAACAAAACTGATATAGCAGGCGAAAACCTGAGGAAAATCCATCCAGGAAGTGGGATATTTTTGATGTGGGTAATTTTCAATTGAATGCCTATAGAGTATCTAATGGGTTAGGACCCAGATTGCAGTTCCTATGGCTTCCACTAGAAGTCAACAGTCTTCAGACATCATTTCAGGCTTGTTTCAGAAAAATTAGGAAGAATGAGACCATTCTTTTATTGGACTGTAGAAAGAGGCAGAGCTGGTTTGCGCGAGTGACCGATTGCACGCCCTTCTTATTTTTCCTTTCTATTGAAAACACGATTGTCCGGTTGAAATATTAGCGATTATTTTGACAATAGACAACCTGAGGATTAATTATAAACATCGTTTGACATGTTTCGCCGATCTTTACCGGTACTATTAGCATGTATTCGTCTGCATGTCGTGACAGCCTTTGAGCCAGTGGATTACTGAACAAAACATGCCAACAAAACTGAGTTTTTGGGACATAAAGAGGGACTTTATCGATCAAAACAAATATTTATTGTGTAACAGGGAGTATTGTTAGTGCAACCATATGAAGATCATCAAAGGTAAGTGATTAATTTTATCGCTATTTCTGACTTTTGTGACTCCTCTACTTGGCTGGAAAATGTTTGTATGCGGGACCCTGTCCTCAGATAATCGCATGGTATGCTTTCGCCGTAAACCCTTTTTGAAATCTGACACGGCGGCTGGATTAACAAGAAGTTTATCTTTAACCGATGTTACACTTGTATTTTTATGAATGTTTAATTTGACTATTTCCGTATTTTGAATTTGGCGCGCTGCAATTTCACTAGCGTCCCATAAGAAGTTAACTAACCTCCAGACGAGCATCAATGCCATACAACTGTCCTTCTGTGGTCTCCAACTGCTCTTCAATGCAAGTAAAACCAAATGCATGCTCTTCAACCGATCACTACCCGCACCTGGCCAACCGTCCAGCATCACTACTCTGGACGGCTCCGACTTAGAAAATGTGGATAACTACAAATACCTAGATGTCTGGTTAGACTGTAAACTCTCCTTCCAGACTCACATTAACTTCTTGTGGCTGGGGGCAGTATTGAGTAGCTTGGATGAATGAGGTGCCCAGAGTAAACTACCTGCTACTCAGTACCAATTTCTAATATATGCATATTATTAGTATATTTGGATATAAAACACTCTGAAGTTTCTAAAACTGTTTGTCAGTATAGCTGACCTATTGCACCCTCTACAACCACTGTGATTATTATTATTTGACCATGCTGGTCATTTATGAACATTTGAACATCTTGGCCATGTTCTGTTATAATCTCCACCCAGCACAGCCAGAAGAGGACTGGCCACCCCTCATAGCCTGGTTCCTCTCTAGGTTTCTTCCTAGGTTTTGGCCATTCTATGGAGTTTTTCCTAGCCAACGTGCTTCAACACCTGCATTGCTTGCTGTTGGGGTTTTAGGCTAGGTTTCTGTACAGCACTTTGAGATATCAGCTGATGTACGAAGGGCTATATAAATAAATACATTTGATTTGATATGGCAGGCAAAAACCTAAGAAAAAAATCCAACCAGGAAGTCAGAAATGTGAGGTTGATCGTTTTTCAACTCATTCCCTATTGAAGATACAGTGGGATATTGGTCATGTTGCACTTCCTAAGGCTTCCACTAGATGTGAACAGTCTCTAGAACCTTGTTTGAGGCTTCTACTGCAGCTATGGAACCCTGACCTGTTCACCGGACGAGCTACCTGACCCAGACCTGCTGTTTTCAACTCTCTAGAGACAGCAGGAGTGGTAGAGATACTATGAATGATCGGCTATGAAAAGCAAACTGACATTTACTCCTGAGGTGCTGACCTGTTGCACCCTCTACAACCACTGTGATTATTATTATTTGACCCTGCTGTTCATTTATGAACATTTGAACATCTTGTTCTGTTATAATCTCCACCCAGCACAGCCAGAAGAGGATTTGATCATGTATATGTTTTTGCTGTTTGTTCTTTGTTATAGAGTCACAAAGATTGGAGAAGTGGTTTACCCATACATCTACATTTTGGATAGATAATTCTTTGTGTTGTTGTTTGTTTAGAGTTTTCCAATTTTCCTAGAAGTGGTTGGAGTGTATGGATTCTTCATTTACATTGAGCTGATTTCTGACGTGCTGTTCCTGCTTTTTCCGTAGTGTATTTCTGTATTGTTTTAGTGATTCCCTATGGTGAAGGCATAGACTCAGGTTTTCTGGGTTTCTATGTTTTTGGTTGGATAGGTTTCTCAATTTCTTTCTTAGGTTATTGCTTCTTCATGAAACCATTTGCCATTGTTGTTCATTTTCTTCGGTTTTCTGATTGAAATTTTTAGATTTGATAGGGAAGGTCAAATATACTGTTAAGATTTTCTACTGCCAAGTTTACACCTTCACTAAAACAGTGGAACGTTTTGTCCAGGAAGTTGTCTAAAAGGGATTGAATTTGTTATTGCCTAATTGTTTCCACACTACATTCCCTCCATCTATAACATTTCTTAATATTATTCAGTTCCTTTGGCTTTGATGCCTCATGATTGATTATTGCTCTGTTCAAGTAGACAGTGATTTTGCTGTGATCTGATAGCTCTGAGAGACTCTGGGTTGAGGTCAGTGATATAGTAGTCTACAGTACTACTGCCAAGAGATAAGCTATGGGTTTACCTACCATAAGAGTCCCTTGAAGCCTATCATTGACAATGTACATACCGTGTGCGACAGAGCTACATGAGTTATGACCCGATTTTGTTGGTTATGTTATCATAGTTGTGCCTTTGTGCCTAGGGGGCATATGGGGGAGGGGATGCTGTCACCCCCAGGCAGGTGTTTGATCCCCTGTGTGTTGAGGGTGTCAGGTTCTTGTCCGGTTCTGGCATTTAGGTCACCACAGACAAGTACATGTCCCTGGGCATGAGTTCCCCCTCCAGGATGGAGAAGCTGTCTTCATTAATGTATGGGGAATCTAGTGGGGGGATATAGGTAGCATGCAGGAGGACATTTTTGTCTGTTGAGATAATTTCCTTATTAATTTCTCGCCAGATGTAAAATGTTCCTGTTTTGACTCATTTAATAGAGTGGGTTAGGTCTGCTCTATACCACGTTAGCATACCCACTGAGTCTCTTCCCTGTTTCACACCTGGTAGTTTGGTGGATGGGACTACCAGCTCTCTGTAACCTAGAGGGCAACCAGTGGGTCCATCTCCTTTATACCATGTTTCTTATAGCATGTCTGTATTTCCGATTTATTTTATGAAGCCTAGGTTCCTGCTCTTTAGGCCAAAGACAGATGACCTCAGGCCTTGGATATTCCAGGATGAGATAGTGAAGGCTTTGTGTTCCATAAAGTGTCCAATGTTGTTGGTCTTGTGATTTGGCCTCAGACCAGTAAGTGTGAGCAGAGCCCGCTGAGCATCTGGTACATACCATTGGCTTGGGCTAGTGCAGGAGTGGGGGTTGGGCTTGTTTGCCTACTCACTGCCTAGGCGTATGTGTGACTTCCATGTTGAGGCCCTCTTTGCGGGGGTTGGGTGCATGGGGTGGGCAGGAGGGGCATAGGTCTGATCTGAGGGGTCAGGGGGTTAATGGGGTGTGGGCATGGTTGACTTGGGGGGTGTTGATTGGTTGGGGTGGGAGTGTGGATGTGGCTGGTGGTGTTGTGGTCTGGATGTAGGTCCTCTCGGCGAGGGTCCTCTATGTGTAGGTCCGGCGAGGGGGGGTTCCCGCAGGTCTGGGAGTGTCTCGACAGGGTGTCTATTGATCTATTCCTGTGTGAATTGTTAGGGCTGCACTTGAGAGCGATGTCCTTTAGGGTCTGGGCGAAGGTGGGTACTGCTGCCTTGTATAGGTGGACCTGGCCATAAAGGCTGTTCAAGTCCAGGGTGGAGTGGTGGGCCAGGTAAACATTTGGTTTTGAGGCACAGTCACTGGAAATACTTGCGTTTACTGTATGGTAGCAGGGTGGAAATATTTTCCTGGTAACAGGGTGGATATAACCACTTATGCATTGGGTAAAGTAGAAGATGCTTTATCAATCACTCCCTTGAGGGCTGTGGCCACCCTTTCTTGCTATGCTCTCAGGTTTGTGCCTGTGTGTATTATTATGTGGCTGGGTGAATCTAGTTGGTCCTCAGACATAAGGTGTAGGACACCAGATTATAGACCTGAGAGCATAGCAGGAAATGTTTTTTTTTCTTGTATATATTTCCTGTTTGAGTCCATAAGGAGTACAATCTGTGTCTTGTGTATGTCCTCAGTGGGTGTGGGGGGGTTGTCAGGAGGGCTATCAGGGTGGCTGACAGGGGGGTGCTCAGAGGGGGTGAAATCCCCTGGGCGTGGTGTTCGTCATTTGTCTGTCCCACTGTGATGTCGACGCTATGATCAGGGTCTAGGGTGGACTGTTCTGCTGGCTTCTCTGCGGGGGTGGCCACCTCTCTAGTCGGTTGTTCTCTGTCACACGCCATCCCCCTCATCCTCTCCTCCAGCAGTCTGATCCTCTCTAGTGCTCTGTTCTTCTCCTGCTCCTGCTTTTTATCCTGTTGAAGTTGTCTCACCACAGTCCAGAGTGCAGATATGTCTCTCTCCAGTTCTCCGGGTCTGGTTAAAGGGGTGTTGTTGTGCTGGACTGTTGTCTGGGTCTGTGTTGACTGGAGTGTAATCACCTGCTGTTCCAGTTCCACCTGCCTTACCTCCAGCTGGGTGAATTCATTGAAATGAGGGAGTAGTACTCGGTGTTGGTTGACTTTCCGCTTGGGGTTGCTCGTCTGTGGGGTTATTTTATCAAGAGGTCTGGTCTGACAAGCTCGTGGTGGGGGTATCTTTCTCTTTGGAGAGCTTCTCCTGTTGAGCCAATTCTTTGATTAGGTGAAAGTCCAGCTGAAACTGTTTGGGGTTGCCCTGTACCAATACTGTTCCAGACTTATAAAGATGTATATTAGCTAACTCAGAGTCCTCATTGTCTAATATATTGAGTTTCCACCTCCCCCCTCCTCCCTCTTAACAGAGGGATAGTATGGTAATATAGCACTGTGCCATGCCAGGGGATGGTCTGTGTGGAAGATGAGGTTGCTGATGTTCCCATTTCTATAATAGTCAGCAAAAAGTATCTCTTGATTTTCCATAAGGAGTTTCATTGTGTGCTCTTTTCGTGTCGTATCATTCTTTACATACACAGGGTACTTTATTTTCATTACCTCTGAAAAATGGGAAGCAGCTTCTACGGCCTCTCCATTTGGTTGGAGTAGACTGCCATTGTTGGGCTAAAGGGCTTTGACACCTCTCACTTGACACTTCAGTGCTAATTGAAGTTGTATCAAGCTTGATCGCCTTAACATAGCATTCAGTCCATATAAAGTAATGTAATGTATTTTCTTCTTGGTTTTGGAAATAAAATATACATTCAGACTAGTTCCAGGTTGGATGGTGTTTTCAGGTTTCTGTTCTTTTCCAGAACATTTTCTGTATAGCTTTGGAAAAATAATCTTTGGTAGTTGTAAACCTTCCATGCGATTCTGTAATTCTGTCCAAAATCAGGTTGTAGGTTTTAAGTTTTGATTTGGAGTGAAGGTTATGTTGTAGAGGGTAGCATATATATATATATATATATATGTCCCTGACAAAAAATCTTTATCTAACAATAAATCTATTTTTAAGAACATCTGCTCAAGACCTCTCTGCTCTCTGTCACCCCCACCCCACCCCATTTACCCCTCTCGCTTTGTGTTTTCCTTTCATAACCTATACTGACAGAGGTGGCTTATGTGATTCTTGGCATGGCTCCGACCTAGCACATCATTTTATACCATCAGCAGAGAGCAGTGGTGCAGCAAATATAGTTTGTCTTGGCAACAGAGGCAGCTGTTGTGCCCGTCAGATATTCAACCTCAGTAGGCTGAAGAAATTTGGCTTGTCACCTAAAACACTCACAAACTTTTACAGATGCACAATCGAGAGCATCTTGTCGGGCTGTATCCCCTCCTGGTATGGCAACTGCTCTGCCCACAACCGCAAGGCTCTCCAGAGGGTAGTGCAGTCTGCACAATGCATCACCGGGGACAAACTACCTGCACTCCAGGACACCGATAGCACCCGATGTCACAGGAAGGCCAAAAAGATCATCAAGGACAACAACCACCCGAACCACTGCATGTTTACCCCGCTATCATCCAGAAGGCGAGGTCAGTACAGGTGCATCAAAGCTTCTATCTCAAGGCAATCAGACTGTTAAACAGCCATCACATAGCATAGACATAGCATAGACATAACATAGAAAGGCTAATGCCAACATACAGACTCAAATCTCTGGCCACTTTAATACAGTTAATAAATGGATTTAATAAAGATATCACTAGTCACTTTAAATAACGTCACTTTAATAATGTCTACATATCCTACATTACTCATCTCACATGTATATACTGTATTCTATACCATCTACTGCATCTTGCCTAATCCGCACAGCCATCACTTATCCATATATGTATATGTACATATTCTTATTCATCCATTTATATTTGTGTGAATAAGGTAGTCGTTGTGAATCTGTTAGATTACTTGTTAGATATTACTGCACTGTTGGAACTACAAGCACAAGCATTTCGTTACACTCGCATTAACATCTGCTAACCATGTGTATGTGTCAATGGTGGGTGCAGCTGGTGCATGGAAGTCAGGCGCATAATACAGAACACAACCACGTCACAAAACAAATGCCCAAGGAACAAGTGAGGCAGCAAAAAGTACAAAACACAAGTACAAAGTACCGGCTGCCAGAAAGCACGGGCATAAAACAAAACCCGGCGCAAACCAGCCGGAAGCGTGCCAACCTTGACAAAATAAACAATACCCCACACAGACATGGAGGGAACAGAGGGCTAAATACACATAGTAATGATGATATGTAAACCAGATGTGCAGGAAAACAAGACAAAACAAATGGAAAATTAAAAGTGGATCGACGATGGCTAGAAGACTGGTGATGTCGACCGCCGAACTACGCCCGAACAAGGAGAGGAACCGACTTCGGCAGAAGTCGTGACAGTATTTGACCAAGATGATTTGATAGGATCTTTCTTGGCCTCCTCAGCCCCACTACAGTAAATAGGCCTACATTGCTATTGAGCCGACATGCTCAATACGCTTTGACGTAGCACAGTGTGATTGAAGTGCTACTAGAATGGAGACCCGTGAGGAGTGTGGGTACTTGTGTGTACCAACAGTTTTGAGAAAGGTACAAATATTTTCAAAGTCTGCTGCCTCAGTATGTATAATGGCAATTTGCATATACTCCAGAATGTTATGAAGAGTGATCAGATGAATTGCAAAATTCCTCTTTGCCATGCAAATTAACTGAATCCCCAAAATCATTTCCACTGCATTTCAGCCCTGCCACAAAAGGACCAGCAGACATCAAGTCAGTGATTCTCTCATTAACACAGGTGTGAGTGTTGATGAGGACAAGGCTGGAGATCACTCTGTCATGCTGATTGAGTTCGAATAACAGACAGGAGTCTTCAAAAGGAGGGTGGTGCTTGGAATCAATGTTCTTCCTCTATCAACCATGGTTACCTGCAAGAAAACACGTGTCGTCATCATTGCTTTGCACAAAAAGGGCTTCACAGGCAAGGATATTGCTGCCAGTAAGATTGCACCTAAATCAACCATTTATCATCAAGAACTTCAAGGAGAGCGGTTCAATTGTTCTGAAGAAGGCTTCAGGGCGCCCAAGAAAGCCCTGCAAGCGCCAGGACCGTCTCCTTAAGTTGATTCAGCTGTGGGATCGGAGCACCACCAGTACAGAGCTTGCTCAGGAATGGCAGCAGGCAGGTGTGAGTGCATCTGCACGTACAGTGAGGTGAAGGCGTGGATGGCCTGGTGTCAAGAAGGGCAGCAAAGAAGCCACTTCTCTCTTATATATATCTATATATATCTATATATCTATATCTATCTATATATATATATATATATATATATCTATATATCTATATATCTATATATATATATATATATCTCTATATATATATCTATATATATATATCTATATATATATATCTATATATATCTATATATATCTATATATATATATATATATATATATCTATATATATCTATATATATATATACTTGTAACAGAGAGTTATAGGCTTGAAGTCATAAACAGCGCAAGTGACACAATTTCTCTAGTTAAAAGAAATTCATGTCAGCAGGCAACATTAACTAAATATGCAGGTTTAAAAATATATACTTGTGTATATATTTTAAGAAAGGCACTGATGTTTATGGTTAGGTACACATTGGTGCAACGACAGTGCTTTTTTCGCGAATGCGCTTGTTTAATCATCACCCATTTGGTGAAGTAGGCTGTGATTCGATGATAAATGAACAGGCACCGCATTGATTATATGCAATGCAGGACAAGCTAGATAAACTAGTAATGTCATCAACCATGTGTAGTTAACTAGTGATTATGTTAAGATTGTTTTTTATAAGATACGTTTAAATGCTAGCTAGCAACTTACCTTGGCTCTTTGCTGCACTCGCATAACAGGTAGTCAAGCCTGCCACGCAGTCTCCTCGTGGAGTGCAATGTAATCCGCGTCCAAAAATGCTGATTACCGACTGTTATGAAAACTTGAAATGGGCACTAATCAAATCGGCCATTCCGATTAAATCGGTCGACCTCTAGTCTTAGGGGTTTGTTAAAAGTGTCCAAAAAAAGAGCCAGAAGTATACAGAAAGGGGTCGTCTGCGTAGAACTGGCTCAGAGAATCACCAGCAGCAAGAGCGACATCTGTATACAGAGAAAAGAGTCGGCCCGAGAATTGAACTCTGTGGCACCCGGTGTCATGCACAAAGTAGATGTCCTAACCGACTTGCCAAAACTATAGTTTGTTAACAAGAAATTTGTGAAGTGGTTGAGAAACGAGTTTTAATGACTCCAACCTAAGTGTATGTTAACTTCTGACTTCAACTGTATGTGCAAAAGTACTCTCGATGAAACCTTCACTCTTGCGCAGACATATAGAAACAAAACATGCCAATTTGAAAAATAAACAAAGTAATTTTTTTGAGCGAGAATTAAGACGACTTTCGAGTAGTAAGACATGTATAAAAGCAACAGATACCATTAAAAAGCTTCTTATATGGTGATCTACTGAGTGACTAGGACAGGCAAGCCCATTACGATTGTGGAGGACTTAATTCTTCCTGCTACCGCAGATATGGCTGGGACAATGCTGGGGGAAAAGGCCAAAAAAACTATACAGACATTGCTTCATCAAACACTGTTTCACAACGAATCAGTGACATGGCAGGAGATGTTTTGAAACAACTACTGCTTCGCATACAAACCAGTGAATTCTATGTGTTACAGCTGGATGAGTCAACAGACGTGGCGGGACTGGCACAGCTCCTGTTATTTGTCCGTTACGTTTATGGGGGGTCAATTAAGGAAGACATCCTCTTCTGCAAACCAGGACAACAGGAGAGGATATGTTTAAAGTACTGGACAGCTATGTGACATCAAATGGACTTTGTTGGTCAAGATGTGTTGTACTGTACTGATGGGAAAGCAGTTGCTCCCAACGCCACTCGGGTACACTGCAGCATCCACCGAGAGGCTCTTGCTGCCAAGGGAATGCCTGCCAGATTGAAAGACGTTTTGGACACTCCAGTGACATGGTTAACTTTGTTAAAGCAAGGCCCCTGAACTCTAGTGTATTTTCTGCACTATGCAATGATATGGGCAGCGACCATGTAACACTTTTACAACATACAGAAGTGCGCTGGTTATCAAGGGGCAAAGTATTGACACATTTTTTTAAATTGAGAAACAAGCTTAAAGTTTTCTTTACTAACCATAATTTTCACTTGTCTGACCGCTTGCATGATGACGAGTTTCTCACACGACTGGCCTATCTGAGTGATGTTTTTTCTCGCCTGAATGATCTGAATCTAGGATTACAGGCACTCTCTGCAACTATATTCAATGTGCGGGACAAAATTGAGGTTGATTAAGAAGTTGGAGTTCTTCTCTGTCTGCATTAACAAGGACAACACACAGGTCTTTCCATCATTGTATGATTTTTTGTGTGTAAATTAACGGAAGCTTACGGACAATGTCAAATGTGATATAGCGAAGCAGCTGAGTGAGTTGGGTGCGCAATTACGCAGGTACTTTCCAGAAACTGCTGCCAACATACTGACTCAACTCCAGCTCACTTTAATAATGGAAATTGATGTAAAAAAATGTATCACTAGCCACTTTAAACAATGCCACTTAATATAATGTTTACATACCCTACATTACTCATCTCATATGTATTTGTATATACTGTACTCTATATCATCTACTGCATCTTGCCATCTTTATGTATCACTAGCCACTTTAAACTATGCCAATTTTATGTTTACATTCCCTACATTACTCATTTCATATGTATATACTGTACTCGATACCATCTACTGCATCTTGCCTATGCCGTTCTGTACCATCACTCATTTCTATATCTATGTACATATTCTTTAGCACTTTACACTTGTGTGTATAAGGTAGTAGTTGTGGAATTGTTTGGTTAGATTACTCGTTGGTTATTACTGCATTGTCGGAACTAGAAGCACAAGCATTTCGCTACACTCGCATTAACATCTGCTAACCATGTATATGTGACAAATACAATTTGATTTGAAACGGATGACAACTGGATTCGTTATCCCTTCATGCCCTGCCTCCAGTCCACTTCCCGATATCTGAAAAAGAGAGCCTCATTGTAATTGCAACAAGCAGTTCTGTGAAAATATAATTTAATCAGAAGCCACTGTCAGATTTCTGGATTGGGCTGCGCACAGAGTATCCTGCCTTGGCAAAGTTCGCTGTTAAGACACTGATGCCCTTTGCAACCACACACCTATGTGAGAGTGGATTCTCGGCCCTCACTAGCATGAAAACTAAATACAGGCACAGACTGTGTGTGGAAAAAGAACGAGACTATCTCCAATACAACCCACAATGCAAAGTTATGTGCATCCTTTCAAGCACACCCTTCTCATTAACCTATGGTGAGTTATTCACCATTTTTGATGAACAAATAAGGTTTTATATCTAAGATGGCTAAATAAACAGCAAAATTATTGATTTATTATATGTGCCCTGGTCCTATAAGAGCTCTTTGTCACTTCCCATGAGCCGGTTTGTGACAAACTCACATTCATTCTTATGTTTAATAAATATATTGTATAGTGTGCGTGTGTGGAATGCTTACAATGATAGCAAAAAACAACATTTGAGAGTGCGCTGACCCTGGTGCTAGAGGTGGTATGCAGCTGGAGGTTGAATATTTGAAGAGGTACAGGACTATAAAATGTTTTGAAACCACTGTATAAAACATTACCCTTTTACAGATCATACTGAAATGGGAGGGGAATGAGTCAGTGGTCTGGCAGAATGCCAATTCCTGGTTATGCAGATGTAGTCATAATATCGCCTGCGTTCCATTACTCTGTAGATAAAAACGAATGCTCCGGTTGGAACGTTATTGGATATATATGAAAATAACATCCTGAAGATTGATTCTCTACTTGGTTTGACCAGTTTAATTGACCTGGAATATAACTTTTTTAAGTTTTCGTCCGACTTCGCCTGGACCAGCGCCAGCTTTTGGACATGTGAACTAAAGGTGCTAGCAAAAGCAGCTAATTGGACCCTAGTAATGAACATTATGGAACAAAACAAAGATTTATTGCGGAACTAGGACTCCTTGCACTGCATTCTGATGAAAGATCATCAGAGGTAAGGGAATATTTAAGATGTAATATCGTATTTCTGTTGACTCCAACATGGCGGAGAAATATATTTACGTCTGAGCGCTGTCTCAGATTATTGCATGGTATGCTTTTTTCGTAACGTTTAAAAAAATCTGACACAGCGGTTGCATTAAGAACCAGTGTATCTTTAATTATATGTAAAACATGTATCTTTCGTCAAAGTTTATGATGAGTATTTCTGTTATCTGACGTAGCTCTCTGTAATTACTCCGGATATTTTGGAGGCATTTCTGAACAATAAGCAATCGATTTGTTGTAAATAGCATTTTAAAAGTTCAGAAGAATACACATTTTCCCGCACTATAAGTGGCACAGCTGAGGAAAGGAACTAGTCAGTGAGATTGAGTGTGGTTTGTAGCAGACTTTCTCTTTATAGTGGGGACTCATAGCTTATAGAGAATATACCATAGACACTAAACTTTTCAATGAACTGGCAGTCTTTTGTACTGTATAACTGGACTAGAAAGGGAGGGGACATTTGGCCAATAAACTTGAACGGAGAGTGGGGTGGAGGTACCGCCCTGCTTCTGCTCCCCGTTCTAGTATATTTTCTCATTTTGCCCCCAGAACTTAAATCGAGCACCTGAGGAATATTCTGCAATATTTTAGTTCTGGGTTTCTGCGATTAGGGAATGGCTAAAGAGTTATCTAGAAAAACCAGTACCGTACTAAATGAGGGAGGCCCTGTTCAGATCTTTGTATGTGTGCGAGTTCGTGATCCAAATACAACACAACTAACTAAACCTACACTATATATACAAAAGTATGTGGACACCCCTTCAAATTAGTGGAATCGGGCTATTTCAGCCATACCTGTTGCTGACAATTTAGCACACAACCATGCAATCTCCATAGACAAACATTGGCAGTAAAATGGCCTTACTGAAGAGATCAGTGACTTTCAATGTGGCACCGTCATACCTTTTCAACAAGTCGGTACTGAATCACACTTCATCATCTGACAGTCCGACGGACAAATCTGGGTTTGGCGGATGCCAGGAGAATGCTACCTGCCCCAATGCATAGTGCCAACTGTAAAGTTTGGTCCATGGTTCGGGCTAGGCCACTTCATTCCAGTGAAGGGTAATCTTAGTGCTGCAACATGCAATGACATGCTAGATGATTCTGTGCTTCCAAATTTGTTGCAATAGTTTGGGGAAGGTCCTTTCCTGTTTCAGCATGACAATCCCCCAGTGCACAAAGCGAGGTCCATACAGAAATGGTTTGTCGACATTGGTGTGGAAGAACTAGACTGGCCTGCGCAGAGTCCTGACGTCAACAGCATCAAACACATTTGGGATGATTTGGAATGCCGACTGCGAGCCAGGCCTAATCGCCCAACATCAGTGCCCGACCTCACTAATGCTCGTGGCTGAATGGAAGTCCCCGCAGCAATGTTCCAACATCTAGTGGAAAGCCTTCTCAGAGCATCTGGGAAGACTGTTATAGCAGCAAAGGGGGGACAAACTCCATATTAATGCCCAAGATTTTGGAATTGATTTACCTTTATTTAACTAGGCAAGTCAGTTAAGAACAAATTCTTATTTTCAATGACGGCCTAGGAACAGTGGGTTAACTGCCTGTTCAGGGGCAGAACGACAGATTTGTACCTTGTCAGCCTGGGGATATGAACTTGCAACCTTTCGGTTACTAGTCCAACGCTCTAACCACTAGGCTAGAATGAGATGTGCAGGTGTCCACCTACTTTTGGCCATGTTGTGTATGTGTGGATGAACCTGATAAAGACCACAAAACTACCCCTATAAACTAAGACTTCTTTAAAGTCCAGCTTCATTCGGCCCCACTGTTTCTAGCTCCCCCCAAAAAGCCTGCTGTTAAAGAAAAGCCAAAAGCAATGAGTTCTTTCTCTCTTTTTGTCTCTCCTCAATAACTCACTTATCGTGTCCCTTCTACCCGATCCTTGAGTCAGGGAGTAAATATTTAGGAAGGAGGGCAGAGGAGATTGAATCTCAGTGCCTTAAGAGGGTGGGCCCAGCTAGAGTGAGAAAGTTGGAGGATTATGCTGTTTTGTCTGGACGCAAACAGAGAGATGGAGGGAGGGAACGAAAAGCAGAGGTGGTAGAGAGATTGAAAGGAGAGAGAATGAAGAAATGAAAGGATGAAACCAAACTACAGAAGGATAGAAATGAGAGAGAAACAGGGCCTCAGAGCGAAAGAAAGAGAATAAAGTTAATTCTGTCACTGCAGGTCACCCTGGTGAGCAGGCAGATATAATGTGGACTGGATGAAAAGCTCCCTCTAGATAGAGAGATGGAAGGAGAGAGCGAGTGGTGTTCTAATCTCTTCCTCTAAGGCCTGTTTTTGTCTCATGCTGTTCAACTCATCTCTGATTGGCTAGGACCGGTGAGAACAGAGGATTATTGGGGGGGGTAAAGTTTAATTTGGGGGGACGCCCCCTCAGGTAAAAACTTCCCCACAAGCACAGAACTCTGAGGTGGAGAGGAGGTGGTGGTGGGTATATCTCAAGCCACATTTTCAATCACTCCCACATTTCCTTTACAGCCCATGCCCACCAGCTTCCTCAGTAGACAAACAACAACCCCCCCCACCCCAGAACCTGAGCCTTTCAACTCAGCAGGAGGCTACCAGAAACGTGTGTGTGTGTGTGTGTGTCTGTGTCTACCAGCTCATGTCCCGCTGGCCTGAATCTAAGCTGGCCAGCACAGAGAAAACCGAGGGATGATGAGAGAGAGAGAGGGGAAAAGGGATAAAGAATAGAAGGTAAGATAAGATATGTGAGGTTGAGCAGTGAAGTGAGGGAGAAGAGCAGAGCAGATGGGGGAAAAGTCCAATAGAAATGGATAAGGAAGAGATGAAAGAAAGAGATGGAAAACTAATAAAATATGTAGAAAATATAGATATTTAGGAGAAAGTGGTGGAAGGAATGGCTAATAGGATAGACTACACTTACTGACAGACAAAACTAACTCATCAAACTCTCCCTCCTCTTTATATCCATCCATCTCTCCTGCTCACCCTGTCATCTCTAGATCTCTCCTGTTCACCCTTTCACTACCTCTGTCCCTCCATCTCTCCTGCTCACCCTGTCATCTCCCTCTGTCGCTCCATCTCTCCTGCTCACCCTGCTATCTCGCTGTCCCGCCATCTCTCCTGCTCACCCTGTCATCTCTTTATATCCAGCCATCGATCTCTCTCCTCTTCCTCCTTCCCTCTCTATTCTTCTTATAATGTCCATTACACCTATAGTATGTGCAATAGAAGATTCATATGGTTTAACCTTGCCATGCTTTCTTTAGTGTGTGTGTAGCTGCCCTCTCCCGCCCATCTAAGCCAGCTTCACAGCTGTACTGACACATCAGACATAGGAGTGGCGCAAACATACACACACCTTCACGCACACAAACTTTGATGTGGAGGAGTGAAGCGTGGAGGAATTTTTTTGTCCGGTTCCAGCGAACACACCCCCGACAGAGCTTTAGCCCAAAGGCATTCTATGAGAAGCTGTGCCCTACAATTTAATGAGCACACACATACAGCATAAACACACATAACCAGACACACACACACAGTTTTTCAACATGCACATTGATGGACACCCCATGAGGACCACGGAGGTCCGCTCCATAAAAATGATTTGGCATCCACATGTGGGGTTCAGAGGAAGACTTGACGGCTGCTAAGTGCATTTTCTTATGTCATTTTCTACTTCCTTCTGTGATAGAAAAATTCTGTATTTACCTGATTTATTCTATATTAGAGGTCAACCGTTAATCGTAATGGGCTGCAATCCCGTTAACGGGATGATATGACAACAGCCAGTGAAAGTGCAGGGCGCCAAATTCAAAACAACAGAAATCTCATAATTAAAATTTCTCAAACATACATGTATCTTATACCGTTTTAAATGTATTCTTGTTGTTAATCCCACCACATTGTCTGATTTTAAATAGGATTTACGGAGAAAGGACCACAAACGATTATGTTAGGTCACCACCAAGCTACAGAAAAACACAGCCATTTTCCCAGCCAAAGAGAGGAGTCACAAAAAGCACAAATAGAACACATTCTTACTTTCAATGACGGCCTAGGAACGGTGAGTTAACTGCCTTGTTCAGGGGCAGAACGACAGATTTTTACCTTGTCGGCTCGGGGATTCAATCTTGCAACCTTACAGTTAACTAGTCCAACACTCTAACCACCTGCCTCACGAGGAACCTGCTTGGTACGCGAATGCAGTAAGCCACAGTTAGCTGCTAGCTAGCATTAAACGTGTCTTATAAAAAACAATCAATCAATCATAATCACTAATTAACTACACACGGTTGATGATATTACTAGTTTATCTAGTGTGTCCTGCGTTGCATATAATTGATGCGGTGCGTATTCACGAAAAAGGACTGTCGTTGCTCCAATGTGTACCTAACCATAAACATCAATGCCTTTCTTAAAATCAATACACAGAAGTACATATTTTTAAACATGCATTTTTAGCTAAAAGAAATCCAGGTTAGCAGGCAATATTAACCAGGTGAAATTGTGTCACTTCTCTTGCGTTCACTGCACGCAGAGTCAGGGTATATGCAACAGTTTGGGCCGCCTAATTTGCCAGAATTTTACATAATTATGACATAACATTGAAGATTGTGCAATGTAACAGGAATATTTAGACTTATGGATCCCACCCGTTAGATAAAATACGGAACGGTTCCATATTTCACTGAAAGAATAAACGTCTTGTTTCCGAGATGATAGTTTCCGGATTCGACCATATTAATGACCTAAGGCTCATATTTCTGTGTGTTATTACGTTATAATTAAGTCTATGATTTGACAGAGCAGTCTGACTGAGCAGCAGCAGGCTTGTAAGAATTAATTCAAACAGCACTTTCGTGAGTTTTGCCAGCAGTTCTTCAAGCATTGAGCTGTTTATGACTTCAAGCCTATCAACTCCCGAGATTAGGCTGGTGTAACTGATGTGAAATGGCTAGCTAGTTAGCGGGGTGCGGGCTAATAGCATTTCAAACGTCACTCGCTGTGAGACTTGGAGTGGTTGTTCCCCTTGCTCTATATGGGGTAACGCTGCTTCGAGCGTGTATGTTCACTAAAGATGGCTTGAGCTGACAAAAATGAGTTAGACTGCATTACATAGACAATAATGTGTTTTACTAGAGATAGCTTAGGAGTAGAACAATCCCTAATTGTCTCAAAATCATCCTTGCAACTGGGAAACTAAGCCAGGGTGGGGTTAAGACAACAACCCCGTGCAGATAATGACCGGATGAACCCAGAGTGCTTTATGATGCCTCTTGGTCTGCATGGGAGGGGTGGAACCAACCATGACGAAGCATTTTTAGTGTCAGCTATATATAGTACTCTGCATTTGTGTAAAGGTTAGGTTACTCGGTCCAACACTCAAGGGTGTGGGGTCGACCAGCCTCATTATTGCAATAATGAATCAATATTTTAAAAAGCTGATTGTTTGAAGAAATTACAAAGTCTCTCTCAGTATGAATTTCCACGACACTACCCCTGCCTCTGTCCCACCTCTAAGATGATACCATCCACATTGATCAAGGTCAGTTTTGAGTCCTACATCCTAAAACGTATATACATGGATCCTTAAGGCGTCCGCATCCTTCCCAGCGGAAACAGTTCGGAAGAGTTCATGCATATATTATGACAACATTTTGTGACGTTTTTGTTTGTTTTGGGCTGTTCAGGCACACAACATTTTTTTTCTGGAGTCAAGCCGAAGTTCAGAACTGTAGTTTTACTTTTTTTATTTTATTTTATTTTTTTATTTATTTCACCTTTATTTAACCAGGTAGGCCAGTTGAGAACAAGGTCTCATTTGCAACTGCGACCTGGCCAAGATAAAGCATAGCAGTGTGAGCAGACAACACAGAGTTACACATGGAATAAACAATTAACAAGTCAATAACACAGTAGAAAACAAAGGGGGGAGTCCATATACAATGTGTGCAAAAGGCATGAGGAGGTAGGCGAATAATTACAATTTTGCAGATTAACACTGGAGTGATAAATGATCAGATGGTCATGTACAGGTAGAGATATTGGTGTGCAAAAGAGCAAGTAAATAAATAAAAACAGTATGGGGATGAGGTAGGTGAAAATGGGTGGGCTATTTACCAATAGACTATGTACAGCAGCAGCGATCGGTTAGCTGCTCAGATAGCTGATGTTTGAAGTTGGTGAGGGAGATAAAAGTCTCCAACTTCAGCGATTTTTGCAATTCGTTCCAGTCACAGGCAGCAGAGTACTGGAACGAAAGGCGGCCAAATGAGGTGTTGGCTTTAGGGATGATCAGTGAGATACACCTGCTGGAGCGCGTGCTACGGATGGGTGTTGCCATCGTGACCAGTGAGCTGAGATAAGGCGGAGCTTTACCTAGCATGGACTTGTAGATGACCTGGAGCCAGTGGGTCTGGCGACGAATATGTAACGAGGGCCAGCCGACCAGAGCATACAGGTCGCAGTGGTGGGTGGTATAAGGTGCTTTAGTGACAAAACGGATGGCACTGTGATAGACTGCATCCAGTTTGCTGAGTAGAGTGTTGGACGCCATTTTGTAGATGACATTGCCGAAGTCGAGGATCGGAAGGATAGTCAGTTTTACTAGGGTAAGTTTGGCGGCGTGAGTGAAGGAGGCTTTGTTGCGGAATAGAAAGCCGACTCTTGATTTGATTTTCGATTGGAGATGTTTGATATGAGTCTGGAAGGAGAGTTTGCAGTCTAGCCAGACACCTAGGTACTTATAGATGTCCACATATTCAAGGTCGGAACCATCCAGGGTGGTGATGCTAGTCGGGCATGCGGGTGCCGGCAGCGATCGGTTGAAAATCATGCATTTGGTTTTACTAGCGTTTAAGAGCAGTTGGAGGCCACGGAAGGAGTGTTGTATGGCATTGAAGCTTGTTTGGAGGTTAGATAGCACAGTGTCCAATGACGGGCCGAAAGTATATAGAATGGTGTCGTCTGCGTAGAGGTGGATCAGGGAATCGCCCGCAGCAAGAGCAACGTCATTGATATATACAGAGAAAAGAGTCGGCCCGAGAATTGAACCCTGTGGCACCCCCATAGAGACTGCCAGAGGACCGGACAGCATGCCCTCCGATTTGACACACTGAACTCTGTCTGCAAAGTAATTGGTAAAAAGAAATTTACACCCCTTTCTCGGTAGGTATTCTTCAATAAAGTCTGTTGTCATTCAACGAGAGACTACTCGTTTTCATGAAAAAAATTTCCCTTGAGAAGTACTGCACCAAAAAAACATCGTAGTTAGATTTAAAATTGAATGACTACTGTAAGATCTTCTCTGCAAAAACTTCAACATTTCTGACAGATTTCTGGAGTCATCGGAGATTAATTCAGACTATTTTGAGGACGTGTATACTGGCTTCGGCGTCTCAAAACAGACAACCAGTACTACTGCCACTTTTTTCTCATTTTTCAAGTGATTGTCTTTTAAGGGAGTACGCAAGCACACTCGTTCGTATTGGCTAGGTGCCAGCCGAACTGAAGCATGCTGATGGCTTTAGTCTCTCCTACAGATGCCCTAGTAGATGGAAAGGTAATTAAAAGATAACTACAGTCCTCCAATTTCCCGGCGGCATCTTGTGTGGCCGTAAGGCCTCCCCAAAAAACCCATGCCTTGCAGCTAAAGTGACATTTGTGCCCTTGGGCTGAATATGATAATTATAATTCCCTTCTGCCAATTGTCGTGCTCCGAAGCATCTCACACTCACATGGCTCTCTCAGATATCTCAATTCTTCTTAACTAATGCCCGTCACGTGATCGGGTCCTTCTCACAGTGCCGAAGTACAAGTGAAGACAGACACATCGGAATGCAACGACATGCGTCCCTTATCGAATTCCGAGGCGCACTCTGAAGATGTTAGAAGAACTGTCCACATTTACTTTTCCTCAGCCAACAAGATGAGTAACGAACTGCAAAATCACTAGCTTATGTCAATCTACTATCCCCCATAGTAGAAAGGTTGACCTATTATATTGGTCAGCTTGTTGTTCTGTGCAAGAAATAAATATTCCAAACAGACTCTGGCACAGTTGTGCGGCGTATATGCCAAATTCATACAACCACTGTAGCCTACAAAAACAAAGCAAACGAGGCTGATGCAACAGATAGATGGCATAAGGAAGTGGTATAAGAATCATGATTATTTGCATCAATCCAGTGGCCACTTGTTTTGAAAACACCATCAGAAGTGTGCTACTGAAACACCACTAGCCAAACACAACAGGCTGTTTGGTGCACACCTGGATTAAAGTGTTACTAGACGAAAAAAAATCTACATTTCTCTGATTTTTCCAGACCTCAAAAATGGTCCCCTGATGACTGGTTTAAGCATTGTATTGGATTTAGGGGGGGAATGGATGTTCTATTAATAAAAAGAAGTGTGATCTTGAGAACCTGACAAGTTGAGGGAAATCACAGTACTCCCTGTTTGTATTTTTTTGCCGTGGTATTGTTTTGATATCAAGTTTTGTGTTTTCAAATTCTGCCTTATAGAGGATTTTTTTTTTGCAGAAAATGACTCATGGCACTTAGAAACCTGCGAGAAATACATTTTGCACTTTATTTTAACATTATCTTGCTTTGCTGTTTACAGTAAATCTATCCAAATCAATGTTAGAACACGAGGGCATCCTAATTTAAAAGATGGCTAGTCATTATTGGCCTTTTGTACAGAATGCAGGCACATTATGGGACACAGGCCATGTCATTATCAATTATCTAAAGAAATATATAAAACAAATTGGTGCGACTAAATCATGTGCTGGTGCAACAAGAGGTAGTAGCACCAGCACCACCAGTTGAAAAAAGTTACTTTAAAACCTATTAATTTGGCATCAAAACATTTGCCCAGAAACACAAACACTCAGCCCAACTCTGTCCCTTGGTCCCTGTGCTCGAAAGAAACACTATACGGGCCACCCTGTCCAGACAGACAGATAGATAGAGACACACACACACACACACACTGGTGTTTTAAATTCCAGACCTTAATTAGATCAGGAGGTTTACATGGAATACTCTGACACAAACTGACCACATACACACACCCACTCCTGCACAGAAAAATGTACTTTGCATGCCATTTCCAGCACAGAGTATTCTGCTTTCTCTGTAAATTGCTTAATTGATACAAATTGTGACTGGCTCCTCATGGGGCTATCAGCACACACTTAAGTAAACCACTGCAATTTGTGTGTGTGTGTGTGTGCGTGTGGTCAGGATGCACTCAGCCGCAGTCTACACCCTACAGCTGAATCATGGAATTCCATGTGTGTGTGTTCATTCAGATAATTCACCCAGCCAAACAGTATCCCCTATGCTACGGCAACATGTACAGTAATTCATTTGTGGCCCTACCCTGAGAGAAACTGACTCCATGAATTCAATTATTTTCCCTGTTTTGAGAATATTTATTAAAAAACACAACGTTGTTTTTTATAAGCCCGTCTCCACAAGCGCTCAGAGTTAATAAAATGTGTGTAATGGAGGCCCGGATCATATAACCTACACTTTCCTCCATTACCCACAACCCCATGCCATTTGATCTGCATTCTATTTAACTGCCTTCTCTCTGAAAGGAAGAACATCATTATTGGCATGTCCAGAAACAACCCATAGCCCTTACTTCCTTGGGCAATTCAAATAGATGTGAAATAATGGGAAGTGTAAGCAATGTGGTTGTAGCTTGCTCCACCTTGCCCTCTGAGTTTTGTCAATAACATTTTTGATTTATTTTTTAATGCATTATTTCCATATTGCATATATACACAACTATTTAATTCATATCTACACATGCCTAGGGGTTGTTTCCAGACAGGGACATATCTTAGCCTATATGTTTGTGATAGACAAACCTCAGCACCTACTTTATTAAGGTGAGTTTGGAGTGCAACAGACATGCATTGTCAAAAACGGGGCACATAGGTTCAGTGTTGGATAGGAGTAAACTGATCCTGGAACTGTGCTTATGGGCAGCTTTACCTCAAGCCAGCCTCAAAGTGATCACAATGAGCGATCTTCCTGGGATCGATCAGACAGGGCTAAATGGATTGAAGAGGGCTAATTGAAAAGGCTAATATCTACTGCCTGCTTACATGTGTCTGCTTAAATGATCTCAGTACCAGCGGAGGGAGTATAGGGAGTGATCAGACTCCACACTGATTCAACTGGCCGGGATCAATAATGCTTAGTGCCTGGGGCAAGGCATCACCAATTACTTCCCTCCTCCCTTCCTTACTGGGAAAGAGGTGGACAGATGAGAAGAACCGTACACGCCCCTGTATGCATTATCACACACACACACATCACCAACAACAGCTCTGGTGCCAGTGCTTCTCTCTGAAAGCTTAGCAGAGGCCAAAAGTCACTCAAGCATCCGTTAGTGAGCACAAAGAATATACACAGTCAGAGTGGACCACCAAATGTTATGGTTCTCCATTTCTGACCCAATGGAGCTCATTTCAGTGACCCGGTCACAGCAAGGCCAGGTGCTTATTGACTCCACCTGGACTAGGTTGGTACAAATGAGTACATATGGAACCAATGAGATCAATGATTGCCTGAATGACCCAGTGCTATGTGCCAATGTGGAGCTGTGGTATAGGGTGATAAGATCAGCTGTATTTAAAGAGTATGTCACTGCCTGGGGGAAGTAGAGGACACACGTTTATTTATTTATTGAACCTTTATTTAACTAGGCAAGTCGGTTAAGAACAAATTCTTATTTACAATGACGGCCTACCCGGGCCAAAACCTAACGACGCTGGGCCAATTGTGCGCCGCCCTATGGGACTCCCAATCACGGCCGGTTGTGATACCGCCCGAAATCGAACCAGGGTATGTGTGACGCATCCTGCACTGCCATGCAGTGCTTTAGATTGCTGCGACACTCGGGAGACCATAAATACAGAGCTCTCAAGCCAAAAATCTGATTTTGACTAGCAAAATATACCACACACCTCAATCCTAAACCTTGATAGCAGTCTAAATACATATCATGTGATTGTTCAACAGTTTTAGTGCCATCACTTGGCCATCTAAAGCAGTGTTCACATTGGCAGTTTGAAGTGACTCAAATCCTATTTATTTCCATATCCAATGTGTTCTTTTTCCTGCAGTCTGAACATCCAAAAAGCACATGGAATCTGATTTCAAACCACTTTCATATCTTGTTGCTTGCTAGCTACTCTGTTGACAGTTTAAAAATAACATGTGGTAGCAAACTAGCTGGTTAATTATTTACAAATAATTTACTGAATGTGCTAGAAAGCTTAATGGCTACCTAGCTAGCTAGCTGACTGCTGTGGCTAGCCAAAAATGAAAGTTACTTTGAGGCTTTAAACGTGTTCTTACCCTATGATTTTTAACATTTAAAGCAACTGGGAAACATCCATGGCAGGCATTGTTGCCACCTTAGCTTGCTACAAACAGAAACTTCTGAGTGATAGGAAACACAAGTACCACCACCAATCAGCCTAAACCACTGAGCGCACACCAATCATTACTATGACAACGAGCATAGCTATGTCAGCAAATGACTGCTGTCTGAACACACACACAAATACGATTTGGTCACTTGTAACTTGCTGTTTGGACAGTCAGTAGTCCAAAACTGATTTGAGCAATAAGGCCTGCCGTATGAGCAAGGATTTACCAGACCACAGGCGTCAAACTCATTCCATGGATGGCTGAGTGTCTGCAGCTTTTCACTCTTCCCGTGTACTTGATTTGTCCATTAAGGTCACTGATTACTTAAGAACTCCCCTCACCTGGTTGTCTTAGGTCTTAATTGGACACAAATTGAAAGGAAATAACAACTACCAGCAGACACTCGGCCAGCCATGGAATGAGTTGGACACCCCTGAACTAGAGACTATCACCCTACCCAGAGAAAACCCTTAACCCCTAGACCCCTTAACCCCAGTGTAAAGCTCAAAAGTGTAACTGCAAAGGATTGGATAGGTGTAACTGACCTGCTACATCAGACGCTAACTTTTACAGAGTGTGAGGTTGAATAGAGCTACTCAACAGTCATGACATGGGAGTTGGACTTGGGGAAGTCCCGGGGTGGTTTATTTACTGTATGGAGTTGCAATTTATAATCCAGTTCACCTCCTCCAAAAGAGGTCAACGACCAGAGAGCTAGGTATCAAACTATAAGACACATCTATTGGACACACGCACAAACAACCAACCAAAACATGTTTCAGAGTCAAGATGAGAAGTACTTTAAAATGGCAATAATGGAAATTTGTCCTCCATGCTAACTGAGGGACAAATCTGACGATTTTCTTGTTTATATTCTTCAAAGTGTACGTGAATTACTGAACTAAATTTAGTCTCTGGACACTTGGGACATCAACATTTTGGAAGGTCTTTGAAAAGACATGTTCAAATGATCTGATTTTAATAATTTGGTATACAGATTGGTTTGACAAAATAATAACAAAAGGGAATATAAAAGGCATGAGCGATATACGTGTGTGTGGATTTTGAAATAAATATTGCCTTTTGTAGATATCGGTCCAGCATAAATTCTGAAGATTTGAAGGGAAAAAAACTCCAAAAGATAAATAAATGGCCCATGTGTCCACAGACTAGTTGTCTATTCTATGACAATAATAAAATGGGTATGAGGCCTGTATAGCCACTTGTACTAGCTGTGCTAACACCAAATTTAATTTACACCCAACAGCAAAAAAATGATGTGGCACATTTTGATATTGTACTAAATATAGTAAAGGACATCAAGCGAAAGTGAAAGACAAATGGAGATATTTAGGTGTAACTCACTGCATCCATCCTCGTCGCTGTGATCTCCACAGTCGTTGTCCCCGTCACACTGCCACTGGGCCGGGATACATGTACACTCCCCAAACGCGCTCACTGCACACGTGAAGTGGTTGCGCCCGCATGAACACTCAGCACTGCCCAACACGCCTGGAAAGAGACAGAGAAAAGACAGAACCGGGTTAGGAAAATGCTAAAAGAATACACTTAGAGGACATGCTTGTATAGCAGAGGAGGTTTGTTTGACTATCCTCTTGTGATGAGTAACCTTGCCTGAGATCTGGTTTCCCATGTACAGATTAAGCCTAATCCTGGGTTAAAAAGCATGTTCAATGGTGAATCTCCAATGAAATAGATTTTTAGTCTGGGACTAGGCGTAATCTTTGTCCGGGAAACCAGCCCTAAGAGCTGTGGCCCTCGAGCCAAAAAGTATGCCCACCACTGCTTTAGTTAAATAGGCTAACACAGCCTTGAGTCAAACCATAACAACAACAAAAAAGTTACCTACTGCTCCTATGAGCACAGACCATATCAAGATCAATATATCGGGAGGAAAATATGCCATAGCAGAGCTGTGAGATATGCGTATGAAAGCCTCAGCAGCCTCATTCACTCATGTAGTCTGACTGTCATAAACCCAATGAGCTGTATGTTATAAGCCTGGTAGCCAAGACTGGTGCATTTATACACTTCATCTATCCTGAACACACACACCAAATAATGATATTACGCATACCAGAGGAGGATGTGTGTGTGTGTGTGTGTGTGTGCGCGCGCAATGGATATGTTTTCAGCTGGGACTGAATCACAGTCTTGTGCTAAAGTAGTACAATAAATATATCTGGCCTTCATTTCACTGGCTTCCATTATGTTAAGGCGTTCTGTGTGAACACTGTACGCAAGAGAGAGTGTGTACCCATGCGTTTTGTGTGTGTTTGCATATGGACATGAGAGTGAGGCTGCGATGCCTCCTGAGATGCTTTTAGCCCCTTTGAAAGAAGCTGACAGCTTCAATGAGAAATGGGTGAAGTGTGTGTGAGATGTTTTCCACTGAGAATCTTCAAGAGTGTGTGTAGTAGGCTACACTAAACAATATTAAGCAACAAAAAAATACCCCAACTTTATATGAATCTCAGCAAATCGGGTCCAATTACAGGGAGTGAAAAAAGCCTCCCATTTCTATCTCTCTTTGAACTCAGTTAAAGACTGTGTGTGTGTGTGGTTGGTTCCTGGCCTCTTCACAAAGGCATCAGTCAACCCAGGAGAGCCTGGCACCAAACACACACTAACCTTCAGAAACCTCCCACAGCACTAAATTAATGGCCTCTCTTTTCATTTCTCTCCCTCTCTCCCTTCCTCTCTCCATTTGCCTACCCTTCTCTTCTGTTTTCTTTTCCTTCATTCTCGGTCTTGCTCTCCCACCCTCTCTTCCCAAAAGCTTCTAACACGACAAAGACAAAAAATGTCTGGCTCCTTCTCTTTCTAATCTCTCCCCTGAGGCGTGTGGTCCCTCCTTAGTGTCTCCAGTCCCTGTCCCTTTCAGACACATAGAACAATGGACCAAGCTAGAACTAAGGCCCTAATGACTGATGACAAAGACAGAAAGCCTGAAAACACTGTTCCTTTCTTACCCCTTAGAATCTAGATCAGACAAGGAATTATCTGGAGCATCATACAGACACACACATGCTCACGCACACAGACACTACTCCTCTTAGACTTGATCAGGTCGTAACTAATACTGTTCATTTGGGTTGGTGCATGCCGATCAACAATTGAATCTATGCTAAATCTACATGAGTGTGTATGGGTTTCCATGAGCAGGGTTGTATATGCAGGTCTATATGAATGGCTTTCTAAGTGAGGGTTTATGTTGGACTAAATTAGAGCCTTGTGTCTAGAGTTGGCAGAGCAGTCATGTCACATGGAGCCACATGAGAGAGGCTGCATTTGTCAAACATGCTTTAAACAGCACAGGCCACTTGCACTGAGAAGACCTATAAAATGACAGGGTTCAATACAAAAACACACACAAACTTGCGTGTGTTTTTGAATACACACACACACAGAAAATGAAACCACAAGTTGAGTGGATTCATTAAACTCAAACCATATGAGTGAACCGTAATAGCTGTGGATAGACCTACAGGTAACTGCAAAAATAAAGAAAACACCAACATAAAGTGTATTAATAGGATGCCAGAACAGCTTCAATGCACTTTGGCATAGATTCTACAAGTCTCTGGAACTCTATTGGAGGGATGCGACACCATTCTTCCACATGAAATTTCATTATTTGGTGTATTGTTGGAAACACGGTCTCAGGCGCTGCTCCACATTTGTTCAACTGGGTTGAGATCTGGTAACTGAGATGGGGCATTTGGTTTACATCAATTTCATACTCATCAAATCATTCAGTGACCACTTGGATGGGGCATTCAGTGCCCTGTGGATTGGGCATTGTCATCCTATGGGGGCATAGCCAAGGTACACAAAATAATGGCCTGCCCAGCATTTTTATATATGACCCGAAGCATGATGGAATGTTAATTGTTTCAATGTATCGAGTTTTGTATGTCACATGCACAATTACAGTGAAATACCTTTGTTTCAAGTTCTAACCCCAACAATGCAGTAATCAATAACAATGTAATACTAAAAACAACAAGGTAGAACAAAAACACACAATATATAGAAATAAGAAATTAAAATAACAAGATAAAATAAGTAAGCATATTATATACAGGGTCAGTCAGTTCCAATACTATATTTACAATGTGCAGGGATACTGGAGTGATGAAGGTAGATATGTATAGGGGTAAGGTGACATGGCATCAGGATATATAATAAACAGAGTAGCAGTAGCCTATATGATGATTGTATGTGAGTGGCATAGGGATAAAAGCTGTTCAGGAGCCTGTTGGTGTCAGACTTGATGCACCGGTACTGCTTGTCGTGTGGAAGCAGAGAGAACAATCTTTGGCTAGGGTGGTAGTAGTCTAACGATTGTCCGGGCCTTCCTTTCACAACACCTGATATAGTGGTCATGGATGGCAGGGAGTTCGGCCACAGTGATGTACGGGGCTGTCTGTACCACACTCTGTAGCGCCAAGTGATCGAGGGCGGTGCTATTGCCATACTAAGCAGTGATGCAGCCAGTCAAGATGCTTTCAATGGTTCAGCTGTAGAAATTGTTGAAGATTTGAGGGCCTATGCCAAACCTTCTCAACCTCCTGAGGGGGAAGAAGTGCTGTCGTGCCTTCTTCACAACTGTGCGTGTATGTGGACCATTTTATGTTCTTAGTGATTTGGACACTGAAGAACTTGAAGCTCTCGACTAGCTCCAATGCAGCCCTGTCAATGAGGATGGGGGCCCACACTGCCAGGTCACCGACCTCCTCCCTGCAGGCTGTCTCATCGTTGCCGGTGATCAGGCCTACCACCATTGTGTCGTCAACAAACTTGATGATGGTGTTGGAGTCGTGCGTGGCCACGCAGTTGTGGGTGAGTACAGGAGGGGACTAGGCACACCGCTAAGGGGCCCCCGTGTTGAGGGTCAACATGCCGGAAGTGATGTTGCCTACTCTCACCACCTGGGGTCCGGGCCGTCAGGAAGTCTAGGATTAAGTTGCAGAGGGAGGTGTTAAGTCCCATCGCCCTAAGCTTGGTGATGAGTTTGGAGGGGAAATTGTGCTGAACGCTGAGCTGTCGTCAATGAGCAGCATTCTCACATAAGTATTCCTTTTATCTAGGTGGGTGAAGGCAGCACAATTAAGATTGTGTAGTCTATTGATCTGTTGGGGCGGTATGCAAATTGGAGTGGGTCTAGAGTGTCTGGGACAGTAAAGTTAATGTGTGCCATAACCAGCCTCTGAAAGCACTTAACAGATGAGTGCTACAGGGTGGCAGTCATTGTGGCATGAAGCTTTCGAGTTCTTGGGAACAGGAAAGATGGTGGTCATCTTAAAATGTTGGGATTACAGACAGGGACAAGGAGAGCTTGAAAATGACTGTATATACCTGCCAGCATTTCTGCACATGCTTGGAGAACGGAAGTTTACATACACCTTAGCCAAAAACATTTAAACTCAGTTTCTCACAATTCTGACATTTAATCCGAGTAAAAATTCCCTGTCTTGGGTAAGTTAGGGTCGCCACTTTATTATAATAATGTGAAATGTCAGAATAATAGTGGAGAGGATGTTTTATTTCAGCTATTATTTATTTCATCACATTCCCAGTGGGTCAGAAGTTTACATACACTCAATTAGTATTTGGTAGCACTGCCTTTAAATTGTTTAACTTGGGTCAAATGTTTTGGGAAGCCTTCCACAAGCTTCCCACAATAAGTTGGGTGAATTTTGGACCATGCCTCCTGACAGAGCTGGTGTAACTGAGTCAGGTTTGTCGGCCACCTTGCTGGTACATGCTTTTTCAGTTCTGCCCACACATTTTCTATAGGATTGAGGTCAGGGTTTTGTGATGGCTACTCCAATACATTGACTTTGTTGTCCTTAAGCCATTTTGACACAACTTTGGAAGTATGCTTGGGGTCATTGCCCATTTGGAAGACCCATTTGCTACTTGTGATGTTGCTTCAATTTATCCACATAATTTTCCTGCCTCATGATACCATCTATTTTGTGTGCACCAGTCCCTCCTGCAGCAAAGCACCCCCACAACATGATTCTGCCACCCCCGTGCATCACGGTTGGGATGATGTTCTTCGGCTTGCAAGCCTCCCCTTTTTCCTCCAAACATAATGATGGTCATTATGGTCAAACACTTCTATTTTTGTTTCATCACACCATTGGACATTTCTCCAAAAAGTACGATCTTTGTCTCCATGTGCAGTTACAAACCGTAGTCTGGCTTTTTTATGGTGGGTTTGGAGAAGTGGCTTCTTCCTTGCTGAGCGGCCTTTCAGGTTATGTCGATATAGGACTCGTTTTACTGTGGATATGGATACTTTTGTACCGGTTTCCTCCAGCATCTTTACAAGGTCCTTTGCTGTTGTTCTGGGATTGATTTGCACTTTTTGCACCAACGTACATTCATCTCTAGGAGACCGAATGGGTCTCTTTCCTGAGCGGTACGATGGCTGCGTGGTCCCATGGTGTTTATACTTGCGTACTATTGTTTGTACAGATGAACGTGGTGCCTTCAGGTGTTTGGAAATTGCTCCCAAGGATGAACCAGACTTGTGGAGGTCTACAATGTTTTTTCTGAGGTCTTGGCTGATTTCTTTTAATTTTCCCATGATGTCAAGCAAAGAGGCACTGAGTTTGAAGGTAGGCCTTGAAATACATCTACAGGTACACCTCCTTTTGATTCAAAGTTTGTCAATTAGCCTATCAGAAGCGACTAAAGCCATGACATCATATTCTGGAATTTTCAGAGGTGTTTAAAGGCACAGTCAACTTAGCGCATGTAAACTTCTGACCCACTGGAATTGTGATACAGTGAAATATATGTGAAATAATCTGTGTGTAAACAATTGTTGGAAAAATTACTTGTGTCATGCACTTGCCAAAACTTTAGTTTTTTAACAAGAACTTTGTGTAGTGGTTGAAAAACAAGTTTTAATGACTCCAACCTAAGTGTATGTAAACTTCCAACTTCAACTGTATTTAGCAGATGATATTGCAGGTGTAGAGAAATGCTTGTCGTTTAATCCGTAATGGACTGTAGCCCCTGCCACATGCGGCAGGCATCAGAGCCTGTGTAACATGATTCTAGCTTTTTCCTATATTGTACTTTTGCTCGTTTGATGACTCTGCGGAAGTCATAGCAGGACTTCTTGTACTTGTTCCTGTCCTCAGCCATAGCCTCAGGGTTGTCTGCGATAGCCCTGTGTGAGGTAGCCCTATTCTTTAGTTTAGCGTGAACCTCAGTGTTGATCCAGGTCTTTTGATTGGGGAAGCTTAACTGAGGGGATAACGTAGCCGATACAATTCCGAATGAAGCCGGTGAGTGAGGTTGTTAGCTCGATGTTATCGGCGTTGTCCCGAAACATATTCCAATCAGGGCTAACAAAGCAGTCCTATGGGATAATCTCTGATTCTGGAGACCATTTCTCAACGGAGCAAGTTATGAGCAATTCCTGTTTGAGCTTCTGCTTGTAAACAGGAAGCAGGAGTACGGAGTCATGATCTGATTTGTTGAATAACGGACGAGGGAGGGCATTGTATACTTGCTTGTGGGTAGAATAACAGTGGTCTAGGATTGTATCGCCCCTAGTAGCGAGGGAGACGTGTTGATGGAAGTTCAGGCATCTTAATGATGCAGAATTAAAATTGCCAGTAACCGGAAAAGCAGCCTCTGCATGTTTTCCTGCTTGGTTATAGCCTCGTACAGTTTGTTAAGTGCAAGCTTATTTTTCTTGTCCTTGTGGAATTTATACAACAGTAACAATAAGAGCTGAAAACTCCACTGGGAGGTAAAAGGGTCGGCATTTAACCATCAACTATTCCAAGACAGGTGAACAAATGGGTCGACACCTTCACCACACTGTTTCCCTGACCCCTCTGACCAGTCGGCAGGGTGAATGGAGAATCCATTGGATAGCCATAGGGGGTATCTTGTCCGAGAGCTATGTTTTGTAAAAGCAGAGAATATTGAAGTTTCGAGAGTCCCGTTGGTAGCAAATCCGCAATCGGAGGTCATCCATCTTATTATTGAGAGAATGGAGATAAGATGGAGGGAGGAGAATGGCTTGTTCTCCCTTTGCCTTAATCTCGCTAGAATCCCCACTCTCTTGCCTTTATAACGTCGGCATTTCCTCTTGGGTAGTCCGAAAATTGGGTTGGAATTACAGAAAGAGCCAAGGGCGAGTCATGAGTCGAAGTTGAAACTAGTATTGTGGTAAGTAACGGCCGATCTGATGTTCAAAAGTTGTTGGTTGTAAGAAATGACACAGCCATTCAGTACGGCTCCATCTTTAAGTCAATTGTTCAATTAACTCAGGAACCACACCTGTGTGGAAGCACCTGCTTTCAATAGACTTTGTATCCCATATTTACTTAAGTGCTTCCATTATTTTGGCAGTTACCTTCTTGGTGACAGGGGGGCAGTATTGAGTAGCTTGGATGAATAATGTGCCCAGAGTAAACTGCCTGCTACTCTGTCCCAGATGCTAATATATGCATATTATTAGTAGTATTGGATAGAAAACACTCTGAAGTTTCTAAAACTGTTTGAATGAAGTCTGTGAGTATAACAAAACTCGAAAACCTGAGAAAAATCCAACCAGGATGTGGGAACTCTGGGGGTTTGTAGTTTTTTAACTCTTTGCCATTCCAATATACAGTGTAAATGGGATCATATTGCACTTCCTAAGGCTTCCACTAGATGTCAACAGTCTTTAGAACTTTGTTTGAGCCTTCTACTGTGAAGTGGGGGCGAATGAGAGCTGATTGAGCCAGGTGTCTGGCAGAGTGCCACAGGCTCTGAGGTGCGGTCACGAGAGAGTTAGCTCTCGTTCCATTGCTTTTCTACAGACATAGGAATTCTCCGGTTGGAGCATTATTGAACATTTATGATAAAAACATCCTAAAGATTGATTCTATACTTAGTTTGACAAGTTTCTACGGGCTGTAATATAACTTCTGAACACGCGTTTGGATTTGTTTACCAAACGCGCTTAGAAGCTATTTAGACATAAATGATGGACATTATCGAACAAAACAAACATTTATCGTGGAACTGGGATTCCTGGGAGTGCATTCTGATGTAGATCATCAAAGGTAAGTGAATATTTATAATGCTATTTCTGACTAATGCTGACTACACAATATGGCGGATATATTTTTGTCTGCTTTGTTGACTGAACGCTGTACTCAGATTATTGCATGGCTTGCTTTTTCCGTAAAAAAAATACAAAAATCTGACACAGCGGTTGCATTAAGGAGAAGTATATCTCTAATTCCATGTATAACACTTGTATTTTCATCAACATTTGTGATGAGTATTTCTGTGAATTGATGTGGCTCTCTGCACAATCACTGCATGTTTTAGAACTACTGAACGTAACGCCAATGTAAAATGAGATTTTTTGATATAAATATGCACTTTATCGAACAAAACATACATGTATTGTGTAACATGAAGTCCTATGAGTGTCATCTGATGAAGATCAGCAAAGGTTAGTGATTCATTTTATCTCTATTTGTGTTTTTTGTGACTCCTCTCTTTGGCTGGAAAAATGGCTGTGTTTTTCTGTGGGTTGGTGGTGACCTAACAATCGTTTGTGGTGCTTTCGCTGTAAAGCATTTTTAAAATCAGACACTGACTGGATTAACGAGAATTGTATCTTTAAAATTGTGTAAAATACTTGTATGTTTGAGGAATTTTAATTATGAGATTTTTGTTGTTTTGAATTTGGCGCCCTGCACTTTCACTGGCTGTTGGCGAGGTGGGACGCTACCGTTCCACATATCCGAGAGAGGTTAAACTGTACTTCAATCATATACCTTTGAATAATATATAATAATATAATTTTGGGGGGGGATCGAAACATTTCTAAAATAACGTGTCTAAACTGTAATCTTTAATGGTGAAACTGCCACGTCCGTTTGGGATATGCTATTACCACAACAAAGTTATTGAAAACAACAAACACTTTTTTTCTCCGACATCATTGCACGCACGATAGAACAGCAGAATATGCACTGCAATTTCTTAATTTTTTTCTCTGCACGACACCTCACCGCTGTTTTGTCAACAAAACAAAAACAATAAAAGGTGCTGGGCAAACAGTGGTGCTGTTTCCCCTAATTTGGATTCCATCTTTAGAGGCGATTGTAAGATCAATACCTGAATAAACAGACTAGATGACTTTGTAATAGACAGAAACCTCTCCAGGTACTTATCTTAAAAGGGAACACACCATTCCCCCACAATTCATTGCCAGCCAGGCATTGTGGCACTGGTCTTTCAGAGGCACTGCCATGACAGACGGGACACAACGATCAGAGAGAGATAAGAGCTCACCTGGCTCTGTGTGTGAGAGTGTTTGGGGGGTAAGCCAAACCCTCACTTCCTTCCAGGTAGTGAGGGTTTCATCTTTGCTGCCAAACGATGGGGTGTGTGTGTATGTGTGACCTCCTGCAAAGATAAAACAGACCACTGACCACACACAGCTTTGTCCACACCGTTGAACGTGGCGTGCATGTGTGTATATGAGCATAGAACCCCATAGGACCCTCAGCATGGCCAGAGCTAGACAGGTGGTCCTCCAGGGAAAACAAAACCCATCACACAATCTACCACTACCTACAGCAGTCCACTAACACATGATGGGCTATTCTAGAATTGGCTATTTCATCTTTGGTGGGACTACAAGTCAAGAAAAAAGTTATTTCTACGACCACCTGTTTTCTTTCACCAGCACCCAATGTTAACTCATTTACCTTCTAATGTACTACTATATACAGTGGGGCAAAAAAGTATTTAGTCAGCCACCAATTGTGCACATTCTCCCACTTAAAAAGATGAGAAATGCCTGTAATTTTCATCATAGGTACACTTCAACTATGACAGACAAAATGAGAAACAAAAATCCAGAAAATCACATAGGATTTTAGGATTTTTAATGAATTTATTTGCAAATTATGTTGGAAAATAAATATTTTGTCAATAACAAAAGTTTATCTCGATACTTTATTACATACCCTTTGTTGGCAATGACAGAGGTCAAACGTTTTCTGTAAGTCTTCACAAGGTTTTCACACACTGTTGCTGGTATTTTGGCCCATTCCTCCATGCAGATCTCCTCTAGAGCAGTGATGTTTTGGGGCTGTTGCTGGGCAACGCGGACTTTCAACTCCCTCCAAAGATTTTCTATGGGGTTGAGATCTGGAGACTGGCTAGGCCACTCCAGGACCTTGAAATGCTTCTTACGAAGCCACTCCTTCGTTGCCCGGGCAGTGTGTTTGGGATCATTGTCATGCTGAAAGACCCAGCCACGTTTCATCTTCAATGCCCTAGCTGATGGAAGGAGGTTTTCACTCAAAATCTCACGATACATGGCCCCATTCATTCTTTCCTTTAAATGGATCAGTCGTTCTGGTCCCTTTACAGAAAAACAGCCCCAAAGCATGATGTTTCCACCCCCATGCTTCACAGTAGGTATGGTGTTCTTTGGATGCAACTCAGCATTCTTTGTCCTCCAAACACGACGAGTTGAGTTTTTACAAAAAAGTTATATTTTGGTTTCATCTGACCATATGACATTCTCCCAATCTTCTTCTGGATCATCCAAATGCTCTCTAGCAAACTTCAGACGGGCCTGGACATGTACTGGCTTAAGCAGGGGGACACGTCTGGCACTGCAGGATTTGAGTCCCTGGCGGCGTAGTGTGTTACTGATGGTAGGCTTTGTTACTTTGGTCCCAGCTCTCTGCAGGTCATTCACTAGGTCCCCCCCGTGTGGTTCTTGGATTTTTGCTCACCGTTCTTGTGATTATTTTGACCCCACGGGGTGAGATCTTGCGTGGAGCCACAGATCGAGGGAGATTATCAGTGGTCTTGTATGTCTTCCATTTCCTAATAATTGCTCCCACAGTTGATTTCTTCAAACCAAGCTGCTTACCTATTGCAGATTCAGTCTTCCCAGCCTTGTGCAGGTCTACAATTTTGTTTCTGGTGTCCTTTGACAGCTCTTTGGTCTTGGCCATAGTGGAGTTTGGAGTGTGACTGTTTGAGGTTGTGGACAGGTGTATTTTAAACTGATAACAAATTCAAACAGGTGCCATTAATACAGGTAACGAGTAGAGGACAGAGGAGCCTTTTAAAGAAGAAGTTACAGGTCTGTGAGAGCCAGAAATCTTGCTTGTTTGTAGGTGACCAAATACTTATTTTCCACCATAATTTGCAAATAAATTCATTAAAAATCCTACAATGTGATTTTCTGGATTTTTTTCTTTTCATTTTGTCTGTCCTAGTTAATGTGTACCTATGATGAAAATTACAGGCCTCTCTCATATTTGTAAGTGGGAGAACTTGCACAATTGGTGGCTGACTAAATACTTTTTTGCCCCATTGTATGAGCGTATGTATGGGGAAATTACAGCAGAGCCAGCACCCGCAAGTCTACACCCACACAGGATCTTGGAAAGCTGATCATTGTAATATAGGGTCAACACACACAAACGATAACCCAACCCCCCAGGAGAGATAGAGAAAGGCATGGGCTTGAAAGATGGGCTTGGCTGAGGAAGGAGACAGAGAGATGGGCTTGGCTGAATTGGCTAGCGGAGTATGAACATTATGAGTGCGTGCGTCCGTGACCGATGTTTGGGGTGTGGAATTCTGATTCCAGCGGTCTTTCTCCACAGCATACAAGGAATGCTGCTGAAGCCACAGTGTTTAGGTGTATGTATGTGTGTGTAACCCTATCGTCTGGCCCAAGTCCAGTCCAGCATAAGATCCAGTACAGTAGTCTGCAATATAAGCCTCCTGTCTGGGCCAAGCCTCTGAACCCCTACGTGCAACCCAAACCTCTTCGGAGACTAGGGCCCCTCTCTGTGCCTTATCGATCACCCACTCCCCCTGCCTCAGACACGGACCCTGAAAATGAGTACACATGCTAACTAACAGAGGGAAATCCACTCCAGCTATGAATCAAACAAGAATGAGGTGAAAGATGAGTAGAACTGGAAAGCGAGAGAGCCATGACAAAATTATTGTATTCCTTTGATGATTGGAGAACAGTCTGGGTGCATCTCAATAGTCTAGTTGATTCCTCTTCTACTCTCCTTTCCTTCATTGTACTGATATAAAATAACCTGGGTATGTACAGTTGGTGCATCCAATAGGCATGACCCCACTATACCTTGCTCCACTTTCCTGTCTTTGTGGGTCAGCACACATGAAGGAAATAAGGAGACGAGGGGAGAAGGCTACTTTAGGCCATTGAGACATGTCCCCTGCCTATAGCTGCCAGTTGTTCACTAGCTCTGAACACTGCAAAGCACAGTGTTCTTGAACAGCCTCTAGGAGCAGTGTGGGTTGACAGATCCTTCCTCTGGCCTAGCCAGTCACTCTCAGCCTGCTGAGTCTGTGAATGTGATCTCAGACTGAAGGGATACGTGTAATAAAATGGGATTACTCCATCCAGGCAAGCTGTAACTCACTTTATGGGCTCAGAGTGAGGCTGGATGAAAAGAGCAGATAGGGAGACCCACACAGATCCAATATCCACCATTAGAGCCATAAAGAAAGCCATCTATAGGGTTTAAACATTTATAGTAAAAATAATGACTGGGATGCATCTAGTCTATTCTCAATGGCTTTTAGGGATGGGCATGGTTAATAGAATATCCAGATATCCAAACGGATGTTAATATTCATTTGTAAATCATTTTTGTAGGCCTATTTTAACAATGCAAAAGCTTTGTCTCAATGAAATGCAACGCTTATGTACGGCGCTCTGAGCTACTGCCGCTTAAGATGTCATGTGGCTTTGACAGTACATTGTTTATAGTTACTGTAAGTAGCCTACAAACTGAGGACGCACAAAGTGGTTGTATTATTTCCAAGCTCATTTTCTCTCTCATGGGCTACGGGATATGGGTTGCGTTTTACATGAAAAGGCATTTTACTTTCATAGCCCATTTAGCCATCTAGTCAGCCCTGACAACTGTATACCATTTTCCACACTTTAAATAGCAATTGGCCTAGTACAGGCGCGCACCAATAGCGGGTCCACAAGACCTGACACAGATCAATCCAAAACACTCACCAGAAAACGTATTTTTAAACATTTAAACATCAGACCGCTCTTTCACTGTTGCTGTTAGCCTAGGCTACTGTTAGCCAAAGCCTACCGATATAGCACCCTGAAAACAACTGTGCACTGTCTGTCTGCTGTTGTGGCATTTCGTTTTTTTTCATTACTATCCGGATATCTGGAAAAAAAATGCAGGATATTATTCGAATAGCTAAATAATTTCAAATACCCATCCCTAATGACTTGTAATGAAAAGTGCAGAATGGCCATGTAGAGATAGAAGAGTAGAAGAGTCAGCAACTCCACATATTCCATAACAATAAGACTTTAGTTCACGACATGAAGCTCATTACATTTGAAAATGTCTGAGTTTCCTAATGTGAGTAGAGTTTGTATTTATTCAATTTTATTTCACCTTTATTTAACCAGGTAGGCCAGTTGAGAACAAGTTGTCATTTACAACTGCGACCTGGCCAAGATAAAGCAAAGCAGTGCGACACAAACAACAACACAGAGTTACATATGGAATAAGCAAACATACAGTCAATAACACAATAGAAAAGTCTATATACAGTGTGTGCCAATAAGGGAGGTAAGGCAATAAGTAGGCCATAGTGGCGAAATAATTACAATTTAGCCATTAAACACTGGAGTGATAGATGTACAGAAGATGAATGTGCAAGTAGAGATACTGGGGCGCAAAGGAGACAAAAAAAAATAACAGTATGGGGATGAGGTAGTTGGATGGGCTTTTTTAGATGGGCTATGTACATGCACAGTGATCTGTGAGCTGCTCTGACAGCTGGTGCTTAAAGCTAGTGAGGGAGATATGAGTCTCCAGCTTCAGTGATTTTTGCAATTAGTTCCAGTCGTTGGCAGCAGAGAACTGTAAGGAAAGGCGTCCAAAGGAGGAATTGGCTTTGGGGGTGACCAGTGAAATATACCTGCTGGAGCGCGTGCTACGGGTGGGTGCTGCTATGGTGAACAGTGAGCTGAGATAACGCAGGGCTTTATGTATGGCTTGCAGTAGGGCACTGCTATCAGTCCAACACTGACCTATAAAATAATTGTCTCAAACAAGCACACATACACAAACACTTGAGCACACACACACACATCCTGTCTGTGGGAAGTCTTGTTCTGAAGAAGACCGCTCAGCAGAATGTTACTGGCTATAAGTGACACCTTACAATGACCAATTTGTCATCATCCACCATGTTGTCACCCTGTCCTTTCTCCAGACACTGGAGAACAACATCCTAGAACTTGATAGTAGTTCCTAGAAGAGTTTGGGCCTGGGTCAAACACGTGTTTCAGCCAGGGAAGATTTTTAGAGTGACTCATTCTGTCCGCAAAAGAGTTTTCACAGTGCGTTAAGTTGGACAATAGATGGCTGTTTTGTAGACAGATGATGTGACACTTAGTAGCTCAAGATTGATTGGTGTGGGTTTTTAGAGTCACAAACGCACCCACTCAAATCTGCAAAATTGCACGTGTGAGACACAACAACAAAACCCACATTAAATTGTTGACTTGAAGGCAATACCATGCTAGAACCGAGGCGGACACCTGTGGTTGTGGTTGAATTCTCTCTCTCTGGCTCCTTTTTGGAAAGAGAATAAAACAGAAAACACAGACCCCTCCATTCAGTGTGATTTATCCGTATGGCCGAGCCTTCTTTACCGGCTGCAAAGGCCCCCTTCCGGGGTGCCCAGCGGGATGCCTGAAAGTGGTGTGTGAACCTCTCCTGTCTCCTTTAGCTGAAAAGGGAGGGATGAACAATGGCCCTCGCAAGGCACTCACTCTCAACAATCACTCTCTTCGCTCTTTTTTTCCTCTAGCTCTCCTTCTCTTTCTTAAAACAACCCAAAACTAGAAAAGCCCCATATTACTCATTCCTCATACCTCACTCCATCAGAGTATCATAGTTAATAAAACTACTTCCTTTGCTTCCACCACCATCTCCCTTCTTTTTCTCACTCCGTATCTCTCCTCTCACCGGTTCTTTCTCCTTTCCCATGTCCCACTCGCTCTACTATGCCACCCTTTCTCCTCTGTCCCTGCTCCCACTGCCTTTCGTTGGCAATAGCGAGGAAAACAGACTGAATCGAAAGGAGGAACAGGAGAATAGAGGAAGGAGAGACTATGAGAAAGCTGCGCCTCACATTTTTCGGGGTTCTCAGGACCCCAAATGACCCTCCTATTTCCCAAATTGTCAAAAAGTGGATGACCACCCCTCCCCCACAAGCTCCATCTGTCCCCCCTACCCGATCCTGTGAAAAGTCCTCTGCTGCCTCAAAGGTTTGGACCGAGCAAACAAGCGAGAAATATTATAGAGAACTAATAACATAATTGTCATTGCTGCTATAATGACATCAAGGTTGATTTACGATGAGGCCCAATGTGCGATTTTAATTTATGGAATCAATCAACTAGGCCTACAGTGTGGACGCAGAGTTGGCTGTATGGATCATGATGGTCCACATTCACATCTCTCCCCCAGTGCAGGAGCTACTAGTGACCGCACACTGTCTGTGTGGAACGTGTAGCTAATCTGTTAGAACGGCGCTCTCCCAACCAGGACAAGCCAAGAGACACAAAACCAAAGGCACCCACGCACGGGTAAGGGCACACACACACCTGGCATCAACAACAACCATTACTTATTTTAATTCTCCCCTTATATCACTGCAATCCTCACTTGGCCCCTTCTGTTGAAGGCTCCGGTGAGAGGACAGTTTAGACACAGGAAGTTACCACTGGAGGCCATTTTGTCCATTCACCGCTGGCTCCTACAGAGCTATTGAGCATTCACTCCGCACCTCCACATCCCCGACAGGCGCAACAAAAAGCATTTTAACGAAAACCCTCCCTGTGGTTCCCACACTATTTCACCTGTCAAACACTCACAAAACAGGAGGGGAATGCCAAACACTCCTCTGGGGCACCTCAAGCGCACCTCCCGCCAGCCCGGGACCAATAGAGACATTGTGGTCCCTCTTTCAGACCAGGGACACTATATCTTTGGACCGCCATACCTCCCTTTTCTCCAGGGTCCAAACAGCAAGGCCTGAAAGGGGCAAACGTTCTTTAGCACCGCTGTGAAGGGCATGACCACAACTGGCAGGATGTTGGGGGGAAGTTGGTGGGAAGTAGTTATTTCCAAATAGAAAAGGATGAAAGAATAAGACTCTTCTGGAAAGAGGGGTAGAATAGCTTTAGTGGGCAAACATTCCAAATACAGGAATGCCTATGTACGACGGGAGAGAGATCGTGAAAAAGGAGGAAGCAAAGCAGGATATCTCCGCTGTGTAAGACAGTTCAGTAATCCCCTGCAAAGTCCAGGTCCGTTACAGATACTGTGTGTGATCATTCCTTTAATCCCAATGAGCTTCAAAGCATATAGAGTTACCTGGAAACACATCCCTAAAACACAGCACTGACTTTAGAGAGACATTTTCACAGAATCTCAGTGCAATCAGTACTAAAATAGAGATTACAATTTGTTCTATTTGTCCTTCAACTAGGGTTGGGCGATGTCAACCTTTGATTTAAGTTTTCCCTAAATCACGATAGGACAAACTTAAATCAGTTTTACCAAATTTGTACCGGCATGTCACATGTGCAACCAGGGGGGGGAAAAAATCCTAGACCACATTTACTCCACACACAGAGATGCATACAAAGCTATCACCCACCCTCCATTTGGCAAATCTGACGACAATCATATCCTCCCGATTCCTGCTTACAAGCAAAAACTAAAGCAGGAAGTACCAGTGACTCGCTCAATACAGAACTGGTCTGATGCTGCGGACGCTAAACTACAGGACTGTTTTGCCAGCACGGACTGGAATATGTTCCGGGATTTATTCAATGGCATTGAAAAATCCACCACCTTAGTCATTGGCTTCATCAATAAGTCCATTGACGACGCCGTCCCCAAAGTGACTGTACGTACATATCTCAACCAGAAGTCATGGAATACAGGCAACATCCGCATCGAGATAAATGCTAGAGCTGCCGCTTTCAAGGAGCGAGAGACTAATCCGGACGCTTTAAGAAATCCCGCTATGCCCTCAGACGAACCATCAAACAAGCAAAACGTCAATACAGGATTAATATTGAATCCTACCACACCGGCACTGACGCTCGGCGGATGTGGCAGGGCTTGAAAACTATTACAGACTACAAAGGGAAATCCAGATGCGAGCTGCCCAAAAGGAGCAAAATGCCTTTTATGCTTGCTTCGAGGCAAGCAACATTGAAGCATGCACGAGAGCACCAGCTGTTCTGGATGACTGGGATAACGCTCTCAGTAGCCGATGTGACCAAGACCTTTAAACAGGTCAACATTCACAAAGCCATTGGGCTAGACGGAAGAACAGGACGTGTACTCAAAGCATGCGCGGACCAACTGTCAAGTGTCTTCACTGACATTTTCAACCTCTCCCTGACCGAGTATGTAATACCTACATGTTTCAAGCAGACCATCATAGTCTCTGTGCCCAAGGAAGCGAAGGAAACCTGCCTAAATGATTACAGCCCCGTAGCACTCACGTCGGTAGCCATGAAGTGCTTTGAAAGGCTGGTCATGGCTCAACATCAACACCATCCTCCCGGACACCCTAGACCCACTCCAATTCACATACTGCCCCAACAGATCCACAGATGAAGCAATCTCAATCGCACTCCACACTGCCTGTTCTCACCTGGACAAAAGGAACACCTATGTGAGAATGCTGTTCATCGTACAGCTCAGCGTTCAACACCATAGTGCCCACGAAGCTTATCACTAACCTAATGACTCTGGGACTAAACACCTCCCTCTGCAACTCGATCCTGGACTTCCTGACGGGCCGCCTCCAGGTGGAAAGAGTAGGCAACAATATGTCTGCCACGCTGATCCTTAACACTAATGCCCCTCGGGGCTGTGTACTTAGTCCCCTCCTGTATTCCCTTTTCCCCCACGACTGCATAGCAAAACATGACTCCAACGCCATCATTAAGTTTGCTGATGACACAACAGTGGTAGGCCTGATCACCGACAACAATGAGACGGCCTATTGGGAGGTCGTCAGAGAACTGGCAGTGTGGTGCCAGGACAACAACTTCTCCCTCAATGTGAGCAGGACAAAGGAGCTGATCGTGTACTACAGGAAAGGGCGGACCGAACAGGCCCCCATTAACATCGACGGGGCTGTAGTGGAGCGGGTTGAGAGTTTCAAGTTCCTTGGTGTCCACATCACCAACGAATGATCATGGTCCAAAATTACCAAGACAGTCGTGACGAGGGCACGACAAAACATTTTCCCCTTCAGATCCTCAAAAGGTTCTTCAGCTGCACCATCGAGAGCATCCTGACCGTTTGCATCACCGCCTGGTATGGCAACTGCTCGGCATCTGCCCATAAGGCGCTACAGAGGGTAGTGCGAATGGCCCAGAACATCATTGGGGCCAAGCTTCCTGCCATCCAGGACCAAAATAGTAGGCGGTGTCAGAGGAAAGCCCATGAAATTGTCAGACTCCAGTCACCCAAGTTATAGACTGTTTTCTCTGCTACCACACGGCAAGCGGTATCGGAGTGCTAAGTCTAGGACCAAAAGGCTCCTCAACAGCTTCTACCCCCTGACCGACTGGGAATGTGATGAAATAAATAAAAGCTGAAATAAATAATTCTCTCTACTATTATTCTGACATTTTACATTCTTAAAATAAAGTGGTGATTCTAACTGACCTAAGACAGGGAATTCTTACTAGGACTAAAAGTCCCAGTAACATTCGAGGTAAAAATTCCCTGTCTTAGGTCAGTTAGGATCACCACTTTATTTGGCACACATGGATAATTTATTTCTTAATAAGCTTAAAACTTGATTAAACTTGTCATGAGATTTTTCTGTGGGCTACTGATATTGTTTGTTCTCTCATTATTAGTCCCCTGGCCTTGTGTTTTTAGGCTCTATAAACAACTTGTTGAGATGGAACTTCACATTGATTGTTTGATCGGGAGAAAGACATGCATAAAACTATGAAAGCGTAGCCTATAGCCCAAAACCATATTCATTGCCTATCGAAGGGAGAGAAAAGGAAATATGAGCTACGTATGTATTTTTTACAGCTAGACACAAGATAGTTAAGGGATGTCTGTTATAAAACAGATTGACAATAGCCTATCGTAATTTTAATGAATTTATTTCAAATCTTTAACAGCTGCCTTCAAAAATATGTGCATTTGTTGCACCTTGCACTTAAAAGGGAAACTTAACCTCTAGACAGTATTTGTGTAACGGCTTTCTTTAGGTGAAGTAGAGGCGGACTAAAATGCAGCGTGGTTGTTATTCATTGTACTTTAATAAAGAAACTGTACACGAATAAACTAACAAAACAACAAACATGTGAAAACCTAAAACAGTCCTATCTAGTGCAAAACACAGAGACAGGAACAATCACCCACAAACACACAGTGAAACCCAGGCTACCTAAATATGGTTCCCAATCAGAGACAATGACTAACACCTGCCTCTGATTGAGAACCATATCAGGTCAGACATAGAAATAGACAAACAAGACATCCAACATAGAATGCCCACTCAGATCACACCCTGACCAACCAAAACATAGAAACATACAAAGCAAAATATGGTCAGGGTGTGACAATTTGAGGTGTTTTTCCAGTCTCACTACATAATTATGAGTGATGAGACAGTGTTTCAGACATATTTATTGCTGTATTTTAGAATTATTGAGTCGGCAGAGTTGAATTGAACCTGCTGTCCAGTGTTGTGTTCGAGACCACCTAAAACGAGACCGATTCAAGACCAAGACCAGAGCAAATCGAGTCTGAATCAAGACAAAGACTGGGGGGGGGCGAGTCAAGACCGAGACCAGAAGGGGGACAAGGGGTCCGAGACCGAATCAAGACCGAGACCAGAAAAAAGCGAGTCCAATTCAAGACCATAATTGTAATTGTCAAATCACCACCATAGTAAGAGTTCATGCCTTCTAAAGGCTACGGATTTATAAAATAATTATAATAATATTGATAATTATTATTATTATTATTATTTTCAATGATGTTCTGATTTAATCTCTTCAGTTTTTGTTGCAAAGGAATGGGTAACACTGAAGTCTCTGGGGAGATAAATCTAGCTAGCTAAGTCAGCCATTGGCTAGGCCATCAGAAGCTAGATGAAGGCATCGGTCATTCAACTGTATTAGGGCAACATTTTGGAGTGACAGTGGAATCAACTAATCACATTTTGACTTAATGGGGAGGGACCATTTTTACAAAAAAGTATGGAAACTTCTGCCTTCTTGAAGGCCAACAGGTCACTGCGCAATAGCAATCAGTAGTTTTCCCACTAGCTTTTGTGTTGTCGGCTAGTTTGCAGCGGCTGCAGCAGGTGTTATCAAAGATGATGTTGTTGCTAATTTGTTAGCTTCTCCCTTTAAGAATAACTTTCAACAAGAATCTAAGTTTTAAATGATCATCATCTGGAGAGTGGAACTGTTTTGTTATTGCAGTGCGTGTGCTGTTGGCCATCTTATTGAAAATAACTTCTGTGTGAAAAGTTGTTGTATTTAAAGTGGAACTGAAAGCATTCTAGCAACATGAAATCTTACTAAAATCTGGTAATTTACATCCCCAGGAAGAATATGACACTTTATTAACTTCTTATGGGCAGGTCCCACCTGGCCAACATCCAGTGAAATTGCAGAGCGCAAAATTCAAACTACAGTATTATAAATATTTAACTTTCATAAAATCACAAGTGTACATCAAAATAAAGCTTAACTTCTTGTTAATCCAGCCGCTGAGTCAGATTTCAAAAAGGCTTTACGGCAAAAGCACACCATGCGATTATCTGAGGACAGCGCCCCGCATACAAACACATGTAAAACATATTTCAACCAGGCAGGTGCGACACAGAAGAAATAAACTTTTCCAAACAAGTCAAACAACATTTATAATCAAACCTTAGGTACCCTAATACGTAAATAAACGATCAAATTTAAGACGGAGAATCGTTATTGTCTTTACCGGAGAAAAATACCAAAACGTCCACGCGCTTGGAAACACTAGAGCCAAAATGGGAGCCACCTAGAAAAACTACAATTTCTGGCTAATTTTTCCAAAAACCAGCATTAAATTCTTTCTAAAGACTGTTGACATCTAGTGGAAGCCCTAGGAACTGCAATCTGGGAGGATTTCGCCTTATAATAAAAGTGATAGCCATTGAAAACAGTGGTAGGCTGAACATTGTTTTTTTTGGATGGTTTGTCCTTGGGGTTTCGCCTGCCATATCAGTTCTGTTATACTCACAGACATAATTTTAACAGTTTTAGAAACTTTAGAGGGTTTTCTATCCAAATCTACCATGCATATCCTAGCTTCTGGGCCTGAGTAACAGGCAGTTTAATTTGGGCACGCTTTTCATCCGGACGTGAAAATACTGCCCCCTACCCAAGAGAGGTTAACCTCTTGAGCTTATGGCTGAATACTGCCCCCTTTGGAGGAAGTGCGTGCCCATAGTAAACTGAAAATATTTTTTTCCAAAATTGATAATATATGCATATAATAATAATTATTGAATAGAAAACACTCTAAAGTTTCTAAAACCGTTTAAATTATGTCTGTATGTAAAGCAGAACTCTCAGGGCAGCCTTTCTCCCAAACTCTCTCTTGTCAAGAGAAAAGTTGGGTCAACTTTGACGTCATCGCCCCCACCCTTCCCAGGCAGCTACCGATCTGGGAACAGTATGTATTTGTTCAGCGCGATGTCTGCTTTCAATTGGCACGTTCATTGTTTGAATTTCGCGCTCCCTCATCCTTTGGCGGGCGAAAATGCCCGGTTCACTCTCACATACATGCACTCTATTGCGCGCGGCCGATTTGGAGAACGTTCTTTTCCAATAGACACCAGTTGAAGCCGGTTCGTTTGTTCGCGATGATCATTGTTTTACATGATAAAAACATCATTTTGCTCGATTCTGCACTTAGTTTGACCAGTTTAGTCAACATATAATATGTAATTTTGAAGTTTGATTGCGCAAGAGTGCGGGACCAGAAGGAGCAGAAGTTATTTTGGGTGCATTTCAGCTGAAGCTGTTAGCATATGCTAATACAAAGACGCACAACTTGAAACCAAACGATGTATTGGGTAAGTATGACTCCTTCTACGTCTTCTGATCGAAGAACATCAAAGGTAAGGGAATATTTATGTGGTTATTTTGGGTTTCTGTGGACTCCAAACGTAGAGGAGACACTGCTAATATCTGAGCGCCGACTCATAGCATAGACTAGTGAACGAATTCTGTAACGTTAAAAATAAATGTAACACAGCGGTTGTATTAAGAAGAAGTGTATCTTTGTAACTATATGTAGAACATGTATATTTAGTCATGTTTATTGCTTGTTATCTGACGTTATCTGTCCGAGCTATCATAATTTCTCCGGACATTTTGAGTAGCATTTTTTGAAATGTCGTCATTGTAAACAGAGATTTATGGATATTAATGGCATATTATTGAAAAAAAAAAAATGTACTGTGTAACATGTAATATTACTGTCATCTGATGAAGATTTTCAAAAGGTTAGTGAATTATTTATTTTTTAATCCTACTTTTAAATTTTATATTTTCTGGGACAAAATGGCCGCCGCTTGCATTTTGTTTCGGTGGTGGTCTAATATAAATGTGTGCTATGTTTTCACCGTAAAACATTTCAGAAATCTGACTTGCTGGGTAGATGAACAAGGTGTTTATCTTTCATTTGAGCTATTGGACTTGTGTAGGTGTGGAGGTTAAATATGTCTAAGAATATTTTTTCACATTTTGCGTTATGCTAATGAGCTTGAGCCGTAGTCACGATCCCGGATCCGGGATGGGTAGCATCAAGAGGTTAAACATTTTCTGACAAGTGTCCACTTAGAGATGGTCATTTTCATAAATCCTTAGTATACATAATTCCTAAACTTTCTAAGGCATTTGTGAAAATTCTATAGCAATACAGAGTGGGAAAGCAGCCGTTTGGGGAATAGACACTGCAACAAATAAAACCGAGTCTACACAGACCAGTGCCAATCAGAGCTACAGTAGGGCTTTATACAAACAGTTATGCACATTAACTAATGCTAGCCAAAGCAAGATGAGCTAAACTCTAACAAAGATAAAAGATATACCCTCTCAAACTTTTTCAGCTCATTGGCCATCAAAATTACGTTGCTAAACGATGGGGAACAGCGGCCTCTCGTTTTTCTGCAGCTTACCTGCCAATGCATGCTCGTCCCAACCAAGCAAACTGGCTAAAGTTGGCTAGCTTACTAGATAGCTACTTCCAAAAACACGTGAGAGAACACCATTTTACTCACCGCAGCAGAGCTGGAAAGGCTGTTTACATGTTATATAGAGCGTTCTTGACTAACTATCAATTTTTTTGCCTATGTTTACTGACACTAGTCATATTCCAACAGGACAACAACCCTTAGTACACAGCCAAGATTTCAGAGCAATCTCGTCTGATTGTGCCAGAGTGTAAAACTCTGTGTTGCGCATTCGTAAATTCATCAGTTTTACGCTCTGGCACAATCAGACGAGATTGCTCTGAAATCGGAGTAGATAGCCAGAGTGAATTTGCAAATGCAAGAGATATTCTTACTGGATAATAGTCGTACAAGTTCTTGCTAGCTAACCAAATGACACCTGCATCTCTGGCTGTATATAGCCACCGAAAAATTAAGAGGAGAAAGTCAGTCACTCACCCACTCCTCCAATGGCATGATATCCTCCAAGCAGCTAACTAACGTTAGGCTCCACCAAGACTCTTCCTAGAGCTGGCCGCCTGACCAAACTGAGCAATCGGGGGAGGTGACCAAGAACCTGATGGTCAATCTGACAGAGCTCTATGGTTCCTCTGTAGCGATGGGAGAACCTTCCAGAAGGACAACCATCTCTGCAGCACTCCACCACATCAGGCCTTTATGGTAGAGTGGCCAGACGGAAGTCACTCCCCAGTAAAAGGTACATGAGAGCCCGCTTGGAGTTTGCCAAAAGGCACCTAAAGACTCTCAGACCATGAGAAACAAGATTCTCTGGTCTGATGAAACCAAGACTTAACACTTTGGCCTGAATGCCAAGTGTCACTTCTGGAGGAAACTTGGCACCATCAGTACAATGAAGCATGGTGTTGGCAGCATCATGCTGTGGGGATGTTTTCCAGCAGTAAGAACTGAGAGACTAGTCAGGATCGAGGCAAAGATGAACAGCGCAAAGTACAGAGAGATCCTTGATGAAAACCTGCTCCAGAGCATTCAGGATCTTAGACTGGGGCGAAGGTTCACCTTCCAACAGGACAATGACCCTTAGTACACAGCCAAGAGAATGCAGGAGTGGCTTTGGGACAAGTATCTGAATGTCCTTGAGTGACCCAACCAGAGCCTGGACTTGAACCCGATCGAACATCTCTGGGAGAGACCTGAAAATATCTGTGCAGCAACGCTCCACATTCAACCTGACAGAGCTGAGAGGATCTGCAGAGAAGAATGGGAGAAACTCCCCAAATACAGGTGTGCCAACCTTGTAGCATCATACCCAAGAAGACTCAAGGCTGTAATTGCTGCCAAAGGGTCTGAATACTTAAGTACATTTTATATTTTAGTTTTTTTTTTGCAAAAATGTCTAAAAACCTGTTTTTGCTTTGTCATTATGGGGTATTGTGTGAAGATGGATGAGGAAAAAAATACAACAATGCATTTTAGAATAAGGCTGTAATATAACAATGTGGAAAAAGTCAACGGGTCTGAATACTTTCTGATGGCACTGTATATAGTGAAATGGAGCAGCGGTTACATTTCCCTTTACGATCATTTGACTACACCCAAAACAAATAAAAAATTGCAATCTGAGGAACTGTGTGGTATTGAACGGTAGTGTTGTGTGTGTAATGTAATAATGTAGGCCTAATAATAGATTGAGCACAGCGCTCCTCCTTCTGTCTGGTCGGTATTAGAGATATGACGCTTCAGTGACTTTCTCTGTTACTGCTCTCTGTCTGATTAGCTAGATCTGTAGCACACGCACACTTCCCATTTTCCACTATGGGGGTGGGGAGTGTGTATGTGTTTTATAGACTAGTAGCGCTAACTGAACCTACATCGAAGAGAGGACAAAATACACTGCCGAAAGCTTACCAGCTTTACAAATTAAAAAACATATTCAAACTTTAACAGCACTGCAAAACAAAATATACACTTCAGCTCCTCTCCAAACCCACATTAGCTAAACACACCCACAGTATTGGGGCAGAAGGTGAGTTCTCACTCTGTATTCTGACTGACTTTCTATACCATTTACTCTAACACAGCCTTTCAAAATGACTCTACAGCTGACACCAACATGCATTCAAACACTGTTTCAAAAGGATATTAGTGTTCAGTGTTTCTGTCTCTAGTTGCTAGTGTTATGATCGAGATTTCATGTCATGATGATGATATCCACACACTCGATGTGAGGGATAATTTACATTTGTATGTCATTATGACTGTTTAGAGAATAGAAACATCTATGAGGAGATCATTACACACTGCTCATTAAAAGTTGCATTAGAGACCTCAGCCTGCTAATCATTCAGTCATACCCTTCCTACAGCCCTAACCCCACAAGCCTCATCAAAATGATCTTACAAGACAACCAAGATCAGTTTTACCAGCTTTTTGTGGGTATGTGTGTGTGTGTGTGTGTGTGTGTGTTACAGGTCAGTTTGGAGACAAATGCGTGTGTGTGTGTCTTCCATAAGGCCTTTTCTCATTGGCAATCTGGTTGAGACATTAATAACATGAATCAAGATTATAACTCAATGGAGGTAATTTGGCCCACGGCATTATGGTCATCCATCATTGTGTGACGTGTGTCATTGTAGAGCTTTACTATGGAGAAATACCAAACAGAGAGAGAGAGGAGTGTGGAAAGCAGTAGGTAAATGAAGAACAGCAATGTTAATCACATTTTTTACTCAGAACTTTTCACACACACACACAAACACACCTGTCATATGAAATCCTTGACTTGTATAAAAAAAAAAAAATATATATATATATATATATATATATATATATATATATATATATATATATATATATATATACACACTGCTCAAAAAAAAGGGAACACTAACAAAACAAAAAGGGAACACTAAAATAACACATCCTAGATCTGAATGAATGAAATATTCTTATTAAATACTTTTTTCTTTACATAGTTGAATGTGCTGACAACAAAATCACACAAAAATGATCAATGGAAATTAAATTTATCAACCCATGGAGGTCTGGATTTGGAGTCACACTCAAAATGAAAGTGGAAAACCACACTACAGGCTGATCCAACTTTGATGTAATGTCCTTAAAACAAGTCAAAATGAGGCTCAGTAGTGTGTGTGGCCTCCACGTGCCTGTATGACCTCCCTACAACGCCTGGGCATGCTCCTGATGAGGTGGTGGATGGTCTCCTGAGGGATCTCCTCCCAGACCTGGACTAAAGCATCCGCCAACTCCTGGACAGTCTGTGGTGCAACGTGGCATTGGTGGATGGAGCGAGATATGATGACCCAGATGTGCTCAATTGGATTCAGGTCTGGGGGACGGGCAGGCCAGTTCATAGCATCAATGCCTTCCTCTTGCAGGAACTGCTGACACACTCCAGCCACATGAGGTCTAGCATTGTCTTGCATTAGGAGGAACCCAGGGCCAACCGCACCAGCATATGGTCTCACAAGGGGTCTGAGGATCTCATCTCGGTACCTAATGGCAGTCAGGCTACCTCTGGCAAGCACATGGAGGGCTGTGCGGCCCCCAAAGAAATGCCACCCCACACCATGACTGACCCACCGCCAAATCGGTCATGCTGGAGGACGTTGCAGGCAGCAGAACGTTCTCCATGATGTCTCCAGACTCTGTCACATGTGCTCAGTGGCGAATTTGCCAATCTTGGTGTTCTCTGGCAAATGCCAAACGTCCTGCACGGTGTTGGTCTGTAAGCACAACCCCCACCTGTGGACGTCGGGCCCTCATACCACCCTCATGGAGTCTGTTTCTGACCGTTTGAGCAGACACATGCACATTTCTGGCCTGCTGGAGGTCATTTTGCAGGGCTCTGGCAGTGCTCCTCCTGCTCCTCCTTGCACAAAGGCAGAGGTAGCGGTCCTGCTCATGGGTTGTTGCCCTCCTACGGCCTCCTCCACGTCTCCTGATGTACTGGCCTGTCTTCTGATAGCGCCTCCATTCTCTGGACACTACGCTGACAGACACAGCAAACCTTCTTGCCACAGCTCGCATTGATGTGTCATCCTGGATGAGCTGCACTACCTGAGCCACTTGTGTGGGTTGTAGACTCCGTCTCATGCTACCACTAGAGTGAAAGCACCGCCAGCATCCAAAAGTGACCAAAACATCAGCCAGGAAAGCATGGGAACTGAGAAGTGGTCTGTGTCACCACCTGCAGAATCACTCCTTTATTGGGGGTGTCTTGCTAATTGACTATAATTTCCACCTGTTGTCTATTTCATTTGCACAACAGCATGTGAAATTTATTGTCAATCAGTGTTGCTTCCTAAGTGGACAGTTTGATTTCACAGAAGTGTGATTGACTTGGAGTTACATTGTGTTGTTTAAGTGTTCCCTTTATTTTTTTGAGCATATATATATATATATATATATATATATATATATATATATATATATATATATATATATATAAATATATATTATATATATTATTATAAATTATTTCAGTCAGACACACACTTAACCAACCAAATCAAATCAAATCAAATCTTATTGGTCACATACAAAAGGTTAGCAGATGTTAATGCAAGTGTAGCGAAATGCACTTCTACTTCTAGTTCCGACCGTGCAGTAATATCTAACAAGAAATCAAACAATTTCACAACAACTACCCTATACACACAAGTGTAAAGGAATGAATAAGAACATGTACATATAAATACATGGATGAGCGATGGCAGTGCGGTATGGGCAAGATGCAATAGAATACATTATATACATATGAGATGAGTAATGTAGGGTATGTAAACATTATATAAAGTGGCATTGTTTAAAGTGACTAGTGATACATTTATTACATCCAATTTTGTTTTTATTAAAGTGGCTACATATTTGAGTCCGTATGTTGGCAGCAGCCACTCAACTTTAGTGATGGCTGTGGTGTTAAATGCTGAGCTGTAATCGATGAACATCATTCTTACATAGGTATTCCTCTTCTCCAGATGGGTTAGGGCAGTGTTCACTGTGATTGCGATTCCATCGTCTGCGAACCTATTGGGGCGGTAAGCAAATTGGAGTGGGTCTAGGGTGTCATGTTTTTGATAAAGGTGACCAAGACATTTCCTAATTTCTTGCCATCTAAATAAAAAAGGTTTAGACTTAAGAACACATCAACAGAACTGACTTAATTCAAAGTGCCACACTATCCCCTTCTCTTTAACCCTCTCCCCTTTCTTTTTGTAGAATAGAACCAATCCCTCCTCCACTCCATACACCCCTCCTCCTCTATCCCTCTCCCTCCATCTCTGTGGTCTATCCTTGCCCCAACAGTGATGCCGAAAAGGTGATTAACAGCTCTTCCCGAGCCAGGCTGATGTTTACCTCCTGTCTGTTCACAGGCAGATGTGATTAAAAGGCTAGGCCTGTCTTTGTCTGCCTGACACACACACACGGCTCACCATGCGGGCAGAGCAGACACCCGTGGCAAGGCAAGGAGATTAGAGAGAGAAGACACACATATAGGGAATGGCTGAGGTGTGGGTGTAAACACTGAGACACTGTGCTCATGCTTAGGGCCTGTTAGGACTCGTACCTAGGCTACCTAGCAGACACTACAAGCATGTAGGTATAACTACGACCTCAGGGAACCCAAGTCCTAGGCCCCTGGGTGAGGAGTGAGTCTGGGTATTTTTATGTTTCAATTCAACCTTCTTTGATACAATCACTTAATCAACCAAAGAAATCCATTTACTTTCCGAGACAGGAAATCTAGAGGCACGATACTAAGGTTTGAGGAGAGGGAGGAAGGTGAGAGCAGAGACTAATTTGATAGAAAGAGTGAAGCGGAGGTCGATCCAGTGGTATTGACAACCATAATAGAATTTGAACGTACACTATACAGTTGGAGTCATTAAAACGTGTTTTTCAACCACTCCACACATTTCTTGTAAACAAACTAGTTTTGGCAAGTTGATTAGGACATCTACTTAGTGCATGACACAAGTAATTTATCTAACAATTGTTCACAGACAGATTATTTCACTGTATCACAATTCCAGTAGGTCAGAAGTTTACATACACTAAGTTGACTGTGCCTTTAAACAGCTGGGAAAATTCCAGAAAATGATGTCATGGCTATAGAAGCTTCTGACAGGCTAATTGACATAATTTGAGTCAATTGGAGGTGAACCTGTGGATGTATTTCAAGGCCAACCTTCAAACTCAGTGCCTCTTGGCTTGACATAATGAGAAAATCAAAAGAAATCAGCCAAGACCTCAGAAATATTATAGACCTCCACAAGTCTGGTTCATCTCTGGGAGCAATTTCCAAACGCCTGAAGGTACCACGTTCATCTGTACAAACAATAGTACGCAAGTATAAACAACATGGGACCACGCAGACGTCATACCGCTCAGGAAGGAGACGCGTACTGTTTCCTAGAGATGAACGTACTTTGGTGCGAAAAGTGAAAATCAATCCCAAAACAACAGCAAAGGACCTTGTGAACATGCACAAAAGTATCTATATCCACAATAAAACAAGTCCTATATCGACATAACCTGAAAGGCCGCTCAGCAAGGAAGAAGCCACTGCCTCAAAACCGCCATTAAAAAAGCCAGACAACAGTTTGCAACTGCACATGGGGACAAAGATCATACTTTTTGGAGAAATGTCTGGTCTGAAGAAACAAAAATAGAACTGTTTGGCCATAATGACCATCGCTATGTTTGGAGGAAAAAGGGGAGGCTTGCAAGCCGAAGAACACCATCCCAACCTTGAAGCACGGGGGTGGCAGCATCATGTTGTAGGGGTGCTTTGCTGCAGGAGGGACTGATGCACTTCACAAAATAGATGGCATCATGAGGCAGGAAAATGATGTGGATATATTGAAGCAACATCTCAAGACATCAGTCAAGAAGTTGAAGCTTGGTCGTAAATGAGTCTTCCAAATGGACAATGACCCCAAGCATACTTCCAAAGTTGTGGAAAAATGGCTTAAGGACAACAAAGTCAAGGTATTGGAGTGGCCATCACAAAGCCCTGACCTCAATCCTATAGAACATTTGTGGGCTGAACTGAAAAAGGGGGTGCGAGCAAGGAGGCCTACAAACCTGTCTGTCTCAGTTACACCAGCTCTGTCAGGAAGAATGGGCCAAAATTCACCCACCTTATTGTGGGAAGCTTGTGGAAGGGCTACCTGAAACATTTGAATTTGAACATTTTGGATTCGGCTGTTTCAGCCACACCTGTTGCTGACATACAACTGAGCACACAGCCATGCAATCTCCATGGACAAACATTGGCAGTAGAATTGCCTTGCTGAAGAGCTGTGACTTTCAACATGGCATCGTCATAGGATGCCACCTTTCCAACAAGTCCGTTGTTCAAATTTCTGCCCTGCTAGAGGTGCCCCAGTCAACTGTAAGTGCTGTTATTGTGAAGTGGAAACTTCTTGGAGCAACAATGGCTCAGCCGCGAACTGGTATGCCACACAAGCTCACAGAATGGGTGCGCTGAGTGCAGAAGTTCCAAACAAAGAAACGTTAGCACAATAACTGTTCGTCGGGCAATGGTGTAAAGTACTTAAGTAAAAATACTTTAACATACTACTTAAGTAGTTTTTTTTGAGTATCTGTACTTTACTATTTATATTTGAGACAACTTTTACTGTACTACATTCCTAAAGAAAATTATGTATTTTTTATTCCATAAATTTTCTCTGACACCCAAAAGTACATATTACATATTGAATGCTTAGCAGGTCAAGAAAATGGTCAGATTCATGCACTTTTTTTAAATGTATTTTATTTCACCTTTATTTAACCAGGTAGGCCAGTTGAGAACAAGTTCTCATTTACAACTGTGACCTGGTCAAGATAAAGCAAAGCAGTGTGACAAAAACAACAACACAGAGTTACACATAAACAAACATACAGTCAATAACAAAATAGAAAAAAGAAAAGAAAAAAAAGAAAAATCTCTGTACAGTGCGTGCAACTGCAGAAGAGTAGGGAGGTAGGCAATAAATAGGCCATAGAGGTGAAATAATTACAATTTAGCATTAACACTGGAGTGATAGATGTGCAGATGATGATGTGCAAGTAGAGATACTGGGGTGCAGAAGAGCAAGAGGGCAAGTAATAATATAGGGATGAGGTAGTTGGGTGTGTACAGGTACTGTGATCTGTAAGTTGCTCTGACAGCTGATTTTTAAAGTTAGAGGGGGAGCTATAAGACTCCAGCTTCAGTGATTTTTGCAATTCGTTCCAGTCATTGGCAGCAGAGAACTGGAAGGAAAGGCGGCCAAAGGAAGTGTTGGCTTTGGGGATGACCAGTGAAATATAGCTGCTGGAGTGTGTGATATGGGTGGGTGTTGCTTTGGTGACAAGCAAGCTGAGATAAGGCGGGGCTTTACCTAGCAAAGACCACCTGGAGCCAGTGGGTTTGGCGATGAATATGTAGTGACGGCCAGCCAACGAGAGCACACAGGTCGCAGTGGTGGGTAGTATATGGGGCTTTGGTGACAAAACGGATGGCACTGTGATAGACTACATTCAGTTTGCTGAGTAGAGTGTTGGGGGCTATTTTGTAAATGACATCAAGAGAACATTGATCACTGATCTGGCAGACTCACTAAACACAAATGCATCGTTCGTAAATGATGCCTGAATGTTGGAGTGTAATATAAGGGATTTTTTATGATTTACACTGTTACTTTGATACTTAAGTATATTTAGAACTAATACTTTTAGACTTGTACTCAAGTAGTATTTTACTGGGTGAATTTCATATTTATTTGAGTAACTGTCACGTTCTGACCATAGTTCTTGTGTATTTTCCTTGTTTTAGTGTTGGTCAGGATGTGAGATGGGTGGGCATTCTATGTTGTGTGTCTAGTTTGTCTGTTTCTGTGTTTGGCCTGATATGGTTCTCAATCAGAGGCAGGTGTTCGTCATTGTCTCTGATTGGGAACCATATTTAGGTAGCTTGTTTTGTGTCAGGGTTTGTGGGTGATTGTTTCCCGTCTATGCACCAGATAGGACTGTTTGCGGTTTTCACATTTGTTGTTTTGTAATTTGAAGTGTTCAGTTGGGATTTATTATTAAATAAGATGAACACTCACCACGCTGCGCTTTGGTCCTCTCTTTTCCCAGGAAGAAAGCCGTTACAGTAACTTTCCATGAAGGGATCTATACTTTTACTCAAGTGTGACAATTGGGTACTTTTTCCACCCCTGTCGTCGGGAGCTTCATGAAACACGTTTCCATGGCCAAGCAGTCGCACACATGCCTAAGATCGCCATGCGCAATGCCACACATCGGCTGAAGTGGTGTAAAGCTCAAGGCCATTGGACTCTGGAACAGTGGAAACGTGTTCTCCAAAGTTATTAATTACGCTTCACCATCTGGCAGTAAGACGGATGAATCTGGGTTTGTCAGAGGCCAGGAGAACACTACAGAGTGCAAACTGTAAAGTTTGGTGGAGGAGGAATAATGGTGTGGGGCTGATTTTCAAGGTTCGGGTTAGGCCCCTTAGTTCCAGTGAAGGGGAATCTTAACGCTAGAGCATACATTGACATTCTAGATGATTCTGTGCTTCCCACATTGTGGCAACAGTCTGGGGAAGGCCCTTTCCTGTTTCAGCATTACAACGCCCAAATACACAAAGTGAGGTCCATACAGAAATGGTTTGTCGAGATCGGTGTGGAAGAACTTGACAGGCCTGCACAGAGCCCTGACCTCAACTCTATCTAACACCTTTGGGATGAATTGGAATGGTGACTGGAAGCCAGGCCTAATCGCCCAACATCAGTGCCCAACCTCACACATGCTCTTGTGGCTCAATGGAAGTAAGTCCCCGCAGCAACGTTCCAATATCTAGTGGAAAGCCTTCCCGGAAGAGTGGAGGCTATTATAGCAGCAAAAGGGGGGACCAACTCCATATTAATGCCCATGATTTTGTAATGAGTTGTTTGACGAGCTGGTGTCCACATACTTTTGGTCCTGTAGTGCAGCTGTAATTATACTGTGAAAACGTAACAATGTTCCGTGGTCTCCTTAGGAACAGAACAGCCAGCAAGTCATCACTGCATGAAAAACTGTCAATAATAAGTGTAAGTTATAAGTTCCCCAAACTTATTCTTTTTTTACACTCAGTGTGAACAACAAAATATAGAATAGAATGGCGCTGGGAGGAAATAGCGTCCGTTCTACGGGCTACTGACCAATTGTGCAATAGTTTTTAGTTGTTTTACATAATGTTTCAGCCATTGTTTCTTCTGGACATCAGAACAGCTATCACTAACCTCAAATTGGACGAGGACTTCTACTTCAATGAGTCAGAGGCGAAAGACATTGATTATGCCGGACCAGGTCTCAATCCCCGACACTCGAAGGATGAGGCGGCGGCGCTATAGAGGCCAGCATGCGGGACACCTAAGGAGACTATGTCGGCGAGTGGATAAAACACCTCCACTCTTAGTTCTATTGGCGTGCAATCACTGGAGAATAAACTGGATGAGCTCAGTTCAAGACTATCCTATCAATGTGATCTGAAGAACTAACACATCCTATGTTTCTCTGAGTCATGGCTGAACAAGGACATGGTAAATATAAACATAGCTGGCAGGACAGAACGACAGCATTAGCCCCAGTGGTGAGCTGATTTTATTTTATTTCTATTGTTGGGAAGAGCCTGTAAGTAAGCATTTCACTGTTACTCTACACCTGTTATTTGAGGCATGTGACGAATACAATTCTCCAAACTGGATCATCTTCTCTCCCCCAAAGTCCCCTCCCTCACTGTCTTCCACATCCTGATTCACTGAAGTTTAATACCACTATGCCTTTAAAAAAAAAGAGTGAGGGAGGGAGAGAACCAGAAACAGAGAGCAAGAGGAAGAGGACGAGAGAGACAGAAAGAGGAATGGAGAAGGGGATGCAGAAGGAAAAAAGAAAGAGCTAAACTGTCCTGCTTCTAAGAGAACCTCTTAAGGATTGTACCCTTCTTTTTTTGTTGCCTAAAATGACATACCCAAATAACTGCCTCTAGCTCAGGACCTAAAGGAAGGATATGCATATTCTTAATACCATTTGAAAGGAAACACTTTACAGTTCGTGGAAATGTGAAATTAATGTAAGAGAATATAACACCTTAGATCTGGTAAAAGGTAATGCATAGAAAAAAACATGCAGTTTTCTTTTTTATAATATGGCTTTTAGATTTTGGCCACTAGATGGCAGTGTATGTGCAAAGTTTTAGACTGATCCAATGAAACATTGTATATCTGTTCAAAATGTTGCATCAAGTCTGCCAAAATGTGCCTAATTGGTTTATTGATACATTTAAGTACATAACTGTGCATTCTCCTCAAACAATAGCATGGTATTCTTTCACTGTAATAGCTACTGTAAATTGGACAGTGCAGTTAGATTAACAAGAATTTAAGCTTTCTGCCCATATCCTGAGAAATGTTCTTGTTAGTTACGTCATGCTAATCACATTAGCGAATGTTAGCTCAACCGTCCTGTAGAGGAACGTTAGCTAAACACCGATCCTGTAGAGGAAGAGAAGCACTCCCCCCAATAAATAAATAAATAAATGACGGAATGCCACTAACGGAATATTCCAGACTTTGATTAAAGAGGGATCAGAGAGGACTCCCCCACCATCCCTCCCTCATGCTCTACTCCCCCTACCCCAGTTAGAGTTTACAGGGGGGGGTGGGTGCCAGCCCTTTAGAGATGAAAGAGGAAGGCTTTCATGACATGGCATTAGAGCAGAAGAACGTGTGGCACGCCGATTGTTGTTTCTTAGCAACGGCGTGGTAAAACAAGGTTAGGAGCAGGCACTAGGTAGAGCAGGAGAGGCAGACAGAGAGAGAAAGGAGGAGGGGACGGAGGGTAATAAACTCACTTTCTTTCAATGCGCTTGTTGTTCCTTTTCCTTTCCGAATGAGGCCTTTCAGAGATATTTTTGGAAAAGCAGCTTTGAAAAAAGAAAGAAAATAAGAAAAAAACGGATATGCTTCAGCAGCATGGTAGCTCCAGCAGTAGTTGTGCCACAGCCTCCCTGGCTCGTTGTAGCTGTGCTTCTCTCTCTCACACTCACACACACACCAGAAGAAGAGCGGCAGTGTCTTTAAGATCAGGAGGGAACAATTAAGCGGGATGTGATGTAGTGTGAACTGCTCGCTGTTCCTTCAGGGTCCTCCCCCCCCCCCTAATGGCCTCCTAAAGAGAGACAGATCAAGCCTCAAAGCTTTAGAGAAGTTCCCGGCTACCCCCTCTGACATATCAGATGAAGAGGAGCTGTAACAAAAAAAAACATTGTCCACTCAAGATAATTCCTTAACTTAGAGACACCTAGTTAGGCTACTGTGCTACTGCAACTATGAATGAATGATGGAGGGCCTTTTGGGGGATAGAGTCGTTATTACTGGACCTTTCTTACTCGTCTTACTCTGTCAAGCTCTCACTTTATCTGCCTCAAAGTATTTTCTCCATCTCTCCCTGTGAAGTTGTCCCTGGAGATGCTGATCTTGGGTTTAGCATTTTCCCCACTAATAGTTACGTTTCTATTCGGGGAAGAGACGTTCATCCAAGATCTGTACCTATGGGAAACGTAGACAGAGAGCCATAGACAGGCCCTGGGGTTATTTCCGTTGTCTCTTTCTTTGGGTGAATAAGTAAAGTGAAGTGGTTTCTGTTAAGAAGGTAGGGAACAAGAAGACTAGGATGTCTATGGTGTAGTCTTCATATGACATTGCCACTGCTGTTGAACATGGAGAAAGTCCAGTATATGAAGGGACATCTTAAAAGGAAGTTCAGGATTTTGGCAATGAGGCCCTTTATCTTCTTCCCCAGTCAGATGAACTCATTGATAGCATGCTAGCTAATCCTGTAGGCTTCCAGTCATTGCGCTAACGCTAGTTAGAAGTGGCTCGCGAAACTACCTAGAACTTTCTTCATACTAGACCACATAAAAATGGTATCCACGAGTTAACTGACTCTCAGAGCTGTTCCAAAGGTTCAACGATTCTTTGACTCACGTACCGCCATCCCTCACTCCCTCCTCAGGGTTTTGTATGAGTGTGTGTGCTGTACAGTAAATAGCTCACATTATCAGCTGTTGGGCTGGCACAGTGTTTGCTCATGAGAATGTGTGTCAAAGGACAATCATGCACACACGTACACTAACACACACAAACGCTAAAATGGACAAATACTGACATTTCTTCAGGTCTAGATCACGACGATCTCTGGCACATTGATCCCACAATATTGGTATTGCCAGTACTGTGCTCTAACCAATTGAGCCATATGGAAAACACAAGGCAACAATATCTCTTGCACTCGCACATACAGACTTAGATGTTCAGATGTTTATGGCCCCTCCTAGGATAATCCCCCTCCTCATGTCCAGATATACCACTCCTAAGGATTACCCACACAAAGCAGAGAGCTCTTTTATCCTGCAAGTCTCTACCCTGCCCAGTCCTGTACAGACAAACACACACCGCTGTAGCTGGAAGCAATTAGGTGTGTATTTCTCTCTAGTGGGACACACACATATATACTCTCTGCCCACATACGTGGACACACACACCTCACAGCTATCCCATTACATTTTGGGATAGGGATTATGGTCAGGGGTTGGTTGCTGAAATGCACCTAACAGAGAGCAAGGGACACCTCTCAAACTCATTAATTACTGCTCCTCCCTCTCACCTTCACTGCCCTTCGCTCCGTTCTTCCCCCTCTACCCCACACCGGAAACCGCTCTCTCTTCCCAATGAACTTGAGCTGAAGCTAAACGCATGGTCGCTCTAATAGGCAGCCATGGTTGTGTGTGATCACTAACCACAACAGCCCATCCCCCTAAAGTTGCTCTCCTCTTCCCTTCTTTCCCTCCCTCCTGGCATTCCGAACTCAGAAGGGGACATCTTGGGCCACTGGGCTGGGACTGGATAAACAGTATCTCACTCACTCACACACACACACCTCACTGTCTCAACATTGCAACATAATAAGTAGGGATGCAGCGTTTTGACATTTTTGGCCGATACCGATATCCGATATTTTCCTTGCCAAAAACCCCCCCAATAACGGCATAAAAAAAATTGTGGCCTTTTAAGCATTCTAGTACAGTTAAATTGATAACACACACACAAACAGATGCAGCGGTCGAAGGCACTGCATTTCAATGCAAGGGCATCACTACAGTCCCTGGTTCGAATCCATGCTGTATCACATCCAGCCGTGATTGAGAGTCCCATAGGGCGGCCCAGCGTTGTCCGGGTTTGGCCATCATTGGAAGTAAGAATTTGTTCTTAACATCCAGGATTTCATCATACATGTCAAGCAGTGAAGTTTCAGCTCTGTCTGTCCGTGGCCTCTCTTCCTCGGTGCGCACTGTCGCTGTGTCCGTTTCCATCTTGTCCAGCGGTGTATGTAACATTTCACATAAACCCTGTTTCTTGTCTGCGGTCCTTGTACCTATCATCGAGAATGCTGGCGACACAGTAAAGAGGCTCAGAGAGAATGCCACCAGAATCGCTCGTTTACAGCTTCGAATAAGTTTTAACCCTCACGGTCTGTGTCGGCAATTTTGTTGAGCAGGCGTTTCAATTCCATGACAGAGGGTATCACGTCTGCTGCAGATGCTGTTGATGAGCTTATTTCTCGAGTCAGTTGTTCGAATGGCGCTAGGAGTGTGTTCATGTTTCCAAGTTTCAAACATGTTCTCAAATGCCATTGAAATGACAGCAGTGGTATGAGAACCAGCACCTGTGTAATGACCATGCTGTTTAATCAGCTTATTGATATGCCACACCGGTCAGGTGGATGGATTATCTTGGCAAAGGAGAAATGCTCACTAACAGGGATGTAAACACATTTGTGCACAAAATTTGTGAGAACTAAGCTTTTTGTGGGTATCGAACATTTCTGGAATCTTTTATTTCAGCTCTTGAAACATGGGACCAACTATTTACATGTTTGCATTTATATTTTTGTTCAGTATACTTCTATGCAAATTAAGTTTAGTAGGTTTTTCTTAAAAATTGTGTATGTTTTAGCACCACAAGAGAGACAGGACACTCTAAAGCTGCTGCCAGCTGCCAAACGAAAGCACAGTGTATTGTGTGTTGCGCTTAAAACTCTCCGTGCAGAAACACACTATTGGGAGAAAAACATTTTATACGATTAAATGCGAAAACTTTTTTTTTTTCAAAAGTTAAGTGTTTATTAACGCGTCAACTTTGACAGCCCTTGTATATAGACACCATATTAGAATCCTCTGACAGTCTATCCAGATCCAGTTCTTTATATGATCCTTTACTGGATTCCAGTCTCTAGCGTCCCCTCTGCTAGGTCCAGTTTTTCCCACTGCTCAGTGCCTGGCTGGGGTCCTTAGAGTCTGTGTTTTAAACTCTGGCCCTTTCATTTGTCAGCCTAGGCAACTGCTGGGCCCACAGCCTTTCTCACAATCCATTGCTGCTCTGCACCAATCCCACAATGCTCCGCAGGGGACCGCAGGACCCAAACAAAAGCCCCTGGGCAGCCCGGACCGCAGTTAAACGTGTTAAAAAAATAAAGAGTGGAGAATTGTTCCCTTCTTTTTTATATTCTGGCTTCCTCCTCCCCATCTACTCACTCACTTCACAGGAGGGAGAAGAGAAGAAAAAAGCCTACCCCAGAGATATGGAAGGAAGAAGAAAAACAGGCAGAGAAAGAGACGTTTTGATTGATTAGAGTCTGGGTCAGAAGAAATGCTACTGTCTCGCATGAAACACTGAGATAGAGAGACAGGTCTTTCAGTCAAGTTTAGGAGGTTTCTTAAAAGCCAGCCAGCCTCTTTATAGACACACCTCTAGAAGGCACTCTGTCAGTGATTCAACAGTGTGCTTTTCCGTAAACAGTTGCTGTGTCCCAAACATCCCGAACCAGTGTCTGCCACCGACCAAGAGAAACAAAACACACAGCGATGCTAGTGAGTCACTGTGATTGCAGGAAAGCACCCAATCCACTCAGTTTTCCCCCTTTTAGTTGATCATAACCCAATGAACCCTTAAAAGGACAAAGTACTTATGTGGGCGAGACCTTTACGCTACACCTAACCATAACTACTTGGGTGCAACACTGCTTTTGAATGTCTCAACACAGGGACAACAGAAAATTGTGAAGCTAACCCTGGCCCTGTGCATTGGTGATGACAGAGGCGTGCCCCCACTCTCCCCTCCACCCTCTTTCCTCCCCGCTGCCTGTCGTCCCCTTTTGATGATGAAGGAATGGGAACAGGCGGTGCAGTGGCTCCAGACACACAGACACGTGTGTAATTGTCATGACAGAGGGATTACTGGGCTTGGCCGTGTCACCTGTCGTTGAAACATTAGCCCCCATGACTCATACTGACTGGACACACACCAGACACTGGTCTGAAGACATATTGGACACACACACATACCATACACTGGTCTAAAGTGCATCCTTTTCTGAATCTCCATGGCTTACTGTGATGTCCATGTGAGAAGATTTGCCTGCTTGCCATGATCATGTAGCACAGTATTTCTGAAGGATGTTGCTGACAGGTTCCTCAATTTAGTCATTTCTCAACTTAAATGTTAGTTTTATGTGGCCATCCAAGAATGAAGAACCATCGCTTGTCAGTACCTGTATCAAACCCTTGATAAACCCTGATGTAGTACATATACACCAGGGAATATGCTTCACAACCAAATATCTGCAGCAAAGAGTTATCACCAGGACTCTATCCCATAACCTGTATCCCCCATCTAGTGTAGAGCTCTGGGGGTCTGTAAGCACTGCTAACTGAGATGCCAGAGATCTTGTATAATCCGGTTTGCAGCTAAAGCCCAGCTTTCCCTCTACTAATAGCCCTGCCAGATAACCACCACCTCTGTCTATTAGCCTAACCCTTTTCCTCAATTTCTCACTCACTCCACATTTTCTCCTTCCTTCCCTCTGTGTCCCTCACTTCTGTTCTAACACCTTGCCTTCCATCCCATCCTCTCAATCTTGGTTTGTCTTGTCCTGTCTCTCATCTGTTATCACACTTCTACCTTGCCTACCGCTCGGTGTTCATTTTTCCTCTGCCTTTCACTTCGCCTCTCAATCTCTGTATGCCTCTCTCTCTCTCATCTATGCACACCATTTTCCTGCTGTGGATGATTTTTCTTTTTACTCTAGCTGCTCTCTCCCTCTAACACACACACACACACACACACACACACACACACACACACACACACACACACACACACACACACACACACACACACACACACACACACACACACACACACAGAACAGACAATTATTAAACCAGAGGCCAACAAAAATCTGCCTTCTTTACAAAGGAAGCCAGTTTCCTCTGCTCAACTGGACTACATGGGCCATAGAAATAGAATTACTAGAACGGACATTCTCATTCAATTAATTTCCGCAATGTGTGGACTGGCGGCCATATCAAGTGTACCCATAGGGGTAAAGCAGCAAGTAAAACTGCATTTTTATAAAATAGGGCAATTCATTTACAAGTCTTTTCTACAACATTATATTTACAAGACATCAAACTATACCTCTGCCTCACTCCTGTCCTGGTGCTTTGGAAGGGGACAATTATGTTTTTGTAATGGAGATATAATAGTGTCATTTTGGGGAGGGCCCAGAGGCTGAGAGAACAGCCTGATTGTATGTGATGTTGTCGTCTATCATGTCTATTCCTGTCCACAATATCTATATCCTGTGAGGTGAATGTGCCAGGTTAGGGGTGAATCTCAGATTTATTGGTCAGGTACACAGATTTGCAGATGTTATCGCAGGTGCAGTGAAACGGTTGTGTTTCTAGCTCCAACAGTGTAGTAATAATACAAACAAAATCCAAAAGTAAAAAAGAAAGATATTAAGAAACATCAGAATGAGCAATGTCAGAGTCTGGAATATACAGTACATAAGGGTGGCTGTTGAGCATGAAAAACCCAGTAACGTTGCAGTTCTTGATACACTCAAACCGCCGCGATTGGCACCGACTACCATACCCCGTACAAAGGCACTTAAATATTTTGTCTTTCCCATTCACCTTCTGAATGGCACATAAAAATGCATTCCCAAATTCAATTGCATGCTACTCATCCCCAGAAAATAGATATGCATATTATTAGTATCTATAGAAAACACTCTGAAGTTTCTAAAACTGTTTGAATCATGTCTGTGAGTATAACAGAACTTATTTAGCAAGCGAAACCCCGAGGACAAACCATTCAGATTTTTTTTATTTTTAGGTCACTCTCTTTTCAATGGGTTTTCATTGGGAATCCAGATTTCTGGGACCTTCTTGCAGTTCCTTTCGCTTCCAATGGATGTCAACAGCCTTTAGAAATTGGTTGAGGTTTTTCCTTTGTGTAATGAAGAAGTACGGCCATCTTGAACGAGGGTCACTTGAAGTGTACTGTTAGATAGAGGCGCGTGACCAGAAAGCTAGCTACAGTTTGTTTTCCTCCTGTATTTAACACAGATCATCCCGTCTTCAATTTGATTGATTATTTACGTAAATAATACCTAAAGCTGTATTAAAAAAGTAGTTTGAAATGTTTTGGCAAAGTTTACAGGTAACTTTTGAGATACTTTGTAGTCATGTTGAGCAAGTTGGAACCAGTGTTTTTCTGGATCAAATGCGCCAAATACATGGACATTTTGGATATATATATTGACGGAATTAAATCGAGCAAAATGACCATTTGTGATGTTTATGGGACATATTGGAGTGCCAACAAAAGAAGCTCGTCAAAGGTACGGCATGAATTATATTTTTATTTCTGTGTTTTGTGTCGCACCTGCAGGGTTGAAATATGCTTCTCTCTCTTTGTTTACTATGGTGCTGTCCTCAGATAATAGCATTGTTTGCTTTCCCCCGAAAAGCCTTTTTGAAATCTGACATGTTGGCTGGATTCACAACAAGTGTAGCTTTAATTTGCTATCTTGCATGTGTGATTTAATGAAAGTTTGATTTTTATAGTAATTTATTTGATTTTGGAGCTCTGCATTTTCCCTGGCTTTTGTCGCTAGTGTCCCACATATCCCAGAGAGTTTAACAAGTAACACCAAAAAGGGATCATAGCGTTCACATGGATTCACCTGGTCAGTCTATGTCATGGAAAGAGAAGGTGTTCCTAATGTTTTATGTACCTAATAATGCAAAACGGTTGACATAAAAATGTGAGCGTGGTATGAACATCTGTGCCAGGTGCACCGTTCCAGAATCTCAGAAACTGGCAGTCCTCCTGGGCTTTTTAGGCACAATAGTGTCTAGGGTTTACAGAGAATGGTGGACAACAAAAATAATCCAGACAGCGGCAATCCTGTAGGTAAAAACAGCTTGTTGATGAGAGAGGTCGAAGGAGAATGGCAAGAATTGTGCAAGCTAACAGGCGGGCCACAAACAGGCAAATAATGGTGCAGTACAACAGTGGTGTGCAGAACAGCATCTCGGAACATACAGCTCATCGGTTCGGTCACGGGTGGGCTATTGCAGCAGACGACTACACCAGGTTCCACTCTTATCAGCTAAATACAAGAAGAAGCGGCTCCAGTGGGAACGCGATCGCCAACACTGGACAATTGAGGAGCGGAAAAACATTGCCTGGTCCAGTTCCGGTCGCGTCATGCTGATGGCAAGTCAGGATTTGGCATAAGCAGCATGAGTCCATGGACCCATCCTGCCTGGAGTACAGGCTGGTGACAGTGGTGAAAATAATGTTTTCCTGGCACACGTTATGTCCTTTGATACCAATTGAGCAACGTTTAAATGCCAGACCTTGTAGAATTAATGCCCCAAAGAATTCAGGCTGTTCTGGAGGCAAAGGGGGGTCCGACCCAGTACTATATGGGTGTACCTACTAAACTGGCCACTGAGTGTATACAGTGATGTGAATAGACAGTATATGAATAGGGTGGTGATCCAAGAAGGAAGGACCATAGCTGTGGCTCAGAGCACCTGCCTCCGGACACAAGAGCACAGGGACTTTAACTCTGATCTTATTTACAGGCGCACAAAGGGTCCTTCAGCTGGGGCTGTTCAAACAGAAGGCCGGTGCAGAATGCCCTTTGAGTGGGCCGGGCTGCATTGACTCTGGGGAAGAGAGAAGGGCTGACAGGTCAGTCTTAAAGCTAAAAAAATGGGGCCAGGATCAGAGGGAACTGAGAGAGGGGGACTAAACACCCCCTGTGCCCCTCCCCACTCTCTCCTTGGGGAATAGCATTTTGTAGAGACAATGACCCTCTGCTGTTGACTTGAGGGAAGAGGAGTGAGAGCTGGCTAGGGGGAAGTTGAGGGAGAGCGGTGAAGAAAAGGGGGGGCTCTCCCAGCTGTCACAGAGCATAGCAGAAGCGTGCATCTCTCTTCCACCTCTTGCCCCCATCCCCACTGGTGGAGGAAAAGGTGCTAAATCAGGGAATTATACAGCCCCGTTCTGAGCTCGGGGGCCAGGGGGGATGATGGGGGATCAAAGCCCTCCGGAGGGGAACACAACAGTTTCATCCAGCTGGACGCTTCCCTCTTGTTAGCTCTTAGAAGGGTGGAGGGGTATGGGGTACAGGCCATGAGAGGTATGGCAGAGTAGGGGGTAAAGTCAGATGTGATGTTGTTTGAGCCAAAGAGCAGATCTGTCACGCCTGTCACGGTTGCTTAGGGATGAGGAGGACAGAGAGGAGCTGATGAGCTGAGAAAGAAGGAAAGACAGAAGACTAGCTACAAAGAGAGCTGAGGAAGGAGACAGGAGAGGACTGGAAAGTGTCAAGAGAAAAGGACAAAGGGGTAGAGGTGTAAAAGGGTAGAGAGAGGCATGAGTGTGTGTGTGTGTCATTGCACGTGTGTGTTGTGTGCACATTTGTGTTTTCAGACCCTGTGCAGACTGACCATCAGACTTCAAACACCATTAGAACAGCAGGAAAAAAAGATGCCCGGTCATCCAATTTATGGTCGGCTTGACCCCGCCGTGGCCTTTCACTCCTTGTCCACTGACCTGGATGTTATGTCCATTTGGGGCGGCCATTTCCTGACTAGAAAGCAGGGAGCGGAACTGAGGGAGACTAAGGGGTGTGCCGGGGTAGAGATGGAGGAGCAGAATCATCGGCTACCAACAATGACCACAACTGTTTCCAAGTACAGCTCAAACCTTCACAGAGGTCAAACTCTGCTCCGCTCATAAAGACCCCAAGCCCTTCAGCCCCCAAACATAATGTTTTTATTCTCCCTTTATTTTACCAGGTTAGTCTCATCTAGATTAACAATCTATTTTACAAGAGACACCTGGCCAAAATATCAGCACACAAAATTGCAGACACATTTACAATATAAAACACAAAGCACAACAAGTTTAAAAAACATACATTTACACATTGAACAGCAAGATGGTTTGAGAAATTGTGGTGCAACTAGGGGTCAAAACATTGACAGACCCCCACTTCATTTTCCAGCATAGTGCTTAACCTATCTTTAAATTAATATAAAGGGACAAGCTCCTGTAATTTCAGGACCTTTGAAACGGGTTCCAAGTGGAAGGGGAAGAGAACTGGAAACCTTTTTGCTCTGTATGGGCCTTAGGCACAATCAACAAAACACAGTCATGTGAGCGCAGGCTATAGTTTTCATTTGTCTGCGGGACAATGTAGTTACACAAGTAAAATGGGAGCAGTCTCAATATGGCCTTATGAATAAAAACGTACCAAGGATTTAATCTCCGAAGTGCTATGGAAGGCCAGCCCACTCTCAGATAGAGAGTACAGTGATGAGTGAGGGCTTTGGAGTTAGTAACAAACTTCAGCGCCCAATGGTACACGGTGTCCAGCCTACATAATGATGCCACAGGGGGATACATGTACACGATCTTACCATAAATCAATTACAGGCACAAAAGTACCTTATTACGGGAAAAAAAGGCTTTTTCACAAGACCTTCGGGGGTTTAAGGTGACACTAGTCTATCAAGAAACAAGTACTTTTAAGTTGCTACTCTTTCTACTTACTTATCCTGCATAGTGACTACAGTCGTGGCCAAAAGTTGAGATTGACACAAATATTATTTTCACAAAGTCTGCTGCCTCAGTTTGTATGATGGCAATTTGCATATACTCCAGAATGTTATGAACAGTGATCAGATGAATTGCAAAGTCCCTCTTTGCCATGCAAATTAATTGAATCCCTAAAAAACATTTCCACTGCATTTCAGCCCTGCCACAAAAGGACCAGCTGACATCATATCAGTGATTCTCTCGTTAACACAGGTGTGAGTGTTGACGAGGACAAGGCTGGAGATCACTCTGTCATGCTGAGTGGGTGGTGCTTGGAATCATTGTTCTTTTTCTGTCAATCATGGTTACCTGCAAGGAAACATGTGCTGCCATCATTGCTCTGCACAAAAAGGGCTTCACAGGCAAGGATATTGCTGCCAGTAAGATTGCACCTAAATCAACCATTTATCGGATCATCAAGAAAGTCCAGCAACCGCCAAGACCGTCTCCTAAAGTTGATTCAGCTGCGGGATCGGGGCACCACCAGTACAGAGCTTGCTCAGGAATGGCAGCAGGCAGGTGTGAGTGCATCTGCACGCACAGTGAGGCGAAGACTTTTGGAGGATGGCCTGGTGTCAAGAAGGGCAGCAAATAACCCACTTCTCTCCAGGAAAACATCAGGGACAGACTAATATTCTGCAAAAGTTACAGGGATTGGACTGCTGAGGACTGGGGTAAAGTCATTTTCTCTGATGAATCCCCTTTCCGATTGTTTGGGGCATCTGGAAAAAAGCATGTCCGGAGAAGAAGAGGTGAGCGCTACCATCAGTCCTGTGTCATGCCAACAGTAAAGCATCCTGATACCATTCATGTGTGGGGTTGCTTCTCAGCCAAGGGAGTGGGCTCACTCACAGTTTTGCCTGGAAGTTAATTGACAGCATGCCAGGGTCGTTGTAGAGGTCTTGAAAAAGAAGGGTCAACACTGCAAATATTGACTCTTTGCATCAACTTCATGTAATTGTCAATAAAAGCCTTTAACACTTACGAAATGCTTGTAATTATACTTCAGTATTCCATAGTAACATCTGACAAAAATATCTAAAGACACTGAAGCAGCAAACTTTGTGGAAATTAATATTGGTGTCATTCTCAACTTTTGGCCACGACTGTACATGGAAGAGTCAGTTATACATCTTAGATGTTGTGAAAACCATCAACGTTGTATGTTCAGCATTAAAAATCAACTTCAGCTGATTGAACCGAGTATGGACAATAGTAAATGCTCTTCAAAGGCCTTATTCAGTGTTGCTGCACAACAATAAATAACTGTCAGCATAACAATTTAAACTAGCATTTGACACATTTCTACCAACATTATTAATATAGACAGTAAACAACAGTGGTCCAAGAACAGAGCCCTGTGTCACCCCATTCTGGAAAGTTAACATATCAGATGACTTGCCTTCAGTTCTATCTGACAGGTAGCTTTTGAACCATGAGAATACCTGACCATCCAATTCTTTGATGACAAGACTTTGAAACATTGTCATAATCAATGGAAAGGGAAATGGAATGGGGGATAGGGGAACAGTGGGTTCAAATGCCCTTGACAGATCGATGAAAGGGCAGACACAGTGCTTTTTCTTGTCCATGGTATCAATTATATCATTCACAACTTGTGTTGCTGCAAAAAAAAGTGCCATGCCATTTTCTGAAACCTGAATGAAACTGAGATAAAATGTAATGATTGTTTTCCCCACTGTATATTGAAGCAACAATCTCAAGACATCAGTCAGGAAGTTAAAGCTTGGTCGCAAATGGACAACAAAGTCAAGGTATTGGAGTGGCCATCACAAAGCCCTGACCTCAATCCTGTAGAAAATGTGTGGGCGAGCAAGGAGGCCTACAAACCTGACTCAGTTACTATACTAATTGAGTGTATGTAAACTTCTGACCCACTGGGAATGTGATGAAAGAAATAAAAGCTGAAATAAATAACTCTACTATTATTCTGACATTTCACATTCTTAAAATAAAGTGGTGATCCTAACTGACCTAAGAAAGGGAATTTTTACATGGATTAAATGTCAGGAATTGTGAAAAACTGAGTTTAAATGTATTTGGCTGAGGTGTATGTAATCTTCAGACTTCAACTGTATCATGTAAAAACCCTTGTTCAGAGAAGTGTTAAAAAAAATTGGGGGAGAAAACTGGGCCTGGTCTTAGGGACCTTAGTGTTTCTTAACATAGTGGTTACTCACAACATTAGAAAAGACACCAATGGCAACATATTTGCGTGGGACATTAGTCAAGAAGAGCTCAATAAGGTTGATTTCTCAGGACACTACAGATTAGGGCATGTCAGGGCATTTATCAATTGAGTTACACAGTAAGCCTTGACATTGTCAGAGGCAGGCTTTTACCAATCCCAGTCTAGATCCCCAACAATAATTATTTCACTGTACTTTAGGTTTTCCATGCAGTTTGTGAAAGATACCACGGTCTCGCTCAGGAACAGCTCCTGCACTGTGTAGACTGGTGCCTACTCCATAGGATGAGCGTAGGATGACTCAGGTTGCCAGATAGCTCAAAGAAGCAGGACTTGGCCCAGGTATCAGCAGATAGCCATCCAGGCCCAAAGTTCACAGACGGGCCACATGAAAGTACACTGTGGAAATTTCAGAATGTTTTTGTAGCCCTTTGGACTCCTAGTTTTTTTGCCAAATCAAGACCATGGGATATAGGCCTCATTCAGTGGTGTGTTTCCATGTGACTGCATTCAGCAAATAGTCCAGGGAAAAAAATGTATCCGTCTTGGCCTTTCAATGTATAAAATATATTTCTACCCTCTACAATAAAATACAATTTTGGGTTAGGGTGAAGCACTTTAAAACAGACACATTTTACTTAAACACCGGACAACAAACATTCCCACAGACAGACTGACACACAGTCCGTCTGTGTGGAAAAAAACCCATCTCCCTTAGATTAGCTGAAGACAGACGGTGCTGAAAAACAGCTGGGTCTGTTCACAAACAAAAATAACCAGGGTCCTGGGTAAAATGGGATACGATATGGAAACATGTAACCACAGAGAGGAAACTACTTCAAGTGATGTTTTCTGACCGGATATGTAGGCTACACCATACTAGTTTCTTCATCGTGCCATTGTTATCAGTTCCAGGCACTCTGTGGTTTCTAGTCTAGCTCCAGGGGCCATCGGAATAGTGGTACCCATGAGACAGAGCTCTAAACTGGGCACGGCTGGATGGCACAGTGGCCCTAGTCTGGAGCCGGTCTGAAGCCTGCCGTCATTTTAGGCTTTGATCTCAAATCCTGTCAAGGTCAGAGTGGGCGACCAAACAGAGAGTCAAAACCAGAGATGGAGAGAGAACCAGACAACATGTAAAAATCAGGGAGAGAGCATTTAGAGTGTAGGTGAGTGTTTGGGAGCCTTCCAGTATCACGTGCCCTCCACCCTTATCTTCCAGACCCATATCAGCTCCCCATAATAGAGCCTCCAAAGTTCAGCCCAGGAGATAACACTCATGCCACACTATCATTGGAATGGTATCAAATACATCAAACACATGGTTTCCAGGTGTTTGATGTCATTCCATTTGCGCCGTTCTCCCCTCAGCAGCCTCCACTGCTGGACACACATAACATTGGTATCCACAAGTACATCTGACTCTGAGGAAATAGATAAAGGGTCTCACTTCCAAAATCCTGAAGTATTCCTTGAAACAAGGGCAACAGTGTGATTTACCAATGGAACTGTGTGTGTGTGTGTGTGTGTGTGTGTGTGTGTGTGCGCGTACACGTGTGTGTATGTGGTGAATTACAGGACTATTTCACTGGATGTGGGAGTGTGGCCTTCACTGGAGAAGAGTGATTGGGTGAGTGAGTGAGTGAGTGGGTGGGTGACAAAGACTAGTGAAAGAGTGATTAGATTCACACAGGAAAACACTGTCTACTGATTGTCTGGCTCCTTCTACTCCACTCTCTTCTCCTTTTCTTTTCTTCTCCTCCCCCCTCTAGAAACCTGTCTATCCTGCAGGACATGAGCTCAGTAAGTGGGTTGGATGTCCCCCTGGTCCCCACTGAAGCCTAAGAGAGACTGGAACTTGGTCCCTGATTGAGACTCAAGATTATTAGATCCAAGTGTAAGCGTGTGTGAGTGGACTCACTTTAGTAGATAGAGAGAGGAGCAGACATGGCACAAAAGGTGGCAAGTGACAGCATTGGATGACTGTTTTGTTCAAGAACACAATGACAATGAAAACCTTGGCATAAACTGAACCAGTTTCTTGTGTAGACAAAGATGCAGCGAGAGATGTATTGGAGGCTTATATTTATCATTCTTTCGTTTGATGTTCTCCTCTATTTCCCTCTTCCTCCTCTCTAGCTGCCTTTCACACGTGTTTCTCTCTCTCAATGAGGAGGCATCAGGGTGGTAATGGCATAAACAAGGCAAATCAAATATCTCACTACACCACCCAAACCACTGATGAAAGTCCAATCGACTACAGTGTGTGTGATGGGTTGTTGGGACTAGTATAATATGCCTATATAAACCTGAAGATTTCAGAAACTGGGTTAACAAGAATTGATTTGAATAAGGACGGGTAAACTGTTCAGGTAAATTGACCCTATTCAACTGACTTCAGTTTGAGTTTTATTTATATGGCCAATAGATTGCCAATCAAGACTCAGCCAGAAGTGGCACCGACTGGAACAGGAAATGTGTGTGTTTTGAGTATGCTGTATTTGTGAATGACAGAGCTAGTTACTGTTTAGGGCCTGTCTCTCCCTGTAGTGAATGATGTCTCTGTGCTGGGTCTGTGTGTCTTCTGGCTGATCAGAAGCACGAGGCCAGGCCAGGCCAGGTCTCATTGACTTAGCTCTGGGTCTTGTTGAATGAGTTGCTTCATAGAGAAAGTTGATGATAGAAATGTAATGTATAGAGCTGACATGATTCCCTACACAAGAAAGAGATAAGGCCCTAACATTTCACCAATCATGTGATTGTCTACGGTGACATGTCTGTGAATCCTTCGCTGTGATTTGTGCCCTAAAGGGACAGGGGTCATCAGGCAACGGCACGTGATTCGACAATAAGAGTGTGTGTGTGTGTGTGTGTATGTGTGGTTGTTTGTTTGTTTGTGTGGCATGAACAGCTGACATGATTCCCTACACAAGAAAGAGATAAGGCCCTAACATTTCACCAATCATGTGATTGTCTACGGTGACATGTCTGTGAATCCTTCGCTGTGATTTGTGCCCTAAAGGGACAGGGGTTATCAGACAACGGCACGTGATTCGACAATAAGAGTGTGTGTGTGTGTGGTTGTTTGTTTGTTTGTGTGGCATGAACAGCAACATTCACTCATGACAAACCACAGTCACAAGGCGAAATTGCCCAGACCTTTACAAAAGGCTCCTTTCAACAGGAGTCACACACGTACTTTCATAGGTACTTGGAGGTAAATAAGTGTGTTTGAGCTATAGATAAGATCTAAGCTGGGTGTACTATCCAAAATGACTCCTAAAAACAAATGCTACCCTGCTGAACAGAAAATAGTTGTCTATGCAAGGAACTAACGTTCTGGAAATGAGGCTTGTCATCATGGTGAGCTGCAGGTGTCAGTGACAACATCAACACACACGCACCACACACACAGACATACAGTGTGTATTTCCCTCATTCAAATGCAAATCAATTTATAACATTTTTGACATGCGTTTTTCTGGATTTTTTTGTTGTTATTCTGTCTCTCACTGTTATAAATAAACCTACCATTAAAATTATAGACTGATCATTTCTTTGTCAGTGGGCAAACGTACAAAATCAGCAGGGGATCAAATTATTTTTTCCCTCACTGTAGCTGGTCAGCTTTAGTTCAAGGGTAAGGGGATAGTTTGCATTCCAGTTCTCTCCCCTGCATAACCAGACACTATTTATCTTTGTGTCCCTGCGTCCCCTCCCGGAGCAGTTGGTCCAGGGATGCCGCACAGTGAAGGGTTAAAGGCCATCCCCTTCTGACTGTAGAGTGTGATGGGGGGGGGAACAGAACTGACCTACCAGGCTAAGAATAGCTTTCACCCAAAACCACCACAGGAGGATGCCAGGTATTAGCATATATATGTGTGCGTGAGAGTGAGAGAGTGTGTGTGTGTGTGTATGAGAGAGAGGTTGACCAATTAAATCAGAATGGACGATTAATTAGGGCGGATTTCAAGTTGTCATAACAATCGATAATGGGCATTTTTGGACACCGATCATGGCCGATTACATTGCAATTCACGAGGAGACTGAGTGGCAGGCTGACTACCTGTTATGCGAGTGCAGCAAGGAGCCAAGGTAAGGTACTAGCTAGCATTAAACGTATCTTATAAAAAACAATCAATCTTAACATAATCACTAGTTAACATGGTTGGTGATATTACTAGTTTATCTAGCTGGTCCTGCGTTGCATATAATCGATGCAGTAATTTATCATTGAATCATAGCCTACTTCGCCAAACGTGTGATTTAACAAGCGCATTCGTGAAAAAAGCAATGTCGTAGCACCAATGTGTACCTCACAATAAACATCAACGCCTTTCTTAAAATCAATAAACAAGTGTATATTTTTTAACCTGCATATTTAGTTAATATTGCCTGCTAACATGATTTTTTTTTAACTAGGAAAATTGTGTCACTTCTCTTGCGTTCTGTGCAACAGAGTCAGGGCATATGCAGCAGTTTGGGCCACCTGGCTCGTTGCGAACTGTGAAGACTATTTCTTCCTAACAAAGACAGCCAACTTCACCAAACGGTGGATGATTTAACGAAACGCATTTGCAAAAAAAGCATAATCGTTGCACGAATGTACCTAACCATAAGCATCAATGCTTCTTAAAATCAATACACTGAGCGGTGGTAGGCAGCAGCAGGCTCGTAAGCATTCCTTCAAACAGCACTTTTGTGCGTTTGCCAGCAGCTCTTCACAATGCTTCAAGCATTGTGCTGTTTATGACTTCAAGCTTATCAACTCCCGAGATTAGGCTGGTGTAACCTATGTGAAATGGCTAGCTAGTAAGCGGGGTGCACGCTAATAGCGTTTCCAATGTCACTCGCTCTTATACTTGGATTAGTTATTCCCCTTGCTCTGCAAGGGCCACGGCTTTTGTGGAGCGATGGGGAGCGTGGGTGGCTGTTGTCGATGTGTTCCTGGTTCGATCCCAGGTAGAGGCGAGGAGAGGGACGGAAGCTATAATGTTACACTGGCAATACTAAAGTGCCTATAAGAACATCCAATAGTCAAAGGAATATGAAATACAAATGGTATAGAGAGAAATAGTCCTATAATTCCTATAATAACCTCAACCTAAAACTTCTTACCTGGGAATATTTAAGAATCATGATAAAAGGAACCACCAGCTTTTATATGTTCTCATGTTCTGAGCAAGGAACTTAAACGTTAGCTTTTATACATATTTCACTTTCTTCTCCAACACTTTGTTTTTGCATTATTTAAACCAAATTGAACATGTTTCATTATTTATTTGAGGGATGTATTATATGAATTTAAAATAAAAGTTAATTCAGTATTGTTGTAAATGTCATTATTATAAATAAATAAATAAATAAATCAATAATCGGCTGATTAATCGGTATTGGCGTTGAAAATTCATAAATCGGTCGACCTCTAATGTGTGTGTGTGTGTGTGTGTGTATATATTGTATTGGAAGAGCAACCAGCATAGCTAAATAAATTAGATTTCTGTTTTATAGGCCATAAATCCAATTATATCAGGCCCTGCCACCAGTCAGGCAGCGGACTGTCTACCTTATACCCCCAGAGGGTAGGAGCAGGGTCAGAGGTGCCAGCATCAGCTGTGGGAGGGTGTGTGCGTGACGGCCTGCCAGGGAGACCAACATTACATGACCAAAAGTATCTGGACACCTGAAGTCGGTGTTCCAATTCATCCCAAAGGTGTTCGATGCGGTTGAGGTCAGGGCTCTGTGATGGCCAGTCAAGTTCTTCCACACCAATCTCGACAAACGATTTCTGTATGGACCTTTCTTTGTGCACGGGGACATTGCCATGCTGAAACAGGAAAGGGCCTTCCCAAAAATTTTGCAACAAGATTGAGAGCACAGAATCGGCTAGAATGTCAATGTATGCTCTAGCGTTAAGATTTCCCTTCACTGGAACTAAGGGGCCTGAACCATGAAAAACAGCCCCAGACCATTATTCCTCCTCCACCAAACTTTACAGTTGGCACTATGCATTGGGGAAAGTAGCGTTCTCCTGGCATCCTGGCATTCGCCAAACCCAGATTCGTCCATCGTACTACCAAATTACTTTTATTAAGTACTGCCCAACGAACAGTGCTTCCAAAGGCAGTTTGGAACTAAGTAGTGAGTGCCGCAACCGAGGACAGACGATTTTCACACGCTACACGCCTCAGCGGTCCCGTTCTGTGAGCTTGTGTGGCCTACCACTTCGTGGCTGAGCCATTGTTGCTCCTAGACGTTTCCACTTCACAACAGCACTTACAGTTGACCAGGGCAGTGTAGTCATTTTAAGAAATGGCTGGTTGGAAAGGTGGCAGACTATGACAGTGCTACATTGAAAGTCACTGAGCTCTTCGGGGAGGCCATTCTACTGTCAATGTTTGTCTATGGAGATTGCATGGCAGTGTGCTTGATTTTATATACCTGTCAGCAACGGTTGTGGCTGGGACCCATAAGTCCACTAATTTGATGGGGTGTCCACATACTTTTGTGTGTGTGTGTGTGTAGATACACTATAAATATATCTAAGTAAAGGACTATGGGTGCCAGGCGCCAGCAGAGCCTCTATTCTGCCCACCACTATGGCTACCCGGCAACTGGACTGCCACCTGTCACACACACACACACCCAAGGATATAAACACTGACACGTGCACACACACACACACAAATCAACACAAACACACCGGCAGAATATCAACTTTGGGACGACCTTCAAGAGCAGACCAGCGAAGCAGAACTCACAGTTTAAATATTACCCTATCCATGACACTATCCCTGACCTTGAATGCTATCCTAAACAGAGCCGTAACAGAAACACTTTACTATGGAGTAGGAGGGAGGCTGCACCAAGGAGGTAGCAAAAACAAAAGAAGTGAAAAGTGCTATTAGTGTCCCCTCTACAACACTTATGAGACTGGGCCCACAAAGCATCCCTATTAAATGAGCAATTTCAGAACAAGGGTTTCCCAAACTCGGTCCTGGGGCCCCCCTGGATGCACCTTTAGTTGTTTTTTTGCCCTAGCACTAAAAAGTTGATTCAAATAATCAACTCATCATCAAGCTTTGATTATATAAATCATCTGTGTAGTGCTAGGGTAAAAACCAAAAATGTGCACCCAGTGGGGGGCCCCAGGACAGAGTTTGGGAAACCCTGCTCTAGAGAAGTGTTTCCCAACTCCAGTCCTCCAGTACCCACTACAGTACACATTTGTATTGTAGCCCTGGACAAGTACAGCTGATTTACCTTGTCAACTAATCATCAAGCCCTCAATGGGCTACAACAAAAATGTGTGCTGTTGGAGGTACTGGAGGACTGGAGTTGGGAACCAATGGTCTAGTCTAGAGCATGTCCCAACCGCCTGCCTGCCAATGTTAGAGCAATCAATCTGATCTCTAGCAGACAGAAAGGGACCACTAACTGACATTGTCCAGGGGAGTGAGAGTGTGAGAGAGCAAGTGATCAAGCAAGTGTGTGTGAGTGTACACATGTACATGATAAAGAGAAAGTGAGAGATAGTGTGCGTTTGGTTTAATTTCAGGGCGTGGGGCACACATGCCAAAGCCTTCAATACATACCAAAGCCTTCAACGGTCATCAAGTCACCTTACCTAACCTCCAATGCTACAATCCTTTGACCACAGCATCAAATGAGTCACGGTTCCAATTGGGAACCACCTCTGTGCATCCCATCCAGCTTTAAAGATGCAGTCCGGGATCATAAGCACTTACAAAGCATGTTAAAAATTCCAAATCGTACAACATCATAAGAATGCCTTCAAATTATCAAATTTCTCTGAGCATCACTTTAACTACCAGCTAACCTGGTGTTTCTCTGCATCACAACAACAACAAATCCCCACCCCCTTAATCAGCCCAATGAAAGCTGGAGATAAGAGCCAGGGATAATTATAAAAGAGTAGGGAGGGCCATCTCTCCACACTGTAAAAAATTAAATAAGTTTTTTTTTTTTATCCTCTGCTTGCCTGCAGTCCCCTTCCTCCCCTTGCTAGATAACTGCAGGAACAGAGAACCACTGTGCTGCTTTGTTCTGCATCACCTGGCTGATCAGTATGCCAGTCTGTCTCTACCCAGGGATGTGCTAAATATGCCACTACTACCCCACCACAGCATAAGAGTTCAAGAGGGAGAGAGAGAGAAAGGGAGAGATGATTTGCCTATATGATTCAGGGCTCTCTGAGGTTATAAGATCGATGGATTGGCAGTGGCAAGGAGTGGAAATAGGAAAGAGAGAAGGAGCAGATGGATGGTGGATGAAGAGAAGATGGATTGAGAGTGGCAGAGAGTGAGACAGATGCTTGCTATAGCACCCCTATTATTCGCCCCCACCTCCTCACGCCCCTGCCTTGGTGCCTTCTCTGGTCCGCTCCGGGCTTTGATCAGGCCTGGTTCTGATTAAGCTTTGCCCCAGATTTCCTCTCCCTCCAGGGCTAACACCTGGATGGGATCTCCGACCAGCAACAGCCTCCAGGGCCTAGAAAACAACATCCTAGCCAGCCCTAGTCCCCTGGGAACAACAACCTTCACCCCTTCAAACCCTTAATCTGATACAAGGTAAAAGTAGAAAACATGCCCTTAATCTGGCAGCAACTCAAAAAAAGTAGGAAGGACGGGTGCTTTAATCTCTCATGGATTTCATCCAATGTTTGTAAATGACTTGGGAAAAGCGGCTTCTATGATATTGAAATATTGAAAGTCGTTGCCTGCATTAAATGCTAAATGTATAGCCTATACATTTCTCAATATAGCGAGACCATTAGCAGCAAGTCCATTAGCTTCAGAAGGCCTCTTGACTGTTATGCACTTGCTAGTGAGCTCAAGAGGCCGTCTACACTATGTCTTCCAAGAAAACAATTATCCCCACATGAGCATGTGGCAGCCCTGTTGTGTGTGACTGTGACAGTAAGCAGACACATGGGGCCAAGGCCTCCCAGTTAAACACATTAATTCACATTACTCACAGAGCAGAGGAAACTAGCCTCCCAGAGAAGCCATTCTAGCTCATTACAGAGAATTTGAGTGGGCTCTCTGGACTAAAGGAAAAGACAATTAGGCTAGCATATTCAAGTGGGCTTCACTAAAAGAGAAAAATATGAAAATAGTGTTTTGAGGGATAAATGTGTACAAAGACTGAAGGCAACATAGCCTCAATTTAGTGGATCTCAGGAGAAACCAAAATGATCAAAATGGTTTTATATCATCATTGTCGTCAGCACACAGCAACAACAACTACATCACCATGTTGCAATAACATGAGTGTTGCAGGTCACACTGCGACCTGATTACATCTCTCGCTCTCTGTATCCTCTCCAAGTTTGGGATGTGTCCCAAATGGCACCTTATTCCTAATATAGTCAGAGATCTGTATATAATGACGAGATGTTCTCCCCCCTAACAATGGGAGTCCTTGTCCCAAAGGCGGGCAAGTAACTAGGCAAGTCAGTTAAGAACAAATTCTTATTTACAATGATGGCCTCCCAGGCAACAGTGGGTTAACTGCCTTGTTCACGTGCAGAATGACATATTTTTACCTTGTCAGCTCGGGAATTAAATCCAGCAACCTTTCGGTTACTGGCCCAAAGCTCTAACTACTTGGCTCCCTGCCGCCCTATATTAAAGCCCATGATTTTGGAATGAGATATTCAACGAGCACACATGTCCACATACTTTTGGTTATGAAGTGTATGTGTGAAGCTAACACGTCTTGAGTATAATATATAAATAAATGCTGAGACATGAAGGGGAGGGGTGTGTGGGGAAGATATACAGTGCCTTCAGAAAGTATTCATAACCCTTCACTCATTCCAAATGTTCTTGTGTTACTACCTGAATTCTAAAATATATTAAATTGTTTTTGTCCTCCTCCCCCATCTACACACAATACACCATAATGACAAAGTAAAAACATACTTCTAGAAATGTTGGCAAACTTATTGAGAATGAAATACAGAATCTTTTTTTACATAAGTATCCAAGTATTGAGTCAATACTTTGAAGAAGCACCTTTGGCAGTGATTACAGCTGTGGGTCTTTCTGGGTAAGTCTCTAAGAGCTTTCCACACTTGGATTTTTTGCAGTATTATTTTAGTGCCTTGCTGCAAACAGGATGCATGTTTTAGAAAATGTTTCACCCTGTAATTAGGTTAGTATTGTGGAGTAACTACAAATGTTGTTGATCTATCCTCAATTTTCTCCTATCACAGACATTAAACTCTGTAAATGTTTTAATTGGCCTCGTGGTAAAATCCTGAGCGGTTTCCTTACTCTCCGGCAAGTGAGTTATTAAGGACGCCTTTGTGAGACATTGGAAAACCTCCCTGGTCTTTGTACCCTACACATACAGATAATTGTATGTGTGGGGTACAAAGATAAGGTAGTTATTCAAAAATCATGTTAATTAAACACCGTTACTATTACTTGTAAAGCAAATTTGACTCCTGAATATATTTAGGTTTGCCATAACAAAGGGGTTGAATACTTATTGACTCAAGACATTACAGCTTTTCATTAATTTGTACAAATTTCAAAAAGTATAATTCCACTGACATAATGGATTATTGTGTTTGGCCAGTGACAAAACACAATTTAATGCATTTTAAATGCAGGTTGGAACAACAAAATGTGGAAAAAGTTCAAGGAGTGCGAATACTTTCTGAAGGCACTGCACTGTAAATTATCTAGCTTACAACTGTATGTCTTACCGTTTCAGCAGAAGAAATGCTAAATCTGGGCTGGTTTTGAATCCCTTAACTTCTTGGATATAGGGGGCGCTCTTTTAATTCATGGATAAAAAAACGTTCCTGTTTTAAACAAGATATTTTGTCACGAAAAGATGCTTGACTATGCATGTAATTGACAGCTTTGGAATGAAAACACTCTGACGTTTCCAAAACTGCAAAGATATTGTTTGTGAGTGCCACAGAACCAATGCTACAGGTGAAATCAAGATGAAATTTCATACAGGAAGTGCCCCAGATTTTGAATGCGCTGTGTTCCAATGTCTCCTTATATGGCTGTGTATGGGTCACGAATGAGCTTAGACTTTCTGTCGTTTCCACAAGGTGTCGACAGCATTGTGACGTATTTGTAGGCAAATCATTGGAAGATTGACCTTAAGAGACTACATCTACCAGGTGGCCGCTTGGTGTCCTCCGTTGCAATTATTGCGTAATCTCCAGCTGCTTGTATTTTTCATTTGCTTCGAGGAGAAACACAGCTGCCACGAATGATTTATCATCGAATAGATATGTGAAAAACACCTTGAGGATTGATTCTAAACAACGTTTGCCATGTTTCTGTCGATATTATGGAGTTAATTTGGTAAAAAGTTCGGCGTTGTAGAGACTGCGTTTTCGGATTATTTTCTTAGCCAAACGTGATGAACAAAACGGAGCGATTTTCTTTGGCTTAGATGGACTAGATACTGCTGGGTCAGGTCATTTGCCCCTCGCGTCTGACATGTCTGTCAGCTAGCTATGTAAGATAGCCAAGTACAGGCCACAGGCTAAGCTAGACAGCTAGCTGTCACGCCACCTCCTCAATGAAGGAAAACAAGTCACTCATTTCGCGCACCACCAAATCTGTCAGGAAAATCCGACACAACAGGGAAAATGAAAACCAACAAATACAGCGGTTTTCAGGTAGGCTAGAGGTACGATATTGTTACATCACATTGAATGACCACTAGCGACTTATTGGAGTTTTTGAACATTAAAAAAAAAAATGAAAAGTTATACAGTATTGCAGCTTTAATGCATGTATTAATTATAGTCATTCACCATTCTCAGAGTGTGCGCTTTGTTTGCAGAGTTCACAACCTGCTACACTATATTTCATAACCATAATTTACGAGATTTGTTATGTTTTTTATTTTTAGAGTGCTCCATGTGAGTCTTGTTTCTCTGTCATGTTGAGGGAGTTTGCGCTCCTGAGTAAGCATCGAAGTACCTGGCCTGCTGCGCGGAAATGTAAGAAAGTGTTTAACATCCATTGCGAATGACATATTAAAACTATAGTTCCTCACAGTAAGTTATTTGAAAAATCTTATCAAAAATCTCCTCATCAATAATCACCAATCCTTGTGTGAAAGAGCAATGGAAATTATAGGCCTGCTGCTGCATTGAGTTCCATGGGCTCATTTCTTTAGCCAAAAATGGATCACGGTGTATCAATGTGTCCATGTGACAGGTAATCTCGCATTAGTTGACTTAACTTTCTATTATAATTTTAATTCGGATTTTATGATTAACGATGTGACAATGATTTTGAGAAGTTAAAACATTATTATTGAAATTAAACTGTTCAACAAAAATGTGCATATGAAAATCATAACTGGCACACAGAATGGTAGAAATGGAAGGCTAAATTGTAAGCTTACCCAAACTTGAAACTCATGCACCACATATGAAGTCTTTGTAAAATAATTGTCTCCACATTTCAATGGTCGGATTTTGCGAATTGGCTACTTTGAAGCAAGGTAACATATGCCTCATAATATGAAATAAAACATCCCAGGTTACAAACAATTAAGTATGTTTTCAAAATGCATACTGCCTGTAGCTCACAGCTTGCATTTTAAAGTGGTGGGTGACGCACTGATAGCCGAACGCCTGTACTTCAATGGTGAATGGGAGGCAAGCATCAAATACTACACTATAGTTGAGAAATAAAAACAGTAGCTCTTTTTTTAAATTGTGCGTAATGAATGGGCTTATGAAAGCACGTTTTACTCCAGCAGCAACCAGCTGAGCTGCAGGAGAAATCCCGACACATGACCAACAAAAATACACACAGGCCAATATAATTGTTAAATTATGCAAATTAACCTTAAGACCGATAAGCATGACGGTCAAATATATTTACATCAACTGAAATTTCCATCAATAAATAAAAAGCATTATTTTGCAATGGGATTTGTTTAGTTTATCATTGGCTTTTCATTTATTTGTCTAGGTTTTTTTGGGGGCAAAAGCCGGCAATTGGCGGCTAACAGAACCCTACTACCCAGCGCTCTTTACTTCAACATTGCCCTCTACATCCCTCTTTTTCTTTCTTCTTCTCCATCTTTCGCTCTTTCTCTGGCTTTTCTCCTCCCTTGTTTATAGGCCAGAGATGTCACCATTGTAGCCTCCAGTCTACTGCTCTCAGCAGGGCTGACACACACAGACCTGTGGCCATTTGTCACCATGGTGAAGTGACAGAGTGTGAGAGATGAGAGGAAACACATTTAGCATTTCTGCTCGCCAGTGTAGAGAGCGCAAGAGCAACAGAGGGAATGCAAGAAAAGATAAAGACAAATCTGTCACAGTCTCTGTCATGGACAAATGCAAACCAATCTAGGGACAAATCATGTGTTTAAAAAAGGTGAAAACAGTAACATGATCAGCACTTGCTAAGATTACTACAGCAGCACACAGAGAGTAGAGATAGTAGCATAACATTTCACCGCATTTCCAATCACACCACCGTAGACAAAAGTGACTAAGTAACACTATCTGCTAGTGGATTCCGTTGGCAGTGTTATGAAACAAGCGTGCGGACGAGTGATGTACTATTGTAGTCTCCAGCCGAGGCCAACTCTAATCAGTCAGTGTAATTGCTTGGACAGACTTTGAGATGCAGAAATATTTGTCTTTGCTCTTCATCCAACGTTGAACAAAAGCGGGTCGAGACGGTCTGGGGGCGGGCAGCTTTCTGCCCTCGCCCTATGAGCAGCCAAGCAAAGAGGAGCAACAGAGGGGTCACAAACAGAAGAAAGTTTCAGCTGAAGGGGGAGGGGGAGAGTGACATGAAGGTACACAAGTCCCTAGTGGCAGACGGAGTGCTGTGAGTACACCGAATGGGGCTCTCCTCTGATTACTAAGGCCCTCTCGTAAGCACAACAACCACTACAGAGAGAACTCTAAACCAGTTCCTTTGAGACCCCTTAATATATTGGGCTTCAACCACTCGCCCAAGAGTGCCTCTAATTGGCTGTAGTGGCGCTGCCAGGATTGGGGGAGTAGAGGAGGCGAGAGGGGGAGGGAAAGAGGAGGGTGCTTCATTTCAATTTGAGAGTCCCATTGTTTTAATAAGTACATTCCACCACCCCCCTCTTTTCAACTCCCAGAGTCCCCTTCAGAAAGCCCACACTCCGCCAAGTCAAAAGGCGGTGTTTTGCCCGTGAGAGCGGCGAGGGGCTGAGGCTGTTTTGATACTTTGTCCTCCCCATCTCCTGTGAAAGGCCTGTCTGGATGGGCCACTCCAGTTCATTAGGGAGTGTATGCCTTTCAGCCGTGTCCCCACTCCAAACCTAGGCCTCAATGGGGCCTCCAGACAGAGCCCCCTCATTGTTTGTTTAATAGAGCTTGTTGCTCAGGGCCCCCAGCCCTCATCCAGAGTAATGCTGGTTAATTTAGTGTTTGCGGGGTGAGGGTCCAATGAATGCGGATGCGGAAGGAGAGGGGCAGACACCAATAACTCGCATGCATTTTTCAAGGCTACCAAAGCCCCAAAACAGGGCCTTGCACCACTTCAGTCAAAGGACAGGAGCGAAATCTATAAAAACAAGGATGCAGTCAACTACCGCTGGCAAGGACACCAAGACGATGTGGTAGATGATTCTGTCTTCAGTCACATCCGCAAAAACCCTACTGCTGAAGAACCAACCAATCTTGAAGTGGCCAAAGCTGTCAAGCGGATGAAAGAGAACAAGGCCAGCGGGCCAGACCAGATACCTGCTACAGACACCGAGGAGAATTTCTACTAAAACACCTGCATGTCAGGATTTGGTCCGGATTTGGAATAAAGACCATCCCAACGAACTGTAAGAAACCATCAGTCACCATCTTCAAGAAAGGGGACAGGGGCATCACCCGCATTTCCACTGCATGCAATAACCCCTTGCCAAAACACTCCTCCCTGAATCCCAGTAGACCTGGCCTGTGCACCAGGCAGACAGTTGTGTTTGGCTAGCTGAGTTTCTACAGCGCACGGGATGGAGTTTTCAAAACAAGTGGCCATTGATGCAAATAATTATGATTCTGCCATGTAGGCTACTTTGTATGTACCTTTTAATTACCTTTCCATCTACCAGAAAGGCAATCATTAGCATCGCTAATGGCTACACAAAGTGGTAGACATTGTCGTAGGCCCTACGCGCACCGCACATAGGGCTCGACAGCAGGGCTCGACATTCAGGTAAATTTGCTTGTGGCACACCGGGCCAGTGCCAATTGAAAAACTATGGTCTCGAATTAAAAAATATATATACTGGCAGGGGTCAAGATCTGACAGGAAAGTGAATGATAAGTGCATCATTTCAATAGCAGGTGATTTTATCTTTCATTTTAGGGCTGAGAAAGTAGCCTATACAGGGTTTATTTTAGAGGTTGACCGATTAATCGCCAGGGCCGATTTTCAAGTTTTCATAACAATCGTTAATCGGCTTTTATGGACACCGATTATGGCTGATTACATTGCAATCCACGAGGAAACTGCATGGCAGGCTGACCACCTGTTACGCGAGTGCAGAATCAAAAGGCCCTTGTGGCTGCAAGGAGCCAAGGTAAGTTGCTAGCTAGCATTAAACTTATCATATGAAAACAATCAAATCTTCACATAATCAATAGTTAACTACACATGGTTGATGATATTACTAGGTTAACTAGCTTTTCCTGCGTTGCATATAATCAAAGCAGTGCCTGTTATTTGAAAACAGACCTGCTGTTTTCAACTCTCTAGAGACAGCAGGAGCGGTAGAGATACTCCTAATGATCGGCTATGAAAAGCCAACTGACATTTACTCCGGAGGTGCTGACTTGCTGCACCCTCGACAACTACTGTGATTATTATTATTTGATCATGCTGGTCATTTATGTACAATTGAACATCTTGGCCATGTTCTGTTGTAATCTCCACCCGGCACAGCCAGAAGAGGACTGGCCACACCTCATAGCCTGGTTCCTCTCTAGGTTTCTTCCTGGGTTTTGGCCTTTCTAGGGAGTTTTTCCTAGCCACCGTGCTTCTACACCTGCATTGTTTGCTGTTTGGGGTTTTAGGCTTGGTTTCTGTACAGCACTTTGAGATATCAACTGATGTAAGAAGGGCTATATAAATACATTTGATTTGAACATATTTCTTACTGCTTTCCTACCCCTACCGGTCGTCGCTCCATGCAACAACCAGCTGTTTTTGAGAGCTGCAGGCACTCTCTACCCGACAGATTTTAGGTGCAGTGCGTATGTGATAAAAAATATATATAAAAATAACAAACAGCTCAGGGAATCCATCAGTATTTTTTATCAATTATATAGCCTAGATAAAAAAATAGCATTAAATTAGGCTACAATATTTTTCAGAGCCAAGTCAAGGACCACAACCACGTCTGTTGTAGAATTTCAGTATGCAGATAATTCCCAAGGGAGTGCCTGCTCATAAGCTGATCTCCAGGCTATGGATAACATATTTATAGAAGCATACAGCAGGATGGGTCTAACACTCAACACCAGCAAAACAAAGATCCTCTTGCAGCAAGGTCCAGGAGCACCCCTGCCATCTCCCAAGATAACTGCCAACAATGCATTACTGAAATGTTCCCAGTTTCCCATACCTAGGTAGCCACCTTTGCACCAATATCCGAATCGATGAAATCCAACATGGGATTGATGGAGCTAGTGCGGCCTTTGGCAAACTCAGAAACAGGGCCTTCGAGGATCACAACATTACCACCAGGACATGGACGTGCAACAACACCGTGATCACCCCTATCCTGCTATACGGTGCAGAAACCTGGACCGCATATCGAAAACACATCAAACCCCTTGAAAAATTCCACCAACACTGCCTCAGGAAAATACTTATCAGCTGGGAACACAGACAAACCAACTCCTCCAGTATAGACGCCATTGTAATGAGAAATCATCTCCGATGGGCAGGTCACCTTATGAGGATTAGCGACTCAAGGCTTCCTAAACAGATCTTCTACTGCCAGTTCAGGGATGGATCCTGTGCTCCCTAGTGGTCAGAAAAAGTGTTTCCATGACAACCTCAAAGGACACCTCCAAGATTTTGATTTTGATTTCATTATTTTATTTGACCTTTATTTAACCAGGCAAGTCAGTTAAGAACAAATTCATATTTACAATGACGGGCTACTTGTAAAGCCCCCCGGCCAAACCCTCCCCTAACCCATACAATGCTGGGCCAAATGTGCATCGCCCTATGGGACTCCCAATCACGGCCGGTTGTGATACAGCCCGGGATCAAATCCGGGTCTGTAGTGACGCCTCTAGCATTGCGATGCAGTGCCATAGATCGCTGCGCCACTCTGGACCCTAAGAAATGCCCTATGAATCCAAATAACTGGGAAATCCATGCCCTTGACAGATCTTCATGGAGGTCCAAAATCGTCAACAGAACAACGCTGAGGTTTAAAGAAGAGAACTAACAGCCGGAAAGAGAGCACGCCACAAAGCACAAGACATCCCCGCCCCCACTGAGACAAGATCTGCAAGTCACGGATCGGCCTGTTCTGCCATCTCATGTGTGTGTGTGTGTGTGTGTGAAATAGGAGGGAGAGAGGGAAGGAAAGAGAGAGACAAAGAGAGAAAGAAACAGAGCTGTCCCGTCCCATTTACACTGAACAAAAATATAAACGCAACATGTAAAGTGTTGGTCCCATGTTTTATGAGCTGAAATAAAAGATCTCAGAAATTTTCCATGCACAAAAATATTATTTCTTTCAAATGTGGTGCACAATTGAGTGTACATCCCTGTTAGTGGGCATTTCTACTTTGCCAAGATAATCCATACAACTGACAGGTGTGGTATATCAAGAAGCTGATTTAAATAGCATGATCAGTACACAGGTGCACCTTGTGCTGAGGGAAATAAAAGGCCACTCTAAAATGTGCAGTTCTATCACAGATATCTCAAGTTGAGAGAGCGTACAATTGGCCTGCTGACTGCAGGAATGTCCACCAGGGCTGTTGGCAGAGAATTTAATCTTAACTTCTCTACCATAAGCCGTCTCCAACATCATTTTAGAGAATTTGGCAGTACGTTCAACCGGCCTCACAACCGCAGACCATGTGTATGGCTACGGCGTTGTGTGGGCAAGTGGTTTGCGGATTTCAACATTGTGACTGAGTGCCCCATAGTGATATTGTCGTTATGGCATGGGCAGGCATAAGCTACGGACAACGAACACAGTTGCATTTTATCGATTGACAATTTGAATGCACAAAAATACCATGACAAGATCCTGAGGACAATTGTGAGGCCCATTTTTGGTAAGGTATCTGTAACCAACAGATGCGTATCTGTATTCCCAACCATGTGAAATCCATAGATTAATTTATTAATTTAATTCAATTGACTGATTTCCTCAAATGAACCATATCTCTGTAAAATCGTGTTAATTGTTGCGTTTGTTTTTGTTCAGTATATTTCAATTAATACATTAATACTGAACTTTTTCCACATAGCACACTTTCTCTAACCACACAAATCCTACTCCCTTCCTGTCATCCACGCACACACGCCTCTAGAAGCCTCAAGGCTTAGGGTCAGTCCTACACACCCAATGTTGCATGCCTCCTCGCCATTTCACCCCTTAAAGCTGATCCCAGCTATAATGATATTATTCACCTACCGGGTTCCTGCGAGAGGGAGGGAGGGAGAGCGAGGGTCCTAGAGGGATAGAGGGAGGAAAGATGGGTTCTTCATCTCATCCTCAGATAAACACTAGCCTCATATTAACCTCAAACTCCAGAGAGGTGTGAAACAAACCCTCTATTTCAGCACAATTTGCAGGCAAGTAGAGAAACTGCTGTATCCATGTCAGGACTCCTGCAGGGTAGAGGGCAGAGATTGTGCATGAAGCAGCAGGAATACTTCTGGGTGAATAGGCAACAGAAAGACCTTTGGTTGATATGAAGAGGGGTTCACAGGAGTGAGAAGGAGAGGTACGGAAAAAGCGATCCACAAGAAATGAGCGGAGCAGAATGGGGTATGATGGAAAGAATGACAAGGTTCAGACATTTATTGGGATATGATGAGGTACAGGTACACAATATTAAAGAGGACACTTTATGGGTTAAGCAGAGTGGAGGTAGAGGTAAATAGCAGTGTGTGTGCCTGTGGCTAGCGCTGGCCCAGTCATCAAGGAGCAGAGGAACTGCCCTGACACCAAATAAAGGAGAAAAATACTTATCCCTCTTTCTCTACTTCTCACTATCCCTTTCTATCCTTATGGGACTGACAATAAGGGGGGAAAGTTTGTAAACAGTTACGCAGAGTGCACAGAGCCACACACTCACCCTACCATCGTCGGGCTGTGTCCAGTCACCCAGTCTGTTAAAGGGGCCGCCTAGCTCTTGGTCTCTCCAGAGTTATTTATACACTGACCTCTTTGCTGTATGGCTCCACTGTATGGAGAGTTAGAGATAGCCAAAGCCAAACCCACCCCCTCCCCCAAATCCCTGTACCCCTGGCCCTGTCCAATGTTCCCTACAGGGCCCCTCACCCCCTCCTCGGATACCCCACCTCATGTGACATGTGGGGTGACCACATGTGACAGTGTTCCTGCGCTGACAAATTGCTCTGATGTTTTTATTTCCCTTTCACAAGGCCAATTTCCAAGGCGCGTGTGTGTGTGTGTGTGTGTGTGTTTAGCCCCCACTGTGTCAGTTAACTGAGTTCATTGGACACAATGATACACAATCTCCTGTACTTTCACGAGACAGAGAGAGAAAGATAGAGACTTAGAAGGACACTGGCATCAGACATTGCTCAATGTGTCTCGTCCGGGGGTCCCATTATGTTTTTTTATATGCTGTGACAAAGCCAAGGCATAAGTAGATTCCTTTCAATACGTGGTCGAAATGTGATTGAGATGCAGAGACGCCTTTTACCGCAACAATCCGCCAATGTCCCTATCGTTTCACACAGATGTCTTCATCTGACACGCACTGCATAATGGCTGGACAATAATTACATTTTCTGCACCATACCACCGTGGGAGAGAGAAACAACACCGAAGAGAAAAGGAAAGAAGTGCGTCATCCAACTCTCATGCGTTCCCTCTAAATCAGAGACACAGAAATGAAGCACCTCCAGAATTCAATTACCTCGCATGTGTGCTTGTGTCTCCCTTTCTCTCAATTCTCCTCTCCTACCCAAGCCTCTCTTCTACCCTCTCATCCACCTTGCCTATCCACCGATCACATTCACCCACACAGGCCAGGCCACAAGTACAATATAGGGCAGTGCTTGATATCCACTGTTGGAGTTAGCTGTTAAGTTAATAAAGACAATATTCCAAATAGCTCATTTATAGTGACCAGGGCTAGCCTGTATTTCTGTCTGAGAGTGTTGTGTCTGGCTGTTTGCTTGTGTCCTCCAAAAAGGGGACATAAGTGAAGAGCTTCTAGACTGCCCCTGCAAGGGGTAGAAATTGAAATACGCCCGGGGGCGGTGTTGTGCAGCGGTGTGTACCGAAACCAGACACCACAGAAGAAGAGACTCAGCCTCACAGAGAGGGAGCACGGCTTCACAGGGAACCCAGGTGATTTATGGGAAGGTGGAGGAATGGGAGAGGGTTTAAGGGGGAGGAAGGAGGCATTAATACACACAATGTGCAGCAGTCTAGGGGTGTAGTTTTACACTCATCTTCCCCCGCTTGCCCTCGACCTAAAAATCAGGAGAAGGAACATGGCCCCTGGGGCAGGTGGGGAGCAAAGGGAAGGGGGTGTGCTGTGTAGCTCTCTGAATCGTGAAATCATAGGATACCTCTATACTACCTCCGGGGTGCAATTCCAGAAAGCACACAGGGGGTATCAAATACCCCATTCTACTTTCCCCTAGTGAAAGCTAAACCCAGGACTGCACCAACCTAACCAGCTAGACCAGCAGGGAGTGTGCACACACAAACACACCTGACTTGGGTGCAAATACATAGTACTTGTTATTTAAATAGTTATTTTCTGTGTATTTGAGTATGTTCAAATAATGTGGCAAAACAACTACTTCTATTTGAGGTATTTTCAAATAACTGCCAAATAGCCAAAACTATTTTCAAATACTTGTATCGAAATACATCCTTTCAAACCCCCCCTAGGACCAAACAGACCTGGGTTCAACTGCATGAGTATTTAAATATTTTGAATTGAGTATTTTTCATACACATATATTTAAAAGGCTAGGGGGCAGTATTCGGAAGTTCGGTTGACTGACGTGCCCAAAGGAAACTTCCTGTTACTCAGGTCCAGAAGCTAGGATATGCATATAATTGGTAGCATTGGATAGAAAACACTCTGAAAATAATGTCTGCGAGTATAACAGAACTGATATGGCAGGCAAAAACCTTATTTTTTAATGTCCTTTCAAATGCTTGCCTCTGGGATATTCAAAGGAATTCCTCCCAGATTGCAGTTCCTACAGCTTCCACTAGATGTCAGTCTTTAGAAAGGGTCTCAGGCTTGTTTTTTGAAAAATTAATTAGTAGTTGTGGTTCTCATTTGGACTGTAGTCTTGTGGCTTGCGTGGATGAGGGCGCGCACTTCGTTATTTATCTCAGGTATTGAACATACTACATTCCATCTTAAATTGTATCGTTTATTTACCTATTAGGGTACATGAGGATGATTAGAAACATTGTTTGACTTGTTTCGACGAAGTTTATTGGTAACCTTTGGGATTCCTTTGTCTGCATGTTGAACGAGTGGAATGGGTGGATTACTGAATCAAAAGCTCCAACTAAACTGACTTTTTTTGGGGTATACAGAAGGAATTTATCGAAGAAAACGACCATTTGTTGTGTAGCTGGGACACTTGAGATTGCAAACAGAGGAAGATCTTCAGTGATTTATTTTATCGCTATTTCTGATTTTTGTGACGCCTCTGCTTCCGTCGATATATATCCAAAATGTCCATTTATTTGGCGCGTTTGATCCAGAAAAACACTGGTTCCAACTTCCGCAACGTGACTACAAAATATCTCAAAAGTTACCTGTAAACTTTTAAATGTTTTGTCAAACTACTTTTGTAACAACTTTATGTATTTTGTGATGTAAATAATCAATAAAATTGAAGACAGGATGATCTGTGTTCAATACAGGAGGAAAACAAACTCTAGCTAACTTTCAGGTCATGCGCCTCTAACAAAGAGTCCTCTTCAATCTAGCCTCGTTCTGAACAGTGTTACTTCTTCATTACACAAAGACTGTTGACATCCAGTGAAAGCGGTAGGAACTGCAAGAAGGTCCTTTAGAAATCTGGATTCCTAATGAAAACCCATTGAAAAGAGAGTGACCTCCAAAAAAAAAGATCTGAATGCTTTGTCCTCGGGGTTTCGCCTGCTAAATAAGTTATGTTATACTCACAGACATGATTCAAACATTTTTAGAAACTTCAGAGTGTTCTTTCCAGATCTATTAATACTATGCATATCTTATCTTCTGGGGATGAGTAGCAGGTAGTTGAATTTGGGCATGCTTTTCATCCAAAATTCCCGAATGCTGCCCCCTATCATAGAGAAGTTAATAATAACTAAATCAAGATTTGGCACATCATAGCACATGTTAGGCTACACATCATGAAATACATTGAGGCAGTGGCCAAATAAAACTCAATTGAATGATCATGAAATTTATTTCAATATATAGGCCTATACTGTAGGTAGGCTATTTATATATTTAAATGTAGTCATCTTTTCATTCTTCGCTTGATTGTCACAATTGCAAAGACATTGGCAACTTTGTTGTTGGAGTCATCCTCATTGTGAACAATGAACTTAGCTTTAAGATGCATTTGGGAAACTGCGCCAAGTCCGATATGGGATGTAGCCTAAATCTTAAATCAAAGGAAAAGCGTAATGTTTACGCGCATGAATGAGCGTGTACATGCTAGAATTAGAATGCACGGAGGTGAATGAGAGAAAACAGATGCACCCAAGCGTCAAGGCCATCAAGCGCTTCAAATTACAAAGCCATTTTTTTCTCGCATCTATGCGAAGAAAAGCTGATAAAGTGAAAGTATAAATTGCCAGAAAATAAACTGTTTGTGCATTGTTATGTCTGGAATTGTGAAATGTAAAGTTAAGTGTCTGTTCAGTGTTGAAATGTTTAGCTGCCAGTGCCAATAATATATATTTGAGAACAATAACTTTATACTTACCTTTGTTGATTTCATGTCCTACAGCTGGGGAACTCCGTTCAAGAGAAAATACTGTTATGTAGAAATACTAGCTAAATTGTTTATATACAGCTAGGTGTATTAACTACAACTCTCCTCACGTTCGTGAGCCAACATAACAGGAAACAGGAAGTAGGGTGGCTCCAACAGGACATACCAGGTGAGTCAAAAGGAGCACACCCTTGTGAACAGTAGTTCACAAGGGCTGCACAGCGAACATAACAAATACAACTTCTTATTATGGATCTTCATGACAATTAAGTTGGCATACGCTACGAAGTGTATGTGTATTGACGCTCTCTACTCTCGCATGCATACTGACGCCATTTCGGGTTAACTGCTATTTTCAAACCCAGTACACCAGAAATTCTACCAAGGGTGTTATCAAAGACTTTGCATGACTTTGAGTTGTGGTGTTGTCATATGTTACAGGCCAGGGAGTAATCAGACACACGCACACGGGACACTGGGGTTGAAGGGAGCAGACATAATAAAAAGGTCCAGCTGCCCCAAACCCCAGAGGACTGATCAGAACCAGTCAGGCCTAACATTTCTTTAACTGCTCTCCTCTCACTCAATTTCTTCCAACCGCTTGCTTATTCCTTTCCTGCCATCTCCTCTCTTCAGTCTTCTCTTGCAATCTCCCCCCTTTCCTCCCTCTGAACATGTATAGTCCTCTCCCCCATCACATTCACTCTTCCTCCCCTTCCATCGTCAAATCACTAACTAAAACATGGCAGAAAAAATTGCTTCATCGATAAATATATTTTCATATCAATTGGCCTCCTGATACTAGTAGACGAATCCAGACTGAGGACTTCTTGATACACAGAAAGAGGATTATTTAACCTCGGACCTACACACTTCATATGTATATACCGTATTCTAGTCTAGGCCTATCCTATTTAACTATTTCTGTACATATACTATTCTACACTACGTATTCATAAACAGTTGAAGTCTGATGTTTACATACACCTTAGCCAAATACATTTCAACTCAGTTTTTCACAATTCCTGACATTTAATCCTAGTAAAAATTCCCTGTTTTAGGTCAGTTAAGATCAACACTTGATTTTAAGAATGTGAAATGTCAGAATAATAGTAGATCATTATTTATTTCAGCTTTTTTTCTTTCATCACATTCCCACTGGGTCAGAGGTTTACATGCACTCAATTACTATTTGGTAGTTTTGCCTTTAAATTGTTTGACTTAGGTCAAACGTTTTGGGTAGCTTTCTGCAAGCTTTCTTCCCACAATAAGTTGGGGGAATTTTGGACCATTCCTCCTGACAGAGCTGGTGTGAGACAGGTTTGTAGGCCACCTTGCTCGCACACACTTTTTCAGTTCTGCCCTAACATTTTCTATAGGATTGAAGTCAGGGCTTTGTGATGGCCACTCCAATACCTTGACTTTGTTGTCCTTAAGTCATATTGCCACAACTTTGGAAGTATGCTTGGGGTCATTGTCCATTTGGAAGACCTATTTGCGACCAATCTTTAACTTTAACTAACTGATGTCTTGAGATGTTGCTTCAATTTATCCACATAATTTTCCTCCCTCATGATGCGATCTATTTTGTGAAATGCACCAGTCCCTCCTGCAGCAAAGCACCCCCACAACATGATGCAGCCACCCCCATTCTTCCTTCGGCTTGCAAGCCTCCCCCTTTTCCCTCCAAACCTAACAATGGTCATTATGGCCAAACAGTTCTATTTTTGTTTCATCAGACCAGAGGACATTTCTCCAATTAGTACGATCTTTGTCCCCATGTGCAGTTGCAAACCATAGTCTGGCTTTTTTATGGCGGTTTTGGAGCAGTGGCATCTTCATTGTTGAGCGGCCTTTCAGGTTATGTCGATATAGGACTCGTTTTACTGTGAATATAGACACTTTTGTACCTCTTTCCTCAAGCATCTTCACAAGGTCCTTGGCTTTTGCTATGGGATTGAGTTGCACTTTTCGCACCAAGTACATTCATCTCTAGGAGACAGAACACATTTCCTTCCTGAGCGGTATGACGGCTGTGTGGTCCCATGGTGTTTATACTTGCGTACTATTGTTTGTACAGATGAACGTGGTACCTTCAGGCATTTGGAAATTGCTCCCAAGGATGAACCCGACTTGTGGAGGTCTACAACTTTTTTCTGAGGTCTTGGCTGATTTCTTTTGATTTTCCCATGATGTCAAGCAAAGAGGCACTGAGTTTGAAAGTAGGTCTTGAAATACATTCACAGGTACACCTCCAATTGACTCAAATGATGTCAATTAGCCTATCAGAAGCTTCTAAAGCATGACATAATTTTCAGGAATTTTTCAAGCTGTTTAAAGGCACAGTCAACTTAGTGTATGTAAACTTCTCACCCACTGGAATTGTGATAGTGAATTAGTGAAATAATCTCTCTAAACAATTGATGGAAAAATTACTTGTGTCATGCACGAAGTAGATGTCCTAAGTGGCTTGCCAAAACTATAGTTTGTTAACAAGAAATTTGTGGAGTGGTTGAAAAACAAGTTTTAATGACTCCAACCTAAGTGTATGTATACTTCCGACTTCAACTGTATATACTAGGCAGTGTCAGAGGAAAGCCCATAAAATTGTCAGAGGCTCTAGGCAAAGTCATAGACTGTTTTCTCTGCTACCGCACGGCAAGCTGTTCCAGAGCGCCACACTGACTCGGTACCGGTACGCCCTGTATATAGCCTCATTGTTATTTTATGTTACTTTGTATATATTTTTTTCTTCCGTTTATTCTGAAAATATTTTCTTAACTCTTCTTGAACTGCACTGTTAGTTAACTTCTTGGTGACTGGGGGGCAGTATTGAGTAGCTTGGATGAATAAGGTGCCCAGAGTAAACTGCCTGCTAACACTCTGAAGTTTCTAAAACTGTTTGAATTATGTCTGAGTATAACAGAACTCATATGGCAGGCGAAAACCTGAGAAAAATCCAACCAGGAAGTGGGAACTCTGAGGTTTGTAGTTTTTCAACTCATTGCCATTCCGATATACAGTGTCTGTGGGGTCATTTTGCACCTCCTATAAGGCTTCCACTAGATGTCAACAGTCTTTAGAACCTTGTTTGATGCTTCTACTGTGAAGTGGGCCGAATGAGAGGGGATTGAGCCAGATGTCTGGCAGATTGCCACAAGCTCGTGGCAAAGTTAGCTTGCATTCCATTGCTTTTCTACAGACAAAGGAATTCTCTGGTTGGAACATTATTGAAGATTTATGTGAAAAACATCCTAAAGATTAATTCTATACTTAGTTTGACATGTTTCTACAAACTATAATATAACTTTTTGGACTTTTCGTCCGACTTTTCGGCTGGACTTGCACGCTCGTTTGGATTTGTTTACCAAACGCCCTAACAAAAGGAGGTATTTGGACATAAATTATTAACTTTATCGAAAAAATCTAACTTTTATTGTAGAACTGGTATTCCTGGGAGTGCATTCTGATGAAGATCATCAAAGGTAAGTGAATATTTATAATGCTATTTCTGACTAATGTTGACTCCACAACATGGCGGATATCTCTTTGGCTGTTTTGGTCTCGGAGCGCCGTACTCAGATTATTGCATGTTATGCTTTTTCCGTAAAGTTTTTTTGAAATCTGACACAGCGGTTGCATTAAGTAGAAGTGTATCTAAAGTTCCATGTAGAATAGTTGTATCTTTTATCAATGTTTATTATGAGTATTTCTGTAAATTGATGTTGCTCTTTTCAAAATCGCCGCATGTTTTGGAACTACTGAACATAACATGCCAATGTAAAATTTATTTTTGGATATAAATATGCACTTTATTGAACAAAACATACATGTATTGGGTAACATGAAGTCCTATGAGTGTCATCTGATGAAGATCATCAAAGGTTAGTGATTAATTTTCTCTCTATTTGTGCTTTTTGTGACTCCTCTCTTTGGCTGCAAAAATGTCTGTGTTTTTCTGTGACTTGGTGGTGACCTAACAATAGTTTGTGTTGTTTTCACTGTAAAGCCTTTTTGAAATCAGACACTGTGGCTGGATTAACGAGAATTCTATCTTTAAAATGGTGTAAAATACTTGTATGCTTGAGGAATTTTAATTATGAGATTTTTGTTGTTTTGAATTTGGCACCCTGCACTTTCACTGGCTGTTGGCGGAGTGGGACGCTACCATTCCGAATATCCCAGAGAGGTTAAGGGCTTGTAAATAAGCATTTCACGGCGCATGTGACAAAGTTTGATTTGATTTGGACCCCAGTTCATCTTGCTCCAAAAAAAACAATGAGGAGATGGGAGAGACAGGACTTGCAGCGCGTCACAAACAGAACCAAGTTCTATTTTATCGCCTGGCCACGCAGATGCTCACTGACGCACGCGTGCAGTGTGGGTACATGATTGAATAACATGTATGTGTACATTTGTTTTGCTGTGCACGCAACACATCCAGTCTGGTCAGCATGTCAGACCATGAGAAACAAAATTCTCTGGTTTGATGAAACCAAGATTGAACTCTTTGGCCTGAATGCCAATCGTCATGTCTTGAGGAAACCCGGCACCATTCCTACAGTGAAGCATGGTGGTGGCAGGATCATGATGTGGGGATGTTTTTTAGCGGCAGGGACTGGGAGACTAGTCAGGATCGAGGAAAAGATGAACGGGGCAAAGTACAGAGTGATCCTTGATGACAACCTGCTCCAGAGCGATCAGGACCTCAGACTGGGGCGAAGGTTCACCTTCCAACAGGACAATGACCCTAAGCACACAGCCAAGACAACGCAGCAGTGGCTTCGGTACAAGTCTCTGAATGTCCTTGAGTGGCCCAGGCAGAGCCCGGAATTGAACCTGATCGAACATCTCTGGAAAGACCTGAAAATTGCTGTGCAGCAACGGCTCCCCATCCAACCTGACAGAGCTTGAGAATATCTGCAGAGAAGAATGGGAAAAACTCCCCAAATACAGATGTGCCCAGCTTGTAGTGTCATAGCCAAAAATACTCGAGGCTGTAATGGGACTGGCAAAGGTAATTCACCAAAGTGCTGCATAAAGGTCTGAATACTTAAGTAAATGTAATATTTCAGTCATTTTTATTTGTAAATCATTTGCAAAAAATCTAAAAACCTGTTTTTGCTTTGTCATTGTGGGGTATTGTGTGTAGATTGATAAGGTGAAAAATGTTTTCATTTAACATTTTAGAATAACTGTAACCTAACAAAATTTGGAAAAAGTCAAGGGGTCTGAATACTTTCCGAAAGCACTGTATATTTATACTCCGGACTCTAATATTTCTATATTACGTAATACTTTTTAGATTTGTGTGTAGTGTTAGGAACACAGGCATTTCGCTACACACGCTATAACATCTGCTAAATATGTGTATGTAACCAAAACAATTTGATTTGCGAAGACATACCCAGGACAGTGTGGGTTATATTGAACTTAGTTCAATATGTTCTCCATAATAAAGTGCTTAGCATGATGGAGCTTTGGGATTCATCAGAATCATCACCACATCACTGTGATTCACTATGCAGTCATAATACAAACAATAGTACAAGTATTTACATAGTACAAACAATATTAAACTGGCGGGGGGGCGGGGGTGGGGGGTGATTAACTGAAATCTGAAATACAAAGAAATGGCGCAGTGGTTGAAGGTGCTTGAGGCAGCACTACAGCCCTGGGTTCGATCCCAGCCAGTGTCACCGCTGGCCGTGACCAGGAGATCTATGAGGCGGCGCATAATTGGCCCAGCGTCGTCCAGGTTTGGGGAGGGTTTGGCCAGCCAGCATTTCCTTGTCCCATCGCGCTCTGCGACTCCTTGTGGCGGGCTGGGTGCCTTGTGTTTCCTCCGACACATTGGTGCAGCTGGCTTCCAGGTTAAGCGAGCAGTGTGTCAAGAAGCAGTGCTTGGCAGGGTCGTGTTTCAGAGGACTCATGGCTCTCGACCTTCGCCTCCCGAGACATATGGGAGTTGCAGCGATGGGACAAGACTAACTACCAATTGGATATCACACATTTTTAAATGCTAAGAAACATAAGAAAATAATATTCAATCACTAGGCCGACTTATAGCCATGGATATGTCAACAATAGACACAATGTCTGTAAATCAGTTACAAGACATGGGGCTCGTAGATTTCATAGTTTTATGATAGTCAATAATCAGGCAAAGCATGACCTGAAACCTCCCTACCCAAAGATAATGGAATAGACCACAGTTGACAATGACAACTTCACTCTAAGGACAGCAGACTTCACTATAAATAGGATCAGGCTCATCCGAGGGGCCTTTGTTTTCAGCTAGATATCAAATCTTATCTGGCTGGCATTTGGGAGCCAGTCTGCCGCTGACATTTAGAATTCTGTCACAATTACTGCTGGGTCGCATATCAGAGCACAACATGAGCAACAGCTGTAGAGGCACACTTTTTGCCATTTTGTCAGATGAATTGATTCATGTCAGCAGAACGATACACTGCAGGCAGCTGTTTGTTGTGTGTGTGTGTGTGTGTGTGTGTGTGTGTGTGTGTGTGTGTGTGTGTGTGTGAAATAGAGACAGAGAAAGTGACAGAGAGCGAGAGAGATGCCTGCCATAGCCTAGAGTTTCTTTAAAAAGGAGTTCCCGGCATGTCGGTGAGGTCCTCACACATTCCAGCCCGCAAGGCGGCTGTTCTGACATGTTGTAAGCTAAGGTGTTCGTGGAAAGTCGGATGACGAAAAAAAGTACTGGCCAAACCAATTACTGGTGGTCTGACAGGGGGTGGGGGTGTAGCCTAGCAATGCTAACAATCACAAGGCACTTAATTGTTACCCAGAAACAAAAAGGCAACCCAGAAAATGGCTAAAAATAGCCAACATTAACATAAGTAGCCTGAGAAACAAGGTTCATGAAATTGATAAACTTGCACTGATTACATTCATATACTGGCTCTGAAATGTACAATATATGGTTATAAGGTCGACAGAAGAGACGGGAATGCTAATGGAGGTGATTTTATATATGTATATATCACAAACACTCTACCAGTCCAAAGTTTTAGAGCACCTACTTATTCAAGGCTTTTAATTTATTTTTACTATTTTCTAAATTGCATTAAAACTATGAAATAACACATATGGAATCATGTAGTAACCAAAAAAGTGTAAAAAAAATCCACGTATATTTTATATTCTTCAAATAGCCACCCTTTGCCTTGATGACAGCTTTGCACACACACGTGAAATGCTTTTCCAACAGTCTTGAAGCAGTTCCCACATTTGTTGATCATTTGTTGGCTGCTTTTCCTTCACACAACTCATCCCAAACCATCTCAATTGGGTTGAGGTCAGCTGATTGTGGGGCTAGGTCATCTGATGCAGCACTACATCACTCTCCTTCCTGGTCAAATAGCCCTTACACAGCCTGGAGGTGTGTTTGGGTCATTGTCCTGTTGAGAAACAAATGATAGTCCCACTAAGCCAAAACCTGATGGGATGGTATACAGCTGCAGAATGCTGTGGTAGCCATGCTGGTTAAGTGTGCCTTGAATTCTAAATAAATCACAGAAAGTGTCACCAGCAAAGCACCCCCAAAACATATCACCTCCTCCATGCTTTATGGTGGGAAATATACACATGTGGAGATCATCCGTTCACCCACACAGTGTCTTACAAAGCTGCCCACCCAAGAAAAGGCTTCAAACTGTAACCAATGCCTGCTACCTACCAGGGTACTTACAAACGGCGTAGGAACGATATTATCAAATCAAACAGGTGTAGACCTTAATGTGACATCCTTACTTACAAGCCCTTAACCAACAGTGCATTTCAAGAGTTAAGAAAATATTTACCAAATAAACTAAAGTAAAAATAAATAAAAAAGTAAGTCAATAAAATAACAACGAGGCTATATACAAGGGGTACCAGTACCGAGTCAAAGCGCAGGTTAGTCAAGGTAATTTGTACATGTAGGTAGGTGTAATGTGACTATGCATAGATAATAACCAGTGAGTAGCAGCAATGTAAAAACAAATGGGGGGGTCAATGTAAATAGTCCGGTGACCATTTGATTAATTGTTCAGCAGTCTTATGGCTTGGGGGTAGAAGCCTTTTGGTCCTAGACTTGGTGCTCCGGTACCGCTTGCCGTAGTTCCAAAAGGCTGGGCCTAAAATAGTGTCGCCTAAAATGACATATCCAAATCTAACTGCCTTATAGCTCAGGCCCTGAAGCAAGGATATGCATATTCTTGGTACCATTTAAAAGGAAATACTTTTTTTGTGGAAATGTGAAATGAATGTTGGAGAACATAACACAATAGATCTGGTCGAAGAAAATACAAAGAAAAAAAACAACCCGTTTTTGTTATTATTTTTCTACCACCATCTTTGAAATGCAACAGAAAGGTCCCACATCTAGCCATCAATCTGGTTGTAATTCCACTGGTGTCCACAAGATGGCAGCACTGTATGTGCAAAGTTTCAGATGGATAAGTTGAAGTATGAGCAAACTACATGACATAGGCAAATCGTGAAGGAGACATTTACATTCACATTACATTTTTCTGCAAGAATATCACCAAATCTGTTTTCTTGGACTTTGATTCAGCTTTTCCAGTATTCGTAGCCATATTATAAGTTCAACATTTGCAAAACACCCAGTGTTCATAACTCTCCATATTCTTATAATTTTTGAGAGATGAAAAATGTAGCCCAGCTCATTGGCTATCTAACTAGATATGTTTGACTGCGATTGGTGCTTATTTGACAGTCACAGACGATCAAGTGAAGACCGCCCACGTCATGTGTGCCATGAAGGCGTCGCTCTCTGACCAAATTTAGTGTCCTATAGGATATACTACACCCCTTATGATATAGTGAAGTCTGGTTATGTTCTAGGGTCTCTGAGGAATACATTTAGATATTAGATTTTCACAGATTGCTTTCTTTGCAAATTGAATGAGTGGAAATACAAAATCGACATGCATGCTACATGGACCTTTTTAGTAGAGGTCGACCGATTATGATATTTCAACGCCGATACCGATACCGATTATTGGAGTACCAAATAAAGCCGAAACCGATGAATCAGCCTATTTTTATATATTATATATTTGTAATAATGACAATTACAACAATACTGAATGAACACGTATTTTAACTTAATATAAGACATCAATAAAATCTATTTAGTCTCAAATAAATAACGAAACATGTTCAATTTGGTTTAAATAATGCAAAAACAAAGTGTTGGAGAAGAAAGTAAGTGCAATATGTGCCATGTAAAAAAGCTAACATTGAAAATCCTTGCTCAGAACATATGACAGCTGGTGGTTCCTTTTAACATGCGTCTTCAATATTCCCAGGTTTTAGGTTGAAGTTATTATAGGACTATTTCTCTCTATACCATTTCTATTTCATATACCTTTGACTATTGGATGGTCGAAAAGGTACTTTAGTATTGCCAGCCTAATCTCGGGATTTGATAGGCTTGAAGTCATAAACAGAGCAATGCTTGAAGCAAAGCTAAGAGCTGCTGGCAAATGCAGGACAGTGCTGTTTGAATAAATGCTTACGAGCCTGCTGCTGCCGACCACCGCTCAGTCAGACTGCTCTATCAAATCATAGACTTAATTATAATATAATAACACACAGAAATACAACCCTTAGGTAATTAATATGGTCAAATCCGGAAACTATCATTCTTCCAGTGAAATACAGAACCGTTCCGTATTTTATCTAACGGGTGGCATCCCTAAGTCTAAATATTGCTGTTACATTGCACAACCCTCAATGTTATGTCATAATTATGTAAAATTCTGGCAAATTAATTACGGTCTTTGTTAGGAAGAAATGGTCTTCACACAGTTCGCAACAAGTCAGGCAGCCCAAACTGCTGCATATACCCCACTCGCATAGCAGGTTGTCAACTTGCCATGCAGTCTCCTCGTGGAGTGAAATGTAATCGGCCATAATCAGTGTCCCAAAATGCTGATTACCAATTGTTGTGAATACTTGAAAATCGGCCCTAAATAAATCAGCCATTCCGATTAATCGGTCAACCTCTACTTTTTAGGATATGAAAATGTATTTTATCTAACAAAACGACACTTCATGTTATATCTAGGAACCTTTGGATGCTGAAGTAGAGGACAATTTCAATATGTAAATACACATTTCACCTTCAGAGGTGAATTTATCAAACCTATCAGGCTGAAAAAAAGTGTTGTTGTAAGAGCTCTCCTCAAACAATAGCATGCATTTCTTCGCAGTAATAGCTACTGTAAATTGGGCAGTGCAGTTATATTAACAAGAATTTAAGCTTCAGCCGATATAAGACACTTATATGTCGTTTCTCTAAAATCTGTGATCATGACACAAGGCGCTGCATGATTTACAACTGTCCGGTACAGGATCGCCACATGTTTTGATCACATCTTTACTAATGCTTCAGAAAACTCCTCTGAAGCAGTATACACGCCCATTGGATGTAGTGATCATAATATAGTAGCCATATCTTGGAAAAACAGTTCCAAAGGCTGGGCCTAAAATAGTGTATAAGATATCATACAAGAGGTTCTGTAGTGAATGAAGGTTGAAAGAATATTTACTGGTCTGTTGTGTATAATGAAGAGCAACCAGACGCCACACTTGACGCTTCTTCCAGGTACTAATAAGTATGCATTAAGACAATTACTCTAAAAACTTCTAAATCCCTGTGGATTGATGAAGAATTTAAAAATGGTATGGTTGAAAGGGGCGAGGCAAAGGAATGGCAAATAAGTCTGGCTGGACAGCCGATTGGCATACGTACCGTATATTGAGAAATCATGTGACTAAAGGGAACAAAAAAAAAAGAAACTGTACTAAGAAACAAAAAAAAATTATATGAAGAATGATAGTAAAACTTGAGCACCTTAAATGAAATTTGGTTAACTTCTTCGATATAGGGGGCGCTCTTTTAATTTTTGGATAAAAAAACGTTCCCGTTTTAAACAAGATATTTTGTCACAAAAAGATGCTCGACTATGCATATAATTGGCAGCTTTGGAAAGAAAACACTCTGACGTTTCCAAAACTGCAAAGATATTATCTGTGAGTGCCACAGAACTGATGCTACAGGTGAAACCAAGATGAAATTTCAAACAGGAAATGCCCCAGATTTGAGGCGCTGTGTTCCAATGTCTCCTTATATGGCTGTGAATGCGCAAGGAATGAGCCTACACTTTCTGTCGTTTCTCCAAGGTGTCTGCAGCATTGTGACGTATTTGTAGGCCATTCATTGGAAGAATGACCATAAGAGACTACATTTACCAGGTGATCGCTTGGTGTCCTCCGTTGCAATTATTGCGTAATCTCCAGCTGCGTGCATTTTTCCATTTGGTTCAGAGGAGAAACCAAACTGCCACTAATTATTTATCATCGAATAGATATGTGAAAAACACCTTGAGGATTGATGCTAAACAACGTTTGCCATGTTTCTGTCGATATTATGGAGTTAATTTGGAAAAATATTTGGCGTTGTAATGACTGAATTTTCGGGGGGTTTTCTTAGCCAAACGTGATGAACAAAACAGAGCGATTTCTCCTACACAAATAATATTTTGGGAAAAAATGAACATTTGCTATCTAACTGAGAGTCTCCTCATTGAAAACATCCGAAGTTCTTCAAAGGTAAATTATTTTATTTGAATGCTTTTCTTGTTTTTGTGAAAATGTTGCCTGCTGAATGCTAGGCTTAATGCTATGCTAGCTATCAATACTCTTACACAAATGCTTGTGTAGCTATGGTTGAAAAGCATATTTTGAAAATCTGAGATGACAGTGTTGTTAACAAAAGGCTAAGCTTGTGAGCCAATATATTTATTTCATTTCATTTGCGATTTTCATGAATAGTTAACATTGCGTTATGCTAATGAGCTTGAGGCTATGATTACGCTCCCGGATACGGGATTGCTCGACGCAAGAAGTTTTTAAAAAAGCAAACTAAGCTCCAGCCATTGAGGCTGATGGCTCATTCATCACAAAACCCTCTGATATTGCCAACTACTTTAATTACTTTTTTCCATTGGCAAGATTAGCAAATTTATGCATGACATGCGAACAAACTCTGAACCTTCACATTCATGTGTTACCGACCAAATTATGAAAGAAAAGTCTTTTTTAACAAATGATCAAAACTTGATCATTAGTTGATTGTTTGAATCAGTTGTGAGGTGCTTCGGGAAAAAAACAAATGTGCACCCCTTGGGGTCCAGAGGACAGAGTTTGGGAAACACTGCTGTAGGCTTTGATTAAAGAGATACTAAAATACAAGTGCTCAGAATTAAGATTCAAAGATGTCTGCAGAAACAATGGGGTGTCAGCTATGACATGGTACCTTGAGTATGAAAAAATATATTTTGGTTATTTAACGAAAGTAAGAAGTGGATTTACACTTGATAACTGAATTACATGATGGGTCCCTGATCTGTACTACACAGAAATGCATAATCATGTTTTACAAGTTTGGACAAGTTTGGACATCACAGCGCAGCAGACCAGAGCACAGTAGTTTTTGCCCTCGCAATGTTTTTTTGCCCCAGTACAATACAGCACAACAGAGCGGTGTAGAGTACAGTGCAGAATAGTAAAGTAGGGTTCAGTAGAGTATAGTACAGTACAATCTACTGTAAAGTACAATCCACTGTGCTCTACTCACTCAATTGTCCAATCCTGTACTAACGTGTGAAACATACAGTACCAGTCAAAAGATTGGACACACCTAATCATTCAAGGGTTTCTTTATTTTTACTATTTTCTACATTGTATAATAATAGTGAAGACATCAAAACTATGAAATAACACATATGGAATCATGTAGTAACCAAAAACGAGTTAAACAAATCAAAACGTATTTTAATATTTTAGATTCTTCAAAGTAGCCACCCTTTGCCTTGATGACAGCTTTGCACATTCTTGGCATTGGCATTCTCTTAACCAGCTTCATGAGGTAGTCACCTGGAATCCATTTCAATTAACAGGCGTGCTTTGTTAAAAGTTAATTTGTGGAATTTCTTAATGTCTTTGAGCCAATCAGTTGTGTTGTGACAAGGTAGGGGTGGTATACAGAAGCTAGCCCTATTTGGTAAAAGACCAAGTCCATATTATGGCAAGAACAGCTCAAATAAGCAAAGAGAAATGACAGTCCATTACTTTAAGACATGAAGGTCAGTCAATGCATACAATTTCAAGAAATATCAAGTGCTATGATGAAACTGGGTCTCATGAGGACCGCCACAGGTACACTTAACCAGTATGGCTACCACAGCGCTCTGCAGCGATACGCCATCCCATCTGGTTTGCGCTTAGCGGGTCTATCATTTCTTTCTCAAAAGGACATTGACCCAAAACACACCTCCAGGCTGTGTAAGGGCTAATTGACCAAGGAGAGGGATTGAGTGCTGCATCAGATGACCTGGCCTCCACCATCACCCAACCTCAAACTAATTGAGATGGTTTGGGATGAGTTGAGCGAAGGAAAAGCAGCAAACAAATGCTCAGCATATTTTGTATTAATTTTTTTATTCCACCTTTATTTAACCTCTCTAGGGTACGTGGGACGCTAGCCAGTGACGCAAGCCAGTGAAACTGCAGGGCGCCAAATTCAAAACAACAGAAATACCATAATTAAAATTCCTCAAACATAGAAGTATTTTACACCATTTTAAAGATAAACTTCTCGTTAACCCAACCAGTGTCCGATTTCAAAAATGCTTTTCGGCAAAAGCACAACGTATCATTCATTATTTTAGGTCAGCAACTAGTCACAGAAAGCATTCAGCCATTTTCCAATCAAAGAGAGGAGTCACAAAAAGCAGAAATATAGATAAAATTAAATCACTAACCTTTGATGATCTTCATCAGATGACACTCAAAGGACTTCATGTTAGACAATACATTTATGTAAAGTTCATATTTATATCCAAAAATCTGAGTTTACATTGGCGCGTTACATTCAGTAGTTCCAAAACATCCAGTGATTTTGCAGAGAGCCACATCAATTTACAGAAATGCTCATAACATGTTGATGAAAATGCAAGTATTATGCACAGAATTACAGATACACTTCTCCTTAATGCAACCGTGGCGAAGTAATGGTGGCGAAGTAAATACAATATAGCAAGTAAAACACTGGAATGGTAGATTTGCAGTGGAAGAACGTGCAAAGTAGAGAAAGAAATAATGGGGTGCAAAGGAGCAAAATAAATAAATAAATACAGTAGTGGAAGAGGTAGTTGTTTGGGCTAAATTATAGATGGGCTATGTACAGGTGCAGTAATCTGTGAGCTGCTCTGACAGCTGGTGCTTAAAGCTAGTGAGGGAGATAAGTGTTTCCAGTTTCAGAGATTTTTGTAGTTCGTTCCAGTCATTGGCAGCAGAGAACTAGAAGGAGAGGCGGCCAAAGGAAGAATTGGTTTTGGGGGTGACCAGAGAGATGTACCTGCTGGAGCGTGTGCTACAGGTGGGTGCTGCTATGGTGACCAGCGAGCTGAGATAAGGAGGGACTTTACCTAGCAGGGTCTTGTAGATGACCTGGAGCCAGTGGGTTTGGTGACGAGTATGAAGCGAGGGCCAACCAACGAGAGCATACAGGTCGCAGTGGTGGGTAGTATATGGGCTTTGGTGTCAAAACGGGTGGCAGTGTGATAGACTGGATCCAATTTATTGAGTAGGGTATTGAAGGCTATTTTGCAAATGACATCGCCGAAGTCGAGGATCAGTAGGATGGTAAGTTTTACGAGGGTATGTTTGGCAGCATGAGTGAAGGATGCTTTGTTGTGAAATAGGAAGCCGATTCTAGATTTAATTTTGGATTGGAGATACTTAATGTGAGTCTGGAAGGAGAGTTTACAGTCTAACCAGACACCTAGGTATTTGTAGTTGTCCACATATTCTAAGTCAGAACCGTCCAGAGTAGTGATATTGGACGGGTGGGCAGGTGCAGGCAGCGATCGGTTGAAGAGCATGCATATATTTGTAGTTGTATTTAAGAGCAGTTGGAGGCCACGGAAGGAGAGTTGTATGGCATTGGAGAGTTGTATGGCATTGAAGCTCGTCTGGAGGGTTGTTAACAGTGTCCATAGATTAGCCAGAAGTATACAGAATGGTGTCGTCTGCGTAGAGGTGGATCAGAGACTCACCAGTAGCAAGAGCAACATCATTAATGTATACAGAGAAGAGAGTCGGCCCAAGAATTGAACCCTGTGGCACGAGTCTCGAGTCTGCCGATGAGAATGTGGTGATTGACAGAGTCGAAAGCCTTGGCCAGGCCAATGAATACAGCTGCACAGTATTATTTCTTATTGATGGCGGTTAAGATATCATTTAGGACCTTGAGCGTGGCTGAGGTGCACCCATGACCAGCTCTGAAACCAGATTGCATAGCGGAGAAGGTGCGGTGGGATTCGAAATGGTCGGTAATCTGTTTGTTGACTTGGCTTTCGAAGACCTTAGAAAGGCAGGGTAGGATAGATATAGCTCTGTAGCAGTTTGGGTCAAGAGTGTCCCCCCTTTGAAGAGGGGGATGACCGCAGCTGCTTTCCTATCTTTGGGAATCTCAGATGATACAAAAGAGAGGTTGAACAGGCTAGTAATAGGGGTTGCAACAATTTCAGCAGATAATTTTAGAAAGAAAGGGTCCAGATTGTCTAGCCCGGCTTATTTGTAGGGGTCGAGATTTTGCAGCTCAATGTATGTGTGGGAACTTCTTCAAGACAGTTGGAAAAGCATTCCAGATTAAGCTGATTGAGCATGAAAATGGCGCCGACAGAGAGGACCGCCTCAATTCTAGTCCTTTGGAACCTAACACATCACTGGGGGCAAACTACCTGCCCTCCAGGACATCTACAGCACCCGATGTCACAGGAAGGCCAAAAATATCATCAAGGACAACAACCACCCGAGCCACTGCCTGTTCAACCTGCTACCAGAAGACAAGGTCAGTACAGGTGCATCAACAGCTTCCATCCCAAGGCCAACAGACATCACTAGCACAGAGAGGCTGCCTACATACAGACTTGAAATCATTGGCCACTTTAATAAATGGAACACTAGTCACTTCAATAATGTTTACATATCTTGCATTACTCATCTCATGTATATACTGTATTCTATCCTATCTATGCAGTCCCTCCAGGATTCCACGATCTCATAATTCAATGCATAATCAACCAATCAGCGCATATTATGCGAGAGCTCGCAATTTTGACCAATCCCCGCACTTTTAGTGCATAAAAGGGTCCAATCAAAAGCGGGTTCATAATGTTGACCAATTACTGCACTGATACTGTGGAAAATGGCCCAATCAAATCACACGTCAAAAGTTTTTTTCCCCCGTATTCACGTGCGAAGATGATGGCTGATTTGTTGATGGCTGATAACAGAAATCATTTGCCAACAAAAATAATAGCTAAACGTGCAAAACAATTTCCAAATGTTATACATGAAAGTGGGGGGAAATTGTTTTGCACTCTGTGCAACGTTGTGCTGGAACACAAGAGAAAGTCGACAATCAGTCACTTCGAAACAGCAAAGCATATGAGAGTGTCAGAACAGTACCCACAGCAGATCACCATGACTGAAGACGTAGCAGGGAAAACTGTGGCAAGCGCTGAAAGAATCAAGGCGAATAGCGTTCCACTCAAACTTTTACTCCGCTAACCTTGGCTTTAGTAGGGTGGCCGGCACTCTGCTCTCCTCAGTCTGTCTATGGAGAGCGCTGCTCAAAGCACTGAGTGCAATTGGTCAGCTTTGCTGTTTTAAACTCTTTAAAACTTAATGTACCACAACCAATGACTCTGCAGTGGAGCAACTGATATGGAGGAGGATAGGGAGGATGAAATGGATGATTA